>NC_092828.1:40227078-40530109 GCF_039878825.1 Excalfactoria chinensis
GTTCCATGCCTACCATCCACTGGTGAAAAACCTTTTCCTGATATCCTACCTGACCCTCCCCTGAAACAGCTTCATATCATTCCCTTGCGTCCATGTTGAAGGACTGAGACAGAACAGATGCAAACTGGCCTTAGCTGTGGCCAGTTCACAAGATACACAACCATCCTTTTCATCCCAACCATTAGATCTAGGCAACCTGTTACCTGTTTGGAGTTGCTCAATATGAGCCTGAACACTGTCTGGTCCACTGGAAGGATTTCTTGCTTTGATCTGTTTTGTATTGTTCACAGTAGACAAATGCTAGAGCTTTTTCTAATGTCATTTCAAATTACTGCAGAGATTTCCAGATAGTGCTTGTCTCCAAAGGAAGGAGTGCCTACAAATTGATCCCTTGTCTTTGGCTCCCTTGCATTCTATCTGTCCAGAACACTGAAACTCTCAGCACAGCAGATACTTGCATTAAAGTTTCAGGTTTGCATTTATTTTTTATTATATACATTATACTATATTACGTCACTTTACATTAATCATTTCATATATCACAACATATAATATACATTAGTTGTGTTTATTTAAGTAATAAAAATGTAGATTTAATTCATAGGATTTTATATGATTTTATTTCACAGGAATGGAGGTATCTGATGACATTCTTACATTATTGAGTCCTTTCATTACCTCGTCCAGCCTCTGTTAGCCAAAGAAATTCTGTCAGCATCTCATCTTGGGAGGGGAGAAATTTAATATTTAATGGAGACAAGAGGATAGATTCTCCACACAGCATATTACATTCTTCCTCTTGAATCACAGTTTCTTTTTCTCTCGCATTTCTCCAGGAATGCTGGGTATAAGATAGACAACAACACTGCCAGTGCATTTCAAAGCCCTGCCGTGATTTTTATAACATCACACTGACAGCTCACATTTGGTCTGAGTTCCTCCGCAACTCCCACAGTACTTTTCTGCAGTACTGCTCAGACAATTATTTTCCATTCATAAAAAAATCATAGACTTCATTCTCACAAGATCTTTAATTCCATCCATCTAGCTTGGCAAGGGGAATTTGACTTCTCTAATGAAAAGTGCTACACCGGTCTTTTATCATATTTCATCCTTGTTGATTTCCGACCTTCTCTCCAGATTGACAGATCACGCTGAACTTTTAATCCTTCCTGTCAAAGCACTTGTGATCTGCCTCTGCAAATTATGAGGCTGCTTCTAAAGTAATTCCTATGTGGGAGGCAGTTTCTTGTTCTGTGCTAGTGAAAGTGCACAGCTATGGTAGTGACTGTGTTGGAAAATAGTGTTTTGTAGCAAAGAATTTGCTCTATCAAATAGTGTTATTGTGCTCTTTGTAGCTGTTGGGGTTTCCAGGGAAATAAACATGAGATATCTGTGTCCTAAACAGCAAACTCCTTGTGTCCTTTGTCCAAATAATTACTAGAAATTTCAAATTGGGATGAACACCTTGGAGATGTATCTGTATAGCCCTTACATTTTGTCAGTCTGACAGCAAACTACTGAGAACTATTCTCTTTTTTTCCTTTTTAAAGGACATTTTAGGAAGATCCTAGCCTGTGCTATGATTCCTGACTATGATTTTGAGACTATCACCTGGGACAACCTTGAAATATCTTCTGCCAAGGTGTATCACAATTACGACTCTGCCCTGATCCCAAGGCCAGCTGCCATGCCACAGCAGAATGTTGAATTGGATTGAGATAACATCCTTTTGATAAACCCACACCAGCCTTAAATAAACTGAATAATTGCAGCGCTGAAATGTTCCAGTCAGTGCTGGCTTCATCCAGCATCCACTGTTGATGGCTCTTATTCAGCAGACTGTTTTTTCAGAAACTGTTTTGGTGGAAATACAACTTTTATTTTTGACCACATCCAGTTTATACATGAATTATATGGTAGGCCAAAAGGAGAGAACAACTGATCTATTGGTCACTCATATTATATCCATTTCTTGCTCCCCATCTCAGAGGCCACCAATGAGAATATCCCTGCAGAAAATCGTACTTTTCACATCAGAATCCACAACAAAAAATACAAAATACACCTGAAATAAAGAAAGCTTGGGTATTTCATCCTGCTGCAACCTTCAAAGGCTAGATTATTATTATGTTTTTTTCATGATAAAGGGAAATAATTCCCATCTTTCCATCTGTTAGTGAGTGATAGTGTCCTAATAAAGCACAAAACCATGCCAAGGCAGATGGACCCGCTGCACTGAAAAGCACTTTTCAGAAAATAGAAATTAAAAAGTTCTTTCAATTATCATGGTATTAACTAAAGAATGAGGGAACTGCATTCTAGTTCTGTTCTGTGAACTAGTCTTCTCCTTTTTCTGCTAAATTAAGGGAGCTGTGCAAAGCTGTTGTATGCTGATAATTAAAACAAAAGTAATTTCAACTAGATTGGACGTGACACCCAAGTCTCAGAAAGAATGAAGAAACTGTAATGCCCTCCTGTTCTGTTGTTTAGAGATCTGCTAGACTTCGGATAGGCATTTTGTTTGCTGGGTACCTATCTGGGAGAAATGTTGGGAAATTTTCATGAAAAATGTCCAACTGTTTGCAAGAACAAAGCCAAGGACTGATCAAGCCACTGGCCAACATTCTAGCCCACGAGGTTACACTTTGATCCATCACTAATATTTCCCTTCCTCTACATGCTGCCACAGCCCTCATGAGGAAAATACAGGGAGAGTGGCAGGAATTTTCTGCAACAGTTGGGACTGCATCCTCACTGCCAAGCTAGGATCACCTCCAAACCATCACGTATTTGAAGTGACAGCTCTACATCTCTGCCTCCATGGGCAAGATGGGAATTATAAAAAGATCTAAAGCATAGGCTGAAAAGGAAGGTGCTTGTGCTTCCCAAAGATGTTCACAAGCAAGTTTTACACAGAGATCTAGCCACAAAGGCAGTGAACAATTGGACCTTTGCTACAGAGGGCTGCAGATCTGGAAGGAGGGTCTGAGTCCACAGTTTCTGAATTCAGAATGAGCCCCATGACTCAAAAGGTCACTGATGCTGCTCCCTAAAAGTCCACTATGCTGGTGTCAGGGTGCAGTGACAAACGGTGTTTGTCACTGAACTCTCTCCTATGTACAGGCACAAGGAGGAATTTCCCTGTTTACTTTGTATAAACTGTGGACACGTTCTGATCCACTTTACCTGGGACATAGTTGCTGGAAGTGTATCTTACATGTCTGTCAGCAGGTAGCATGCACTGCCCAGTGTCCCATCTGCTCATGGAACTCATTCTGACTTCAGATGCACTGCTTTCTTCATCACCTGCTCTTTCATCATTGCCTTTGACATCAGCAATGTGTGGCCTGCCTGTGGGAGCTATTGGGTCTGTTCACCATCTGTCCTTCCCCTGAGGACACTAGGACATTGTTTCATTTATTAAATAAAATGGGGATTTCTTAACATCTTTCAATAGTAAATTGCTCTTGATATCTTAGAGATGTTTTGGTCTCTTTCAGAGATCTCTTAATCTTTCACTGTGTGTTATTCACCTGTCTTCTTTCTATTTCATCAGTCCACACCTGATGACAGAACAACCCCTGAGTCACAGTGACATTACTTTTCTGAAGAGTGCTTACTATTTATTGGCACTGGAGCAGGCTCCCCACAGCAGCAGTCACGACACTGAACTGCTGGAGTTCAAGGAGCAGTTAGACAATGCTCTCAGGCATAGGATTTGAATTTTGTGTAGTTGTGTAGTAGAAATGCTAAGTCACTGCTTGAACCAGTGACTGAGCACTTGGTGGGAAGGCAGAGCCACCCCAGGGGATCCCAGGTGC
Source organism: Excalfactoria chinensis (assembly GCF_039878825.1). Classification (NCBI taxonomy): domain Eukaryota; kingdom Metazoa; phylum Chordata; class Aves; order Galliformes; family Phasianidae; genus Excalfactoria; species Excalfactoria chinensis. The sequence continues at coordinate 40,230,903 of NC_092828.1, forward strand.
ATGCAATGAACCTGAGTGACCAAAAGGGGTGGATCCAGGATCCACCCTTTCCCAGACCTCATTTAAGGGTTGGCAATGGAGGCAATAATATTTCTCTGGATATTCCTGCTTATCTGAGGCCTTCCCAAGGTAAGCAGTTTTTCTTCCTTTGTTTCTGTGTCGGCAGCTGCTGCGTTTGGGCTTGTTCTCATTTGCTGCAGCCTAGTATTGTGCCACCCCACTACTGTTGTTGTGTTTTCCATTGCATTACAAATCCCATGTGGAGGCAGGGGTTGGAGTTGTTGGACTTGATGATCTTTGTGGGTCACTTCCAACTCTGGCTATGCTATAAGTCTATAATTCCATCTAGGTTTTAAAAAATAATAATAAATTAAAAAAAAAAAAAACAACAACCAAACAAACAAAAAAAAATGACAAACTTATATTTAAGATGATGCACAGAGAAGGAGAGAAGAATAACAAATGAAAACAAATCTGGAAGTGTTTTCACTTATCCAATTTCTACAGACGTAACTAAAGCAAAATTAAGTTCTTCTAATCTGATAAAAACAGGGATTTGGGAAAATGTATCACTTGATCTATAACAGAATTTTGTCTCCTGTCTTTTCCCTGTTGGGAATGATAGATTTTCTTGAAATTCTCAAATCTCTTCTGAGATTCCCAGATTCATCCTGGCCCCCTGAAAAAATCTTCTCCTTCTGTATATGTATACTTATTTATTCGGAGATCTGCTCTTTACTTTGTAGTTCTCCCACCAGCAAACCCAAAATGATTGCCTCAGCTGTTGCCCTTCAGTAGGGAGTCACATGTTGTATGGGAAACTGGTAATCACAGCCTGAACCTCTGAGTAACCAGTTGAGGCAAGTGTCAGGACAGCTGTGGGAGCACAGGTGAAGGTAATTCAGCTGCACTACCGGAAGGAGTGGAGCTTGGCTCCACCTCTCCTAGACTTCATTTAAGGGCTGATCACCACAACAGCAGCATCTCTGTTGGAGATCGCTCCTTTGTGGAGATTGGGTGACCAGCCTCAGCATTTTCCAGCTAGACTGAAGGCATCAGCATTGGTGAGTTTTTCCTATAGATAACCCTTGGCTATCCACTATTTTCCCACCTCAAGATGTTCTTGTTATTCTCCTGGAACTTTCCCCTTGTGGGTGAGGAGGGGGAAGAAAACTGAAGAAGGGAGGCTTTATTTTTTAATTAAAATAAATAAATCCCATCATTTTGCCCTTCTGGGGCAATCCAAAATATCTTGCAGAGGAAGAACTTGGAGTTATTGTGCTTGATCTGGTGCACTATCAGCTCTCATATACAAGAGTAAAGTTGTATGGTTTACCTTTAAGTGGTCACGTTTGAATTGCAGGGTTTGTCCTGGAACAATGCATTTTTCTCTCTTTCTAGGAAACTTCTACACAATAAAGGCCACAGCAATGTGATGACATCACTATGAAACTTGGAATGCCTCATATAGCCATTTGTTGGGTCCTCTCTATATTCACCAGTAGCTGTACAGAGAAATGCTAAAGTCAAATGCTAGGGACTCTACCATAGCAACATATTCACCTTCGTGTTACAGAGGCCCTTGATCAGGCAGACCTATGTGGTAACAGTATTCTGCTTTGTTTCCTTTTTTTGTTATATTACTTAAATCCTATTGTCCCCTCTTCCACAACAAAGTGTTCCTTCAGACAAATTTCATCTGATGGGATCATGTCAAAAGTGATACCTGCTCTTGATTCATGGACTTTGGAGAATCTAACGAACAATCTGTTCCAGAATTTAACTTCCTTTCCAGGTAATAAAGCAAGATATCTCCTATATTTTCTTAACTTGTCTCACATCCAGTTCCAGCCATTGTATTTGCCTCCAACTCCTGGATCAAACAGGGCCAGGAAAGATAAGTGGGTTCCCAGTGCTTGGAGATCATGGCTGAGCTACCTCTCTGCTAGAATGTTTGAGCACTGAGTCTGCTGGGAAGCTTAAAGGAAAGTCAGTTTTATGCCACAGTGTCTCTCTGCAGGTCCAAATGGGCCTCATGCCAGGTGGATGAGTGGGTGTGGACAACACTGCAGTGGTGACAACAACATTGCAGTGCCTGAGCTGGTTATTCCCTTCAGTGATTCATTGTTTTCACTCTTATCTCTCTCCCTAACCAATTTTGCTGACAAAATTAGCAGCTACCTGCTGTATGCTTAGTGCTACCGAGCACAGCACAGAAGATAATATCAATTCCTAATAAATTGGAGCAAACAGACCCCACATTAAGCAGGAAGTGGCTTATACTTGCTCTATTGCATCAAAGTAAATGGTATGCTTTGACTCATCTAATAGAGGCCATCACAGAGTCTAGCCTGTTGGCTAGAATAGATGAAGTTCATGTCTGGATAAGAAAACACCTAGTGACATCAGGAGCCATCTCAAAAGCTGTGTGAGTATCAACCACAGCAGTTGTCTTCTTTCAAATCCCTTTGCACATCATATAGCTATATGGGCTGAAGTACCATCTGATTCACCCAAGCAACAGAAAGGGATATACGGGCTGTCCTAGCTTTCTCCTTTAGTACAATCACCTCCAGCCCCCAGCTTGCTCAGCAGTTATACTCTGAAACATGAAACAGTGGAGAGCAGAAGTATGCAGCTGAGGGGGACCATGGATTCACATGTGACTTGTGAAACTGGACAATCTAACTGATGTCAGGATCCATTGGTTTTGTCTTCGTACTTTGTAATCTACTCAGATAGCATCTACTGGTAGATAGAATCTGATCCTTTCGATTCATGGAAGGGCACTAAAATGAGCTCTATCTACCAGCAGTGAAATGGAGGCTGGCCAGTTGAGACTATTTGATGTTCATAGGCAGAACATCTGTATCAGTGAGCAAGGCCTCAGCTGGATCCTTTCCAGCTGTCTTTAAGTCGTACTTCAGAGTATATAAGAATTCACAGAAATGGTCTTCCTTAGGGGCAGTTAATAGAGGGGTGAAACAATTATCCCAACTCTAAAACACTGCTTCTACTTGACTTTCTTCCCCTAAATCATGGTCCTCCTGATTATCATCTAAACAGAAGCACATTTCAGTCCATGGAGAGGCTCCAGACACAATGCCTTTACCTTCTTGTCCATTCAAGGTCAGCTCCAGCCCTATGACATCAGTTTATTTTTTTTTTTTTTTGTAACAAAGCATTACAAAATCCTGGTAATGGGCTTGACCTCTGCCTGCAAGCTGCTAATGAATTCCTGGGTGAGTACCCAGGGAATGTGTCTACTCTGGTCTGCGTGCCACTGGGAGAATTCATTTGCTGAAAGGGTATTACTCAGCTGACTTCCAGCACTTTCACAGAAAAAGGGGGCTAAGCAATGGCTGGGTGAAACCCACAGCTTGCCAGGGGGTCTGGCTGTTGTCAGATGCGATTAAATCTCACAACGCTACAGAGCTGTTGTATGTCCCTGGCAGATAGGGTGTTTTCCTTCAACAGTTATTTGGGAGCAAAGTGCATTGAGTACCTTAGGCAAGTATTATTATTAACTTGAATTATTCACCACTGGTTTTGCTATTACTCTATACCTATGAGGGGGCACTGTGACTCAGAAGGCTGGTTACAGAATGCACAGACCACAGCATAAACAGACATAAGCTCATATCTCAAGTGGGTGCAACAAGACAGGTGTAGTCCAAAGACGTTGCGTGTTCTGGAGTCCAGGGCAGGTTACAAAGCCCTCCTAGGTTATATGGCAGGCATACAAGAAGAGGCTGCATCCCTCATTTCAATTGATGCCAATCAACAACAACAACAAAGGAAGAAAGAGGCTTTCCTGAGAGCATCCCTCACAAATGAGATTGAACTAGACTTGTGTATTAAACTGCATTGTGAACAAGGCCTGGCAACAGAATTGGCTCTTCAGAGGAGTAAATAACCCCAAAGTATGCTGATAACAGGTCTGTTGCTGGACTCAGCTCCTTTTTCAGCTGACTGGAACAGCCATCTCAAAAGTCAGAATGGGAACAAGTCTTCAGAGGATGGAAGAGAAGAGGTTCTTAACCTCAAGTTGCCCTAGATCAACCTGTTATGGTAGCTCTGCTTGGCAGGGGTTTTGGAGAGAGATCTCCAGAGGGTTTTCCTCACCTGAATCTCTGTATGATGTTATGATCATTTCTGCTGAAAATCATATGAAGGGAAAAGCTAAATATATCAGTCTTTTTACAAGTCTCTGTAGCCTCTAACAGCCAGCGTACGTCTCTGCATACGCACTCTCCAGACTTGTGCAAGCACACATAAATGAGATTTAATCGGATATTGCATTCCAATAAATGTGAGAATTCAGCACAACTGATTTTCAAATTGACTGGTTTATTAACTCAACAATACAGTCCAGTTGCCCAGGACCAGTATTGCAGTACAAGACAAGCCTGAATCAACAGAAAAATGAAGCAGGTGCGTGGTTGTCTTCCCTCTCATGGCTGTCTTCAGTATTATGTATTTAGTATTATGTTGGTTCTTGTTCAGGATCTGTCTCGGGCTTCATATATGTTGTTCACATAGAGCAGGAAACGGATTCATCAAATCTTGCCTCCTCAGCAGAGGGGAAAAGTCAGCACCATCAGAGTTGTGGTGGGCTCTGCAAGCTGCACACTTAATACCTGCAGCCTGTTAGGAGCTGGAAGGTCTTTCATTGGAATTACACAAGGTGGGCACAGGCCAAAGCAGTACTTTGATGTCACTGTCTGCCTGTATTGGTTGCTTGAAGATGTACAGGGAATTATTTGCATTATGCAGGTTCATACCAAATGCATGGCTTTCTCATAAGAAATAAAGATCTGCTTTAAAAAATATTTAAGATAGAATCATAGAACGGCTTAGGCTGGAAGGCACCTTAAAGATCTTCTAGTTCCAACCCCCTACCGTGGGCAGGATTTCCACCAACTAGTTCGGACCTTGCTTCTAATACTGCTTCAGCTCTCAGCTTACCAGAGAATCCCCTTCTCCCATGAAAAGGTGATGTTGCTCTGCCATTTGTGTTTTGAGGAGAATTTTCCCAGTGAAAGCTGACTTCTGCCTGAGCTAAGAGCTCCCTTCATTTCCCCCCCACCAATGAAATTACAGCCAATGGAGTTCCCAAAAACAAAAAGAGAGCAGGAAAACCAGAGCCTAGGCTGCTGTGCCAGTGTGGCAACTATTATTCTATCACACTAGATTTACTCACAAACCCTTTACCTCATGTCTGATGGATCGTCTGACATATATGCATCCAAACTCAATGAGTTGGTGTGGCTCTTTGCAGATGGGATTAATCTTATTTCAGGATGAAAGTATAAGCTGGGGAGATGATTCATTCTCTGTAAGGTATCAGTCTTTACGACCTTCACAGCTGTGCCATATCTTTCACAAATGGTGCTTCATTGTTACTCAGCACCTGCTTCATATAAGCAACTATGAAAACAGTAATGTCTTATTGCAACAAATCTCATAAAATTTGGAACTGAGCATCTAGCAACAGAGAGATACAGGTATGTTACACCACATTCCTTCTGCCACTCGAAAAGCAGATGAATAAATGGAAGTTTAATGCTAGTTTAAATGTGGAACAACTGTCTATAGATGGATAGGGTTAATTTGCAGTGGAATAACTCAAAAAGGAAGAGTAGGGTAGCTTTCTAAGGGTTATTTCTTTCATCTTCTTTCCCCAGAACCATCCCTGAGTGGTAATCTCTTGTTCTTCCTTCCCAGAGAATTCTTGTCCAAGGAAATAGAAGGCACCTTCAAAAGCAAAGAACTACCTTAAATTGCTTGGGCAGTCAGATTGATTGGCTCAACTAATCACCTTAAATTTGCAGAAACAGCTGGTATACAGTTTACATCCTGAAGAAGCAAACTTCCATTAGGAACTGAGCAGAGAAGATGACTAAATCTGCATGGACTTATCAACAAACTTCTGCAAGTGTGAGCTCTTTAGCCTAGCCTTGTGAAACCACCCCCCCAAAACACATCTCCACACACAGTGAGAATTTCAGAGTAACAAAGCTTGCAGGTGTTTACAGGAGCTTTGATCCTAAAATGACAGCAAATGGGCATGATGAAAAGAATCTAATTATCATTATTATGGATGGAATGAGATTGTCTGACACTAGAAGATGTTCCTGAACTTGAGTCAGTTGTGTGCCATTAAGAATATAAGGATCGGAGACAAATGTGTTGCAAAATGAACTGCAGGCTGGAGCTTTCATCCAAAATCCATATCCATGTCAGCTCATTCAGAACCATTATAAGCATGGCACAGAGGGCTTTGCAGGGATTATTGCACAGGCTCCAAGCATCTGAAGGAGGCAGAAGAAAATGAAGAAACGACTATAAAAGACAATGAGGAAACAGAACCAAAACCATGGATAAATTGTAGCAAGAACCGTGGAAAAAGAGTAAATTGAAATTTATTTGGTTGTGTACTGATTAAAAGCAGTTTCAGCCATTTCCAGGCTTTTCCAGGATACAGGATGCTATGTCTTCCTCAGAAAAAAATATAAACAAAACAAAATATTGCTCCTCATTAAAATGAAAGGGTTGATTTGCAAAATGTGATGTTGCTTCCTAAATCTGGCTTTGCATGCACCAGGTGCTCCAAAATGCAACGTAACTGGCAGGTGAAGGCCTTGGTCTCTCAGACTGAGAAATTCTGATAAAGAAGATGGATGGCTCAGACTCTCTTTCCTGACCCTCAGCACCTGAGCTAGCCTTGTTTTTCCTTTAAGCCAGCTGTGAAACAAACATTGTCTTCCCTGAGGCTCCACCTTCCAACATGGAAGGACCTGGGTGGAATGAGAAATCCTTCCCGTATTCATGAAACACAAAGCAAAGGAGAGGGAGTGGATCTCAAAAGATAATCTTGTGAGTAATTTAACAGTGGAGGAACAAATTCCTTCTGTTTGGTGGTTTGTTTTGTTTTTGTTTTTTTTCTCACTACATCTGGCTTTGCTATTATTTTGAGCAGCCCACCAGCACTGAGCAAGCAGAGTGTAGAGTGGGTGGTTTGGTGGTGGCTCATCTCATGCATCATCTGCAGCTAACTGTTGGGACTGCATGGAGCTCACAGGCTGCAGGAGATTTAATCAGAAAGAGAATATTTTGCTCTGGGGACAGGGATTTTACTTTGAAACGCTGCATTTCTATTGCATGTCTTTGACAATAAACATAACTGGGGATTTCCTTCCTCCAAAGGGCCAGTTTTTGGTTTTCTGGATAGAATGTCCAGCGTACAGCTGGAATCATATATAGAACTATAGAACTGATACCAAGCACAGTACTGGGGAATGCTAGCAGATCTCAGTCAGAGGTTTGCCTCTCAGAAGGCTGGTTCTTTTCTCCTTTTCACTGATGACATATTATTTTCCTCAGAACTAAAGACAGATCGCTTCATTTTTAAATGATGGATCACTTCAGTGGCTCACACTTTTGAACTCCCAGAGGAGCAGAGTGGAAGAGTCAATGACTGCTACATTGAAGGCTGCATTAGTCACAGCATTCAGGTACATCTGTCTCAGGAGAAATCTTTCATTCCCCAGCTAGGCGAAGATCTTTCAGTGCTTGACTGCAGCTGGTCTCTACCACGCTTAGAGAGGTCTCAGAACCCTTGGTCTCATCATGCCTCTTGCATCCAGTGGTCATCATCTTCCTGACTTGCTGTATCTTCTTATTTTCATGAAACAGCTACCTGGAGAGTATCAACAGCATCTGCATCCAGTAGAGCCCAAGACAAAAACCTGAGATGGGTGCTGAGACCTCTGACAGTTTCTCCTCAGTTGGTCCTGTGCTAGAGACCCTGGAGAGGCTGTAGCCTGCTCCCAAAAAGTCTGTATCCCAGATAAGTAGGCTCTGGTACTATCTCAGGCACCTTGTCTCCACTGACACAGCACCGGTGATGGCATTCTCAACTGCAACCCAACCCTCTGGGCACAGTGAACCCAAGAGTACTTCTGCTTCAGTCCAACTGCCAGCAATGTATACAAAAGTGTCATCGTGTACAGGTCAATGGGACTAATCTCTTCACAGGAAGCATTCTGGTATGTACCTCTCAGTGCCAGCTATGACCTCTTTAAGGCATACCCATCAACTCACTCTTTCTAAAGCACAGACCAGAAATAGACTGTGGCAGTGACTCAGAAAGGGAGAGAAGAGTCATTCTGACTCAAACACCAAAGTGAACCTCTAGAGGATAGCACATGGGACTCTTCTCACTACCTCTCACAACTCTTCATGTCTTAGCTGCCAGAGATCCATCACAAAAACCTGCAGTGTACTCAAATGTTGCTTCTGCTCTCTTGATAGAGAAGGTGATGCTATGCTGACTCTGCAGTGTGATTCAAAGGCATGTAATGTAGTAGTCCCAGTAGCTGAATAACGTGGGCAAAGACTCACTTTCTTGCCCACTGGGCAAGAAGATAGCAGATCTTAATTAGCAAAACCTAAGTGCCAGATAACAGGCATGTCCCTTTTCTGTCCTCTGAGAATAATCTCTATTTTTCTCATGTACTATACATTTTCCTCTTTGTTAGGCAATACAGTTTGGATACTAGGATCATACAGAATCTCTGAATCTAGATGTATACATTAAATTACTGGATGAAATAGGGATGAGGAAGCCAAACTTCTACCCAGCTCATTAGCACCGTGCAAAACTACAGCAAAGTCTTTCCCAGATGGCAGTCCACCTCTATGTGCTCAAAGCACAGCCTCTGTAATTGCTCTCTCAGGCAGTTTCTCTTACTGACTGTTCAGAAAGAAGTACCATCTAGCAAGCCTCAGGGACAAGGAACATATGATTTAAAAAATAAAAATTAAAAAAAAAAATAGGACAATACCACTGATCTTTATTTTAAAAAGCCATTTCATGTCTGATATGGCAAATGAAGGCGTATTTTTAAGGTCCACTGAGTAACAGTTAGAGGGGGAAAAAATCAAAATAGGGACACATCAGTTTTCTTGGGAGATCAGAGTGATTCTTGAGGCTTATTTAACTCGGCAGTTTGAGAGCCTCCTGGCAGCATTCCTGGTCATACAAGTAGAAGGTATGTGTGTACACAGATCCCCTGATCTACTTCTGACCTTAATTACTCTAGGGTTAACCCAAGCAAGTCCATTGCTCCAGATTTATGCTGTGATGGCTGGCATTTCTTCTGAGAATCTAATCATTGTGTAAGCAGCAGAGAGCACACTAAATTTCTGCAACATCCCTCCCATCACCCCTTCTCATGACACTCCAGTTTCCAGCATGAGACAGCAGAACCATCACCAGGAACGTGTAACTGACTCTGCAGTTCACTGAGATGAGCACATCATTTCCTTTGTTATTGCCATCTGTGAGCTAATCCCAGCTGACCCTTAGCACTTTTCCCCCTGCACAATGGAACTTCAGCTTCTTCAGTTTGAAATGATGTCTCAAATTTTTGTTGCTAAGTGCAAACTAAGCTAACCACGAGGCTTTCAGTCCCAGAGAGAGCACATCTCCTCCTCCTTCCTCTCCCACTGAGGTAGTTTATAATTAGCACTGCCCAGCCTGTTTCAGTCACTGTTCCGGAAGCTATTTACAGGCAGGAGTGAACATGTTTTGTGTAAACTCACATCATGTTCTGGTAGGCTACCCCCAGGATATTATTGCCTGGAGCTGCAGTTCACTGGCGGCCCTGATGGCTTTCTCTCTCTGTCATGGACCTGATCCACCTGCATAGCTCAGCTACTGTGGACAACCATTCTGATCTAATAGATGGAGGAAGATGCACATCCTTAGTTATCCTTGAAACCTGAAAAAAACATTAAATCTACTGAGCAAACTCATGTTAAAAAATGCATCTGGTGGGACCAAAGTATCTTACTTGCTTTGGAAAGGCTGTTGAATCCAGTTTGTTTGGTGAAAAAGAACATTTCCCCCTTTTTTCCAAAGGAGATGCCTTATCTGATAGAAACCTGAGGCTGAAATATAATTCAGGTACTCATAATGCAAGCTGGAAGGTGTACCCAATGGGTATTGAATGTATCAGGAAAGGAGAAGCCAGCAAATCCATCCTAGTAAAGACAACAGACGTAATCTGGACCTGACATTTCTGATTAGCTTTTCTCCTTATGAACACTTTGACTGTTTGAACCTTCCTCTTTTACTTACAGATTCCTTATGCAATTAACACTCATCTCAACATTGCCATTGAGAGCATCTTTTCATTTACTTTTGCAAACAGAAGCCTGAGGTCTGCTCTAATCAAAAGATGCTCTCCAGGCATGTGAAATACATTACCACAATGTGCATTACAAAGAGCAACTGATAAATTACATCAGCCAGTCATTCCCAGGAAGGATTTATTATCAAGGTAGAAGGAACAAATTGTTACAGCAAGAAATGGTTTGTTTTTTTTTTTTCTTGCTGATTTATACAAAAGCACCGTTGCAAGCACTGACTTAAATAGAAGTGTCAAGGGAAAAATACATTGTGATATGTGTGCATACAGAGAAAAGTAGATCGAAAAAGGAATTCTCACAATGCAGTCTTCATTACTGGGTCCAGTTAGTTGCTCCCACCAGAGATAAAAGATGAATTACTAAATGTGAAGGGGGATGGAAGGAATAACAATTTATGAAGAAAAATCCCATGAAGAAAAAATCCAAAGTATATTAAAAAAACAAAACAAAAAAAAAAAAAAAGGTTTAAAATTAAAAGAAAAATGAATGGATTAAGAGTTACTGAAAGAAACTTTTATCAAAGCAAGAGAGTTTTCACTTCATTCTCTCAGTAGAGTTTTCAAGACTCATTTTCATTCTGACTGAATTGCAAGAGAACATCAGTACCTGGAGAATCTCTGCCTGATTTCCTCCTCTTGCTGTTTCACATGGGGAGATCTAAATTGGACATCAGGAAGAATTTCTTCACAGGGAGGTTGGTCAAGCATTGGAACAGGCTGCTAGGGAAGTGGTGGAGTTCATGAGGATATTTAAAAGACATGTGGACATGGCACTAAGGGACATGGTTTAGTAATGGGGCTCAGAAGGTCAGGTTGATGATTGGACCTAGTGATCGCGATTGTCTTTTCCAATTTAAATGATTCTATTATTCTCAGCAAGGCTTGAATTGGAGCACTAATAAATCCCATTAGGTTCCATATAGCCTTTTATTTCACAATGGATGTCCAGAAGAAACCACATCTACACCTAACTTCAGCAGAATAGCATCAGAAATCTATTTTCATTGGGTTCCATAGTAGAAATGTCACATGTGGTAGGGAAAACCAGCACGTAACTCCTGTTCCACCTCTCTTGAGTCTTTCAGTGACCTCATGAGTCAAGCTGGTTTTACTTTTGCAGCGTGCCTTGTGGTTTTCCAAATGCTGGACCAGCCACTCACCTAGGAAGCCGTTCCTGGCTCCCTGCCATCATTCTGCAGGAACCAGCACTCACACAGGAAATCAGTTCAGCCTGAGGCAGAGACCCCTCCCTGGCATAAATTCTCCCTGTCTCTTAGATGGCATCAATCATTCATAGTCCTGTCCTGAAACGAGCATCTGCTTCCCATTCTCTTCCTTCATTTCTTCCTGACTAATTGATGAAATTGTTGAGTGTAGTTGCCTGGGAAACAGCCATTTCCTTAAGCATTTTTGGCCCCCTTAACAGGAATAAGCAGGAAATCTTCACAGGAACCCTGAAGGGACAGCAAGGTCTAACAGCACTCAATCTTCATCAGGACAACAGAGGCTGAGACACCAAAACAGAGCCAGACTGTTTCTGAGTTGCCACAATGTCTAAGGGTAGAGGAGAGTGCAAGGAAAAGTCAGAGCCCAGTTCCTGTCATATTCAGCATTCACAAATACACTGCTCTCCATGAAGTTTTTCTTCAGGCAATGTCTATAATCGTCCTCAAATTTGTACCTGTGGTATCTTACCAGTAGAAAGAACTCTTTTGAAAGTCAAAAGCAAGGAACTTTGCAGTAGCAAGGAACCTGTCCTCTTCTACTGCTGCTGTTAGGTGCCTGAACTCCCTGGATGCATGGTTGTGACACTCCTGGACACCTTGCATGTGATGTGACCAGCACCTCAGCCATCAAGAGACACCACCGAGAGAGCATGAGCTTCAGCCCTGTGCTGTTTTTCTCCCTCTCCAATGCCTACACACTTATGTGGAAGGCCCAGGCTACACAAACAAGACTTTGCAGTATGTGTGTCAAATCCTGCCTCCCAGAGCAATCTTTTTGGCTTTGTCTCTCCAGAGCGTTTGGATCAAATTTACCATTTCCCTAAGGATGACAAGACTTCAGAGTTAGTCACATCAGTAAAAGAAGAAAGAAGGAACCATCCCATCGCTATTCCCTTGGTCCAAGACTCTGCATCTTGGGTCATCTCTGCTTTCCCATTTAGAGCCCATATTCCCCTATTTCACCAGACATGTCACTACTCCTGTTTCACCTATAAACACATAAATGTGAGACTTCTCTCCCTTCTCACTGCTAAACTTCTCATCTAATGTCAAGAGGCAGAAGTCAGTAAAGAGTTTATTAAGCAGACTTCTCTGTAGGGTCAGTTTTGCAGTTATGCATAATACAAATTCACTTATTTTATTTTTCCTTAAGTAAAAAGATGGGAAAGGGAGTTATTTTAAATTTATGAGCTGATGAGACAGTGAGTAATGGTGAATCACTGTTTAATATTTTAGGCAACCATCTGCAAGGTGAGCTGTACTCCCATCTCATATTGCTAGAACAAAGAAGTCACCTCAAGTTTCACAAACAGAATCAGTCTTGCATCAAGCCCAAAAGACTGTATTCAGCACCAAAAACAAGCATCCTCCACCTGGGCATCTTACTCAAACAGTCTTAAAACAAAGGAGGAAAAGAAGCAAAACTATGATCTGGGGGAGATTCAGGATGGGTATTAAGAAGTATCTCAGAAAGAGTGGTGATGCAGCTGCACAGGCTGCCCACAGAGGTGGTGCAGTCACCATCCCTGGGGGTGTTCAGGAAACACAGAGATGTGGCACTGGGGGATGTGGTCAGTGGGCATTGTGGGGGTGGGCTGATGATTGGACTAGATAATCTGAGAGATCTTTTCCAACCTTAGTGATTCTATGGTTCTATATTCTGCTTCTTCCACAAAGCACAATCCAAATGCTCTGAAATCCCACATAGCTCAGAAGAGTTTCTGTTATATCTTCTGTTCCCCTATTTCCCCCCCTCCTTCTCCCAGTGCTGGTATGCACATCAGCCTCCTGGTCTCATTTGTTTTCATGACAGCATTGTCTCTCCAGAGCGACCACCTAACCCACCCCAGACTCTCCTGCTACCATGTGGCAAGGCCATCTCTACCATGTGCTAGCAGCAAAATGCAGGCACAGCCTCTGGGCACAGCCTGGAAGCCTGTCTTTCTACAAGGGCATTTTCAAGTTTCCTTCCTTGATTAATGCATGTTAAGGCTGACTAATTTCATAACTTCCATCCCTGTAGCTGTTTTATAGCAGGGGAAAATGCAATTTCCTCTTGGTTGGCGAGTGTCACAACAGCTTTGTGAACCATGACAGTGTACACTGCTTACTGTTGAAGTGCCCACAAAATCTAATGAGATATGAATAACAGTTCTGCAGTAAATGTGAGTTATTAAATTACTATGGAGAGTCAGGGTGCGGTGTGCCTCTGTGACTCAGCAGAAATACGGCTCTACGTGCAACATGTGCAGATCACAGCCGCTCCAAAGGAAATGGCATCAGTTGTTCTGGGACTCATTCCAATGAAAAGAGGAAGAGTTTCACACCTTTGTCTGTACCTTTTACGTCTGGAGGAAGGTCATTCATGTCCATTGTCTTTGCAAATGACAGAAGAACTTACTCTGATGCATCCAGTTCCTTCACAACTCTTCCTTTATGTACATATAAACAATTAAGTCTCCACATTGGTTGCAGACCTGTTACACTTCTTCCACAGCAAGTGCTTCATCACTGTTCAGTGAAATCTGATGTCGCATAATGTCCATTGACATTCAAACTTAATTTCCCACCACTCATTTTCAGCTTATTTACTTATTTATTTAATTGAGAATGTCTCCATCAGCTGAAGGAAGCTTCTGGCATGCGGTGCCTTATCCCAGACAACACATGGAGACAACCATGTTTAGGTCAGTTTCTGGATGTCTCACTCAACTGGGCTGATTTGGCACTGATTTATTGCTAAAGAAGTTTCTCCTATCATCCAGAATTCTCACTTCAGAGATAAGATCTGGCACACAGAAAGCATAGATATGTTTTCTAAATGCTCTGTTTCCTCCATGAAACTTCAAAATGCTTGTTCACAAGCTTGAAGGAGGTATTTTGAAGGACAGTAAGAGAAACAAAAACAAACATTCAGAGCACTTCTTTTTGTCTGTTACATGTCTCCAAGTAATTAAAGAACTGTAGAGCTTTACACCCTCTCAGTTTTTCAGAGTTACAAATCCAATCAAACACTTGGTGACGTGTTGACACAGGCTGCCCAGGGAGCTGGTGCAGTCACCAACCCTGGAGGTGTTCAAGAAACATGAAGATGTGGCACTGAGGGACGTGCCTAGTGGGCATGGAGGGGGTGGACTGGTGGTTGGACTGGATGATCTTAGAAGTCTTTTCCAACTTCAATGATTCTGTGATTCCACGTTTCCCTGAATTTTGAAGTGAGAGAAACAAAGAGTTGGTAGAGAAAAAGAGAGGATCATCCCCATCTCCTTAAGATCCAAACAAGGAAAATTATACGTTTTTTATTTTTTTATTAATATGAAATGATGATATATTGAGCAGTTTCCCAAGCTGTATATGCCTTGATGTACTCTGAAACTTCTCCCACTTTGGGAGCACAGCCTGGCTGAGGGAACACTTGGCTGCACAAGGACCTCTGTCTTCATGCCACACCAAACCCCTTTCCTCACTAAATCTACCACAAGACAGGACAAAAAAGAAAGGAAGAAATCACTGTGATAACACTCTGATATTACAAGGAGAGTCCAGCGTAAGCATGGAAAAGGACACTCTTCTACCAACACGTAAGGTCACTGTGCTTTCCTGCATTTATCTGAATCTCTTATTGTTCCCATTTCTCCACTCGCTCATCATACTACACAGAGCTGTGATTTGAAAGACTCGTATATTCCTCGGTGCTTCAGTGCAGATGATTCACCTTCCCCTCTTTATAATTTTATCTCACATCAACTGAGAAGTCAAAGTATGCATAATTCACCGCTGCTGTTTTCAAGAGAAGTCTTGTTGCTGTGATATGAATGATACCAGGAAAAAGTATGGTTTGAATTGAAACAGAGTAAATAGGTAGCATCCAACAGCTCCAAAATTAGCAGATTAAAAATAACAACAACAAAATTTTGTCTTTTAACAACCAGGAGGAAAATAATAATAACAAATAGAATAGCCTTCACTGCAGCAATACATAGGAAGGTGAAGGTTAGAGGGTGTATTTTCTACTCTGGGTAGTAAGTACATAGTGCTGCTGGTTCTACATCATTTACAGCCAATTCTATTGACATACAAGTTCTCTTTTCTGCCCTATTCCTATTCTGAACCTGGGAGAGCTGTTCTGCCCAATGATAGAGGAGCTCTGGGAGGACATCTGCCATACAGGCAAACAGCTTGACACACAAATATTGAGGAAAACTGCAGCAGAGTGTATGTCTGAGTCAGATCTAACTCAGTGTCTCCCACGGGTTGTTAATCCCTGAAGAATATTGGGTAACCTTACCCAGCTTTCCTACTTTCTGCACTTCATGCAGAAGAATGGATTAGTCCCTGACACAGGCAAATCTGAAATGACTTTGGGTGCCACACCGGGGGCTTGAGGGCAAGGGGCAGCTTGAGTCAGTTGTCACAGCCACCACCTTACAGCTCCTTGGAATTCAGCCATGCTCTCCCAGGTGTCATTGTGCTTTTCATTTATATCAGTCCATCTCTTCTGACTTTTCAAGCTGGATATTAGGAAAAACTTCTCAGAAGGAGTGGTTGCACAGTGGCACAGGCTGCCCAGTGTGAGGGTTGGAATCACTGTCCCTGGAGGTGTTCAAGAATCATGTGGCACTGAGAGACACGGTCAGTGGGCATGGTGAGGATGAGTTGGTGGCAGGACCCGATTATCTTAGTGGTCTTTTCCAACCTTAATGATTCTGATTCTATGAAACCGGTGCCTCTCACCAGCTGCTGGGCTACAGCACCCTGAGCCGAGAGAACATTCAACCTCTTGAGTGTTAGGATTATGAAATGCACATTTGTATCCCTTGGTGGTGGTGGTGTCACCCTTTGGGCTAACTGAATTGCAGGGGCAGAGGCCTGAACACGGATGCAACCTGCTTTCTTCACTGCAATCATAGAATTGAATTATCTATCATAAAGTACATGCCTTATTTTTCTAAATTGTCACTGGATTTTACACAGAAACTGGGCCAGATGAAAGTACACAGCCTCCCCAGCACTGCTGTATGACTGCCAGTGGGGTGGATTCCCATACTCAGGAGCCATATGATGGATGGCATGTCTCTGTGGGAGCCATCCTGCAGAACACAAAACAAGGAATGCCCTCAACCTCCTCTGAATTGCAAGTAAGATTGATTCTTATTTAAGGTGGAGCTTATTTATTCTTTATTCTTGCACAAGCAGCATTCACCCACTGTGCTCGTGCTGCTGATGGCAGATCTGCAGAAGACATGCCAGAACTTCGCAGGGCTCACTACAGCCACCTCTTTATGTGATACCACATACTGATGTAGAGCAGCTGCTGTCCTTGGCTAAGCACCATGTTACAATCCTTTAGAGTTTCCACTAGTCACTGAATACTGCAACCATACTCCTCTTTTTCACTATTATCCTTAATTTCTGGGGCAAGGGTAAACCTCCATCCACTCTAACCCATCTCATCTAACATTCAGGGATTTATGGCCTGTCTCAGCTCATGGCTTTCTTAGCAATTGTGGCCATTGCTGTGAGACCTAATCCTGACCACCACTTTCATTGCTTCTACTCTGATTATTTGAAATGATGTGAAATCATGCAATAAGCAGGATCAGTGAAGTGATAGGGAAAAAAAGAAAAAAGAAAGAAGTGTGGGAAAAAAAATCAACAACTTTATTTCAAGTGGAATAATGTTTCCAGACTACAATGATGGAGGGAAGATGAAGAGCAGTAGAAGGACATTCTCGGGGGAGAAGGAAGTCTGTAACACTTCTGGTGGCAATATCTGTCATGTTGTTCCCTGAGTTTGTGGCCCCTCAGCTCCACCTGCAGTTAATGGAGAAGAAAAGGCCATGTAATTGCTCCCAGGCTAGGTTTCAGCTCCAACCACTCTTCCTGGTGGCAGCACGTGACATGCATTTCAAAAGACAAAGGTGTCATTAATATCCTCCTACACTGGCAAGAAATCCTGTTGTATTACCATCACTACAGCTATTAATCAATTCCAGCATGTTTGAGCCCTCAGTGACATAAACTCCTCAGCAGTTCCTCTGGGCAGCCATATCACATAACTGTCGCTGTTTCTTGGCATGAAAGAGGCAGTAACCTGAAAAGCAGTGACTGTCATAACCACCTGGCATGCTTCGAAAAAGCAAGCTTTGCAATAGAAATTGGCTGAGAAACAAACATCCCACATCAAAGAATTGGCATGCGCTTACTTCAAGCAATCAGAATAATATAGCAATGTGTTATTCCTCTGAGCACAGCTCAGACCCCGTCCCTCGAGTTATTCAGCAAAACAAGCCCTAAAAGCAGTGTTGCTGATATAACTACAGCCACAGTGTAACCTTCAACACAGACTTCTGGCCTCCTGCATCCATTAGGATCACATATTACAAACTGATCAACACAGGAATGCAGTCAGCCATGTGCCACGTAGACCTGGCCAAGCGAAATCAAACATTACAGACCTCAGTCTCATGAAAAGTACTTATCATGCTTGTCCATGTGGGCATCACAGACAGAACTCACAGGACAAGAACACTGAAGAAAGATGTTCTGTCCAATGTCTATGTAGGCTGGTAATGCACTACTGAAAAAGAGAAGAAAAAAAAGCACTGAAATTTACTGATGTATGAATTACTGCATTTATTGGGTTTATGGCTTCTGCTGACCAGGTCTTCCAGCTACACATCCACCAGAGACTTCAGTGAAGCCTCTGGGTGTACAAGGAGAAATACTCTCATACAGCTGAAGACACACAAAGTCCACCAGGCTTGGACACATGGCAAGGTCCCATTAAGACCCTATAGGTGGGGTTTACCTTGCATCAGGCATTCCTTTCACATATACTCGCTCATTAGTCAGTGGGGAAGAAGAGGTGGTAGGTGACAGCTCCTCAAGAGGTAGACCTCTAGAAAAGACCATGTGTAGATCCATCCACTGTTGTTTGTTCTTAGAAAAAGATGTCACACCCAAGGAAGTACAGCTGCTCATACTACCTAATAAGGACCATCATGCAGGGCTCTTCAACTGAAACCAGAGGTACACCACAGTGTTCATTAAACTCTTTCTATTTATCTGTTTTTTTCTTTAAAAGGATTGCTGCCTTTGCTTTTCAATCAGCAGCAGAGTTTATCTCTGTCCTTGGTTGGTAGAGACAGTATATCGGTTAGAATATACAATAGCTAAAAGCCACTTCATCACCAGGTCAGTGTCTCACAACACTTGCATTCAAACAAAAGAGTTCATCATTGCCCAGAATATTTCCTGATGTTTCCCTCTATTCTGGGAAAAGGCTCTGTAGCATGTAGGGATCTTCCACTATGGACTGATCTGATTTTTTCAAGTGGCTGAAAGATATCCTGGGCACCAAAAGCAACAGTTCACCTGCAGAAGAGTCTCCACAGACAGCTTCTTTTGGAAAGAGCCTGCTTGAGAAAGGTAAATGGGTTAATTTTACTTGAGAAGAACCCACCAGTAGTTGAGGTGGTTTCCTGTCTACTACTTCACTGCAAATCCACAGGAAGCTCAGCTAAAAGAGACCAAACTGTGTAACAAAGACATTGTAAATACAGAGCTGGTCTGAAAACACAAGGATTTTGCAGTTACTGAGTGAGGAGGTCAAGGCAGACCCCATCTGTGCCCTATTTTCTACAGAGAATCATGCATACTGCCAGAACTCCACCTTAAACCTGCTCCATCTGCTGCCTGTGCTGGTTGCATGGACCATAATGAGCACGCTGCCACTTCCAGCACCCAGCAGTGATTGATGCTCTGTTAAGAGGATACCAGTGGTTCCGGTCTATTTACATTTCCAAGGAGCTTGGCTGCGTTTTGTGCTGTCATTTTCTGCTGGTATACCAGCTGTGGGAGACCAAAGGGTACAAAAATTATTGCAGTGCTCCAGCAAGAAAATGCTACTGTTGAGAAAACATCCTATTGATGCCACATTTTTAAAAGGAGCTCCTCTTTAAGCATTTTAAAGAGCTGCCACCAGCAACAAGCAAAGCTGCTAATTTGGCCTGGCAAGTGGGGTTTGCTAAACACCATTTCAGATTTTAATTCATCACATGCATATTTGGAATTGGAATTCTACTAGCAAAACTATTATCAGCGTGTTTTGCAGTCCCAGCTCCCTTTCTTCCCACAGTAAGCCTGTCTCTCCCTCTCCCACTCTGCCTTCTACAGCTGTCAGCTGTCATCAGCCAGAAGCACAGATGAGCCAGTGCCAGCCCTGCAGATCTGACCCAATCTCCTGTCAAACAGATGCACAGGCCCCGGCTCCTTGTTTGTCTGCAGAAGATGCATGCAAAGGGAGAAACCAAATGTTTCATGGGAAGAAAAAGCAGAACGAGAAAGCTCTTCTGTTTCATGTTTCTGATATTTTGTTATCTGTCTGTTTACTATTTTACACAGCTCACTACTGTAGGTGAAGATCCCATTGTAATGTCTTCCAAACATCAGATCCCAGCTTTTTTAGGAACTGAGATTCTCAGATTTAATTAGAGACAAAGGAGCTGGTGATGCTCTTTCCAAGAGATCTGAGCTGGCTGCCAGGAAGAGGGCAGGTTTACTGCCCTGCCTTTGCTGAGCAGGGGAGGTGGGCTGAAATTCCCAGTGAAAGGAGCTGTCTGGATCCAAGTGAAGGAGTCGTGTTTTGAAAACTGCTTTCTGAATGAGTCAGTGGAGCTATCTCCCAAGGCGCTGAAGCCTGCCAGAGGGAAGAGCAGATAGTTTTGTTATTTCTTTTCCCCTTCTGCTGTTGAGATCGATTATTCACCATCTTGAAGTACGTCACGAGCCTTGGGAAGCTGTTTTTTGACTAGAATACTACTTGACTTTTCTATTTCTGAGGAAGTTTTCCAGCCTGACTTGCTGCTGCTTTGTCAAAGCCATTCTGTGACAGTAGAGTTTGGAGGGAAAAATGAGTAGGACAACAGACGATGCCTTCAGGCCTGGCCTACTGATGCTTTTTCATTTGAGGCAGGGAAAGCTGCAGCCACTAAAGCAGTCTTCATCGGAAGGACATGTTGAAATCTTCCTCCCTTCAGAAACATATTCCACCCGTTCTTCCATCCTCTATTTCACAGGCATCAGATCCTTTTCTTTCTAGGACAACCTCACTGATATTCCTGTAATTAAATATTGACAAGTCATTCTCAACTTGGCTTTTACTTTGCTTTAAAGGATTTACTTCAAAGTCTGCTGCTTCTATTTCAGTCCTGAAAGGAAAGGAAGGGCTAAAAACATGTCCTTTATCCAGGAACAGCCATTCTCTAAGAAAGATGTGCTCTCTTTTGCCTTCAGTTTTTCCACTCAAGGTCACTGACGTAGTAAAATGCCTTTCAAGAGACACAGTAAATGCCTCAGCTCTTCAAGTTAAGACTCATTCAATACAATCCCCATTTCTGGAAGAGATGTTTGAGCCAGAACAGGCTCTTATGCATGGCAAAGTGTAAGCTCTTTACGAGCCCAAAATCTAAAAATCATACCTCTCCTCAGATATCTAAAGCCACAGGCTCAATCAGAGATTTTTATTTTAATCTTTGCCTCCACTTCTTCCTCTCTCAGCCCAAACTAAGCTCTCAGTTTTCCACCCACACTAATTACAAGTCATCCTTCTTACCAAAAAGGCTAGCTATTTCTTCATCTCTGCAAGTCACTCTCTGTTATCTTTCTAATTGCTTGCTTGATTAGCATAATTAAGTTGAACCCAGAGTAATTGTTCCTGACCTGGGGATGGACTTCTGTGCTAACAAGCAAATCTGTGCCATCACTTCAGTCAGGCTAGTGAAATACTTGAACTCTTTTTACAGGCTTCATTGCAATGCCTCTTAAGGCAGAATGCTGTGTTGCATTTTGTAAGCCCTTTGCCATGAATGAATGTACGTCACTAACAGCTTGACAGTAAAACAGTCAGAATGGCAGTATGTGAAAACTGGTGGCTGGCCACACTTGGGTAGGATTAGTTCCATCAGATGAGACACAATGAATACTAATTTGGCCTCTGACAGCAGGGCAAGTCTGAGTCTACCTCATAAGGCTAAATGTGTACAGATCTATGGGGCTGGATGGCATGCATCCCAGGGTTCTGAAGGAATTAGATGATGTGGTTGCTGAGCCACTCAGCATCATACTTGAAGCTGTGGCTGCCAGGTGAATTCCCTGGTGACTGGAAAAAGGGAAACAACATTCCCATTTTTAAGAAAGCAAGAAAAAGAAGATCTGGGGAACTATAGGACAGTGCGCCTCACTTCTGTGCCTGGAAGATCATGGAACAGATCCTTCTAGAAAACATGTTAAGGCACAAGCTGGGCTTGTTCAGCTTGGAGAAGACATGGCTGTGGGTAAACTTCATTGTGTACTTCCAGTATTTCAAAGGAGCTTTTAAACAGGAGGAAAACAGACTTTTTACACGGTCTGATAGACAGGACAAGGGGGAATGATTTTAAACTAAATGAGCTGGGATGTAGATTAGCTATTAGGAAAAAATTTTGATACTCAGAGGGTAGTGAGGCCCTGGGATAGGCTGCCCAGAGAAGCTGTGGATGCCCCATCCCTGGGACACACTCAAGGCCAAACTGGATGGGGCCCTGGAAAGCCTGAGCTGGTTGTGGAGAGGGGGGGGAACAGCCCACAGCTTGGGGATGAAACTGGCTGGGCTTTAAGGTCCCTTCCAATTCAAGCTATTCTATGATATGATTCTAACTTGTTACTGCTACATCCAGCTTTCCCTCTTCTAACATCCTATGGGAGCAGGGATTACTACTGAACTAACAGGATCATCTAAAAACAGTTGTGGTCTGCTCCAAGCACAAGTTCTACACCCAGTACAGTCACTGCAATCCCTTCTTCTCGTTGGTATAGCACAAGACTAGGTAATTTTGGCCTGCAACTTCTGTACTGCATTCATTTACAGTCACTGCTATTTGGAAAGCCATTAGCACAAAGTTAACCCCTGCAAATGGCTCTTTCTTTACACAGAACAATTACTTGGGTTTCAGATACTCTGTGCTGCCACACTCAGTGGCTTATAAGTCTGTACAGTTGCCATTGCCTTTTGTCCACAACTACTGATTTCCTGGCCTCATGACACATTGCAGTGATTAGGTGCAACAGAAGCTAACTAGATGGTAGAAATATATCCAAATACCATTCAAACAGAAAACTCCTGCCCACTAAGTTACAGTGAAAGAGACAATGTCTTTAAAACCTCCAGCTAATGCATTGTGCTGGCAGCAGAAGATGGTTCAGGGTCCACTGTTATATCCCAGAGGATTTTTGTATTGTTTTCTGTGTTGCTTTTTTGTTGTTGTTGTTAAGTTTCTCCTTCCTGCGATAACCTTTAACCCCAGACTTTGTGCTCTCTGTGTGTTTATCAGCAAAGCACATCCATATGCCCTTCAAGGGAAGAAATGACTCATACCTGACTCACAATCGCTCAAGCAAAGCTGCAACCTTTCATTCATTTCCTGGGAGAAGCATCTGTTAGATTCATCTTGGAAGATTAAGCATTTCTCACCATCATTTTACAGATGAAGGCGTTTGTGACTGGCTAAGGAAGGGTCAACAGATTCCCTGCACTGGATGGAAAACAAACTTGTCTGGGCAGTTAAAGCTGCACAGTGGTGACAGTGAAGATGCTCTTCACACGCCCTGCACATTATTCCTGCCCTGTCACTGTTTCTCCCTGACTGATTAGCAGTCACTCAGGAAATTGCTCGCGTGTCTTCTTTCCCCGACTGCAGAACTGCAGCCTCTACATTGCCTATCGAGCAATAAATAACAAATGTACCACGAGGCTGCTTTAGAAACCACCTTGTTTCACTGAGCTGGCAGCTTCTCACTTCCACAGCCTTCCCAGCTGCTTCTGCACCTCAAGATCCCTTCCTAGAATGTCTCTTCATTCCCAGAGACCCAGAGACAAAAAGGAATAAAACTTCAGGTTCCTAAAGATACTTGTTCTTTATAGGAACAGAAACACCCAGCAACATTACTGCCCTGATCCACTTGATACCCATCCCTTCATCATATTGATGTTTATATACAGACATCCCAACAAGCCTATCATTGCTACAGTACAGAGCTTTGCTTTCTTCTTTATGCTACCTAACAGTAACAAACAGCTAATAATGATACGTAGCCTTCGGTGTGCACATTCCTCTACTCACCACTTTCTCCCTTATTGGTTGAATAATCACAGATAATTCACTTGTCTGGATGTGACTCACAGCTACTTTATTTCACACAAAGCATTTTCTAATTGCACGTTGTATGCCTCTGTTATGAAACCTAATACTAACTATTATTACAAAATTAGAGCAGAAAACTCACGGGGAAAGAAAACCACAGTGAGAAGCCAAGGAGAAGCCCACAAAGAGGCATGCCAAAACCATACCAGGTTTCCCACTTCTAGTACAGGCTGCTTTTCCACACAAAGCCAAGCACTTCTTGGTCACTTATGTAGTAATTCAGAGGCAATGAGGCAACTGGCACACTTCTTCCTTTGTCCTTGAAATTATTTGTATTGAAATTATTTTGGCAACAGAATGTAAAGGGCAGTTGGTCTCTCTCTGCTTGTCCTTGCATTCATTATACTTTACAGCAATACCAGTGCTCCCGTGCATGCCTTCAGAAGGCCACTGCCAGACACTTTGGACAAAGTTGAATGAAATCTGCTAGCAGATTGACAAGGGATAATCCATCCCATGGGATACATTTCATCCCCAATTTTGATGCAAGGTCATGTTTGACTCATTGACTATACGTGACTCATGGACCACATCCTTATGCCTGCAGTGTGCCCAGGTGGCCAAGAAGGCCAATGGCATCCTAGCTTGTATGAGGAATGGTGTGGTGAGAAGAACTAGAAAAGTAATCCTCCCCCTGTACTCAGCATTGGTGGGGCCTCACCTCAAGTACTGTGTTCAGTTTTGAGCACCTCAGTACCAAAAGGACATTGAGGTGCTGAAGAAGGGCAACAAGGCTTGTGAAGGTGAATATGCCCTCCAAGTAGCGACTGAAAGAAATGGGGCTGTTTAGTCTGGGGAAAAGGAGGCTGAAGGGAGACCTTATTGCTCTCCTTCAATATCTGAAAGATGCTTACAATGAGAGCAGCGTTGTCCTCTTCTCACTGGTGACAGGATGAGGGGAAATGGCCTCCAGTTGTGCCAGGATAAGTTTAGGTTGGATATCAGGAAAAACATCTTTACAGAAAGGGTTGTTAAGCACTGGAATAGGCTCCCCAGGGAGGTGGCTGAGTCACCGTCTCTGGATGCATTTAGAAACTGTTTGGATGTGGTGCTCAGGGACATGATTTAGCAGAGGGTTGTTAGGGTAGTATGGTTATGTTGTGGTTGGACTTGATGATCTTTAAGGTCTTTTCCAACCAAGCAATCCTATGATTCTATGACACTGTCTTGTACTTCCTCACACACATACAGGCCACACACACTCAATTTTGTGCTACGAAAACATTGATTTTGGATGTTGGAACACAGACCTTCCATAACTTCAAATGATTTGAACTAGAAAAACACCCTAAGTGAACACAGCCACATCTTGCTATGGTGGCATTTCTTATGCATATATGTACAACCACACATAGCCAGAACAGTGGGCTTAGAGTAAATAATTAACCATCCACCCGTATCCACAGGGACATGATAGGATCTCATCTCCAAAGGCGGGGGTTGCTGGCTGTTCTGAGAAATCACCCACAGGCAAAGACCACAAAAGAGAGACGTGGTGTCAAACAAGGCTCACCATGTAGGGCAGGAGAGGCTGATTCTTAGCAGCAAGGGATGCTTAAACACCTGGACAGACTGCCATGGGCACAGTGTTCTCCTTCATTATTGATATTTATACAAAGATGAGGCATCTTCTGACAAGGAAATCACTTCTCGGCTAGGAGCTTTTAGTCACACAGTTGAAAGCATGGGGATGGGGAGAGATCTGCTGTGTACTGCGCAGGTGGCCAGCCTGGGAATGTTAATGGTCCTTTCTGGCTTCAGAGACAGAGTAAATATTGTGATTTAATCAAGCAGAGAAAACCCACATGGGCAAAGGCTCACCTCTTGAAAACTGCCAAGACTCTCCTACCAACAAAGTACCCAGTCCCTTACTTGCACCACTGACAATACAGCAGCTAGTTCCAAGACTACAAATTGGTCTCAGGATAATCAGGATCTGAGCTGTAAACAACCAAAGCAAACAGACAGGATGTATATGAGGCAGACTTCATATTTCATATAATCACAGGATGGTGTAGGTTGGAAGAGACCTTTCAGAACATCTAGTTCCAGCTTTCCTGCCATAGGAAGGAACACCTCCCTCTAGACCAGGTTGCAAAAAGCCCCATCCAGCCTGGCCTTGAATGCTTCCAGGGCAGGGTCATCCACAATCCCACTGGGCAACCTGTTCCAGTGTTCTGTTCCTAATACCTAGTTTAAATCTACCTTATTCCAGTTTAAAACCATTTTCCCTTGTCCTGTCACTACCTGCCTTTATAAAAAAGTCCCTCCCTGGCTTTCCTGTAGGCCCCCTTCAGGAACTGGAGGGCCACTATAAGTTCCCCCCAGAGCCCTTTCTTCTCTAGGCTGAACAGCTCCAGCTCTTTCAGCCTTCCTTGTAGGGAAGGTCCTCCAGCCCTCTGATAATCTTCATGGCCCTCCTCCGGACCCACTCCAACAGTTCCATGTCCTTCTGCTGGGGAGCCCAGATCTGAACACAGTACTTCAGGTAGGATCTCATGAGAGTAGAGGGACAGAATCACCTCCCTCGACCTGCCTATTACACTTATAGAATCATAGAACCCTTAGAGATGGAAGGGACCTCTGAAGGCCATCTAGTCCAACTCCCCCACAATGAACAGGGACACTGTTCCAGTGCCCCGTCACTCTCACTGTAAAAGATTTTTTCCTTATATCTAACCTAAATTCACTCTCTTTGAGCCATTTCCCTTGTTCTGTCACCACAGAATCTGCTGAAGAGTCTGTACTCTCCTGTAGCTCCCCTTTAGATACTGAAAGGCCACTATTAGGTCAGTGCTTCTCTTGATGCAACCCAGGATACAGCTGGCCTTCTGAGCTGCAAGATCACATTGCTGGCTCATGTTGATCTTTCATCAGATGACTATTCCAAGTCCTTCTCTTCAGAGATGCTCTCAAGCCATTCTCTGTCCAACCTGTATCTGTGCTTGGGATTACCCCACCCAGATGCAAGACTTTGCACTTGGCATTGTTGAAGTTCATGAGGTTGGCATGGGTCCACTTCTCAAGCCTGTCCAGGTCCCTCTGGATCACATCTCTTTATTCTAGCATGTCTACTGTACAACTCATCCTGGTGTCATCTGCAGACTTGCTGAGGGTGCACTTGATCTTACTGTCCATTTCACCTACAAAGAGTGCTGATCCCTGAGGAACACCACTCATCACCAGTCTCTATTTGCACATAGAGCCACTGACCACAGCTCTCTGAGTGCAGCCTTCCAACCAATTCCTTATCCAACGAGTATCCATTTTTCTCTAATTTAGAAAGCAAAACATGAGAAGAGAGCTGGGTGATTATTCAGGCCCACAATGGGATAGTCACAGTGGGGAAAAAGGGCATGATATTTCCTCAGGAACCTCTTCTGCTAGCTCTCTGGCTTCACTCATGTAAAGCACAAGATTATGAATGAGAAACCTTGTAAAGTGGTGAGGAGGATGGGGTAGGAGAAGAGAAAGGATTTCATGCTACCAGGGCAACCATCTCCATGGCAACTATTTAATTAATGAGCTGCTTATGAACCCTACCAACAGAGTCCTAGTGAATTCATGTTGTAGTAATTACCAGAGTTTCATTCATCCTGCTTTGGCAGGGGCTGCCTCAAGAAGCCTGCGAGCTCTGACAGCAGACGGGAGAGAACAGCTTGCTGAATCAATGGGAGGAGGGCGCGTGCCTTGGAGCGTGCTCCACTGCCTCTGAGCCAGCTCCCTGGGCACT
Organism: Excalfactoria chinensis; assembly: GCF_039878825.1. Lineage (NCBI taxonomy): Eukaryota > Metazoa > Chordata > Aves > Galliformes > Phasianidae > Excalfactoria > Excalfactoria chinensis. The sequence goes on from NC_092828.1 coordinate 40,258,321, forward strand.
CGAGCGTGGCGAACGCATACCATCCCATCCATCCTACAGTCCCACACCGCCAAAGGGCAACCCAGCTGGCCCCATGCCACCAACACAGGCTGCATGCACAAGCAGGCGGCGGAGCTGGTTGTCTTCCTCCCTGCTGTGTCCTCAGCCTCCAGAAGCTGATACGGGAAATAAGCATCTGAGCAGGGGGTATGCTGGAGGATTTCTCATTTCACACTAGCAGTCAGCAGCATAGCAGCTGCATGGGCATTGCAAGGTGAAAGAGAGATTCTGATAAGCACAGTGAGTTCTCAGATGCAGGTATGCACAAGGCACCCCGAGGAGATGCGGGCTGTTCCATAAAGAGAGAAGATAAATAAAAGATACCCTAGATGAGACAAATGAAGTAAAAATGCTTCTAGAGGTGAGCATCAGATCACTTGATTTACCTGTTCTGTTAAGGCAAGAAGATGCCCTGTGATACTGCTGAAAACACATCACACTACTAGTCTGCACTCTTACCTGCTCTTAACCCCTGAAGGGAGGCAGATATGATGCACACTCATCACTAGGATGCCTTACAGTCATATCAGATAAACAAAAATGTGGAAATGCACCGACCCATTTGTTGCAGGACGTATTCATTTTTAGCGCTACTTGTCTACAAGCCCACTTCTCCCACGAGAAAGAGAACGCAAATAGACTGCCAAATGTTTTCACGGCAACTGAGAGAAATCACAAGGATAGGCATTCCACTCACCTAAATCTCAGCCCACAGAGCTGAGAGCACCTTCAAGCACAGGCAGAAATAAGCACGTCTTGTTAGTGGCTTCAGATATCTATCCAAGGTCTAGAAGCACCCAGGACTCCTTGCTAAGGACAAAGCGTGTACCAAATCAGTGAGACTGGATGGAAACATGAGGACCTCTGTGCCTGTAGGGACTCATTCTGGTGCAACATGCTCCTTTGCCCAGTTAAGCACTAAACCAGCTGGACAGAACAAGGCAGATACATTTTCCACACTACAAGCAGCTCCCATTCAGGTCACCACAGTTCATTCAGATCCATGCCGCTAGATAACCCTGACAATGTCTTGCACCAGCTGCTGAGGGGCACCAGTTCTACATTCTCATGCTGTCAAACACCTTCCAAAGACTGGTTTTTAAGGCCACACTTTTCAGCAGGGTCATAAACAGGGTCAGGTATTGTGGGTAAATTGATGCTGATAAGACAGGAGAATATGCGACACTGCTAATCTTAGCAGCAAAGTACTGCCTTCCTCCACTGGCTACTGAGATGTGGTGCCCTGCTGTTTTGGACTGCAAATGAAGCAGTGAGAAGAGCTAACCTCATCAAGGCAGCTGTGAAATCTGATAAGAAGCAAATAACAGTTCTTTGCTGAGTAAGTGCTCTTAATTTCCTTGGTCAAGCCAACTGGGGACAGGTTTAGCAGTAGTGCTACATGTCCCAACAAAACCACCACTTTTTCTGCAACCCTCAGCTCTCAGGGTCTGTTTTAGATGGGTATTCTTAAAAATGAGCAGAAGCTTGAAGACAATCTTTATCCAGTTTGTGAGTACACAACAATTACCCATTGGCTGATACACTCACACAAGATGGCTGAGACTATCGCACAAAATGGCGGTGCTAACATGCTCCCCAGCTCAGAGCAGGCTGCCCAAACAATGGACTCTCCTGCTCCTAGGCCAGGCATTCATCTGACTGTGTTGTCATCTTTCAACTCTCTGCTTCTCTCCCTCTTGCTTTTTCACATCAATATTTTTCTCTTGAGCTATTACTTTCTCAAGAACATCACTCTTATCCACATTCCTGTGCTCTTTCTCATGGTGTTAGGCAACATGCTCTCTCACAATTTAACCCTTTATTTTCTTTCTCTATAAAGCAAAGTTCACAACACTGTACTGCACTAAAATGGATCACCATCAGCCAAATGCCTGGTCTATCAATTGTATATTCCTGCCTCATCCTTCTGAGCTGACTGAATTGAGGTCAAAATTGAAATGGGATGGTAGACAGTGAAACAACCATTCATTCCTGAGTCACAGAAAGGCTAACTATCTGTGATGAGCAGGCAGAATAATCACATTTATTTGTCAAGAAGAAATCAAATCTGCCCAAACGTCCTACATGGCTGAGTCTTAAGTGCACTCTGCGCACCAACTGACTTTGCATTGTGTGCACTTTCTGATTTCCCCAGTCAGCGCACAGTTTTAGGGGTCTCATTGCTCCCAGAACTCAGCCAGAACCTCTGGTACGTCAGCTTCCATACATTTCCATCTCCACTCATTTCCAGAAAATATTACAGCTGTATGTAGTAGTACAGATAGAGCTGTGTAAAGTAACACATATTTGGGAATTCCTTAGTAATCTTGCTGAGATTTTGCTCTTCTTTGCTTACGTCTTAATTTTACTAAGATCAACCAACAGAGAAACTGTTTTTTTTAATATCTTGAAAGAAGTTTTCTTTCATTTTTTTCTGTGCTTAGTGTTTCCTCTGACTATTCAAAACCCAAATGTGCACTTTTTTTCCCTTTCATTGCAAGCAGAGAGCCTGGCATAATCATGCAACTGCTGGAACTGAGGTTTTAAGAGCAACTGTAAATTGTGGAGCCTGCTGAACAATTTTTCCCATGTTTCTCTTAAATGCAGTGGCTTGGTCTCATTTTATACCCAAAGTAGTGCCCAAGGTCCCTTAACAGGAAGTCTATTTTGACAACCAGACAAAAAAAATAAAAAATAAAAAAAATAAATAAAAAAAATAAATAAATAAAAAAATCAAGCAAGCATTTTTTGCAGCCTGTAGATTGAGGAGACCACTGGAATAAAGTCACCATCCCTCTTACACTGCGCTGTAGTGGAAATACTGAGTCACAGCCTGGACCAGTGATTGAACACCTGGTGGGAAGGCAGGGCCATCCCAGGGGAGCTCAGGTGCATGCAATGAACCTGAGTGATCACAAGGGGTGCAGCCAGGATACACCCCTTCCCAGACCTTATTTAAGGGTTGGCAGTGGTGGTGAGAGTATCTTGCTGGAGATCTCTGTCTACTTGAAGCCCTCCAAAGATAAGCAGCTTTTTTTTTTTTCTTTTGTTTTTATGCCTATAGCTGTTGCATTTGGGCTTGTCCTCTTTTGCTGTAGCTGAAGACTTTGCTACCCTGATATTATTGCAGTACTTTCCACCATTTTATAGTGTTGCAGTGTACCCGTGTCTTTGGCTGCATTGTCTTAATTCTCCTGCTGTCCCCATAATCCCATAGGTAAGAGAGATACCACAGTCCTATTCTTCATGAGAAGCATGATTTATATGGGTGAGAAACTGACAGCCTTTTCTTTAGAAGGAAAGATCCTCAGCCTGTGTGTAGAACTAAATAAAGAGAGTTTGACCTGGGGATTAGTGAAAACCTAGACATAAGAGTAGATCTGATGCTTTAATGTGATACTTTCCTGTAGTTCGTTCCCTGCCTTTTATTTCTGTCTTTCTTTGTGCACTTGCCTGCAGAGGAAGTATAATCAGGAACAGATAATTGTCTGATTATTTCTTAGAATCACAGTCTCATTAAGGTTGGAAAAGACCACTAAGATCATCTAGTCCAGCAGCCAACCCATAATTACTAAACCGTATCACTTGTATTCTTCTTTTGGGCATTATTCAGAAATTTCCCTCTTTCTAATAATGCACGTAAATGAAAAATATTGCTATTTCTTCATGTGTATGATCTCATCTGCAATTAGAGCAATCTTCTGTAACTCTGTGAAATCAAAGGATTTACTTTCAATTTATGGGCTGGAGCTGATATCAGCATCCACTTAATACAATACCCGTTACAGATTCCACTACTCCTTGACAGTTTTGCTGACACTTGCAATTTCACCCAAGAGTGCCTTATTTTTTCTTAAAGCACCAGATCTCATAACCTTCTTTTGTTGTGGTTCGTTTCAGTCTCTCGGAGTTACAAGTAAGTCTGAGATCTGCCAAGGCTAAGACACAATTATCTGCAAATGTTTTAGAGAGCTTTGCTTTTTCCCTGTCGAGTTCACATCTCTGGAGCTGTGTTTGGGTGTGGAATTTAGCAGTATTAGAGTAATTCTGTGTGAAAGCTGATATAGTCACCACTGACCACTTCAGAGCAGTGGTTTTAGAAGCAGTGGCATCAACACTGGGCAGCTCAGTAATTTAACAGGGCTGACATTTGTGCTGCAAGCTTCTTTTCCAACACAGTAGGTCCAAAAAAATGCTAAGGCCGCTCTGTTTCTCCCCAGATCTTGCCTTGTAAATATGTTTATTTTAAACTCCCCTTATCCGTGAGAGACCAGGGCTCCATTGAAAGCCACGCACTAGCACAGATGTGAAGCATTATTTTTGGTAACCTTTCTATGTGGATAATGGGACATGTGGGGTGAAAGCACATTAATTTCTTGTGCCTTGTTTCTCTCAGATGACTGTCTTTTCTGCTGTAGCACCATAACCTTGATAAGGCACTGCTGAACCCACACGCTGCTGGGGTCCTGCTGCCCATCTGCACCTGCTGTGTGTCTGGGAAAATGCTCTGAAGACCAGGAGGGAAGCAGCTTTGCATTCTCTCATCTCTTTTGTACTGGCAAGAACTGCCCTGAACGACATGCTGCTGCCTGCTTCTTATAGGAATTCTATTTGAGGGCTGCTCCAAAAGCAATGCCCCTGCTTTATTATGTTGGCCTGTGATGTCAGGTGTTGGTGGTACGGTAGTAGAGCAGAGGTTGCCAACCTTTTGTCTTGCCTGAGCTACCATAAGTGGTGTTGTCTTGGGCTGCACATAAAATATTTAACACAGTTAATGTATATAATAACAAAACTTATATAAAATAAATCTTTTATTAAAACATTAAAAAACAAATAGAGAAACAAAAGCATGAAGGGCTTGAAAAATCAACCCTATGAGGAGAGGCTAAGGAAGCTGGGGCTGTTTAGTCTGGGGAAAAGGAGGCTGAGGGGAGACCTTATCGCTCTCTTCCAGTATCTGAAAGGTGCTTACAATGAGAAGTCTCTTCTCACTGGTGACAGGACAAGGGGAAATGGCCTCAAGTTGTGCCAGGGTAAGCTTGGGTTGGACGTTAGGAAACACTTCTTTACAGAAAGGGTAGTCAAGTACTGGAATAGGCTCCCCAGGGAGGTGGTTGAGTTGCCATCCCTGAATGTGTTTTAGAGCCATTTGGATGTGGTGCTCAAAGATATGATTTAGCAGAAGGTTATTAGAGTTAGGGTACTATGGTTAAGCTGTAGTTGGACTTGATGATCTTCAAGGTCTTTTCCAACCTGGGTAATTCTATGAAACTAGTGGATATGTGCCATACAATTATTTGTCACCACATGAGTTAGCACTGTGCTGTGTCCCATGCCTTTGTTTCAGCCCAGACCCATTTGAAGTTGCTAGTTCATAGAATTACTCAATCGTGAACCATTTCAGTATGAAATTTGCAGTTGGAACATAATATGAAGTATTCTGGGACAGTAATTTACAGCAGTGTCATTCCTGAAGATCTTTCAATGAAGGGAGCAGCATGGGAAAAAGAAGCATGGTCACTCCCTGCTTGTCTCTTACTATGGGCTGACAGGATATAAGGTAATACATATACAAACATGCACACACACACATGCTGCTTGATAGCAGAAAATGCCAGCTGTGAAAGGAAGGATCAGCTCCCTCAGCAACTCTTCCTGAGAAATTCAGAATCATGGAATTACCCAGGCTGGAAAAGACCTCAAAGATCATCAGGTCCAACCACAGCCTAACCATAGTACCCTAACTCTAACAACCCTCTGCTAAATCATATCCCTGAGCACCTCATCCAAACAGCTCTTAAACACATCCAGGGACAGTGACTCAACCACTCCCACCAGAAGCAGGTGTGTATGAGAAACTTCTATGCTCTGAATGGAGCTGGAGCCATCCAAGTAAGTGTTCTCCAAGCCCGGAAAAAGGATTTCAGCAGAAGAATTCAATCCAACTCTGCCAGATTCATGCATGTCTCGTAGAGTCATGTCCTTAGGGGCTGTAGGACTCTCTAAAGAGCCCATAAAGAAGAGAAAATAGCAGAATTCAGTACAAACTCTACCCTATCAGTGTGGAGTGCAATGCAGTAGGTAATGTCTCTGCCTTGCCTATTGTAGAGTACAATCGGCTGAATTCAGGAAACACAAAGCATCTTTATTTCCACAGTATATAAGTGGAGAGATTTTTCTGAGTAGCACAGTAAATTTTTCATGAGAGAGGAGCAGGCCTTGGTGAGGAGAGGCTGGAGAAAGCTTTCTGAATCCTGCCTTTGTCTGCAACACAAGTCATCTCTCTATAAGTGGTTCTACATGAAGCCCAATTTGTTTCACAAGAAGAGAGACCTCACATGTTATTATCCAGCAGGTAGCACGTGAAGGAATAATTGCTACTTCTGCTTTTTCGCTCCTATTTTGCTTTCATTTCCTATGGTTTTGGTGATCTTTCTTCTGCTCTTTTGTCCACCTTCACTCTGCCAATTTAAAATGTGGAAGGAATTCACAGTAAAGGTGACTTCCACATGTGCTAGAGAAAAGGTGGGATGGAAACGTTGCAATTTCATTACCTATTCCTTTATGGCTAAATTTGGGTTGTTGCTGGGTAAATGGGATACAGTGTGAAAGCAAAGCATGGGCTACATCTGAATCTGCCTCTTATCCTTCTCCAGGCAAGCTACTCAGAGAAAGATTCATGACGTTTGAAGAAGCCGTCCTCAATAGGAGAGCACTTCTCCATCTGATCACAGCACAAGAGAAGGAACACGAAGACAAAGTATGTTCATCTTCACCTTTGCATTGATGGCAAGCCTTGTTCTTCAATATGGGCAACGCACAGTTTGTCAGTGCATAAGGGCTACTATGAAAGCTATTAGTCAGAACTTCTATTCAGCTTGATTTGACCATTGCCTTTGTTTGAAGAGTGTGGGGGGAAAAAAGCTTTTTCTATCTGTACAGATCAGAAGGAGGGAAATAAGGATAGTAACATATGAGCACAGAAATGGAAAAGGAGAGCGTGCTAAAAGGGATCAGCTCCGAACATGCTGCCTCCTTATGAGAAACTTATTGGGCAGAGAGGAGCTAAACTAAGCAGCACCATCTAGTGTCAGGCTAGGAACAGAGCTGGTGCCTTGATCCTTCAGGGACTTCTGCCTGTGTCAGTCAGATTCCTTCCAGAAAACCTAATGCACTAATCCATTAGGAAATAAGCGGTAATTTCTAGATAAAACAGGTCTTAGCTTACTTTATGTTCTTCTCAAACAGGACTTACACAAAAAGTAGCTCTTTCTTGCACTGAACTCACAATTCAATTCAATTTTTTCCCCTATTACGCTGCTGAATGCAGTGATTCCTTGGTCCAGTCTTGTGACCTCGTTTTTCATCTTTGTCTAGTTCCTCATTAATCATTTACATGAAACGGTAACAAACATGCCTAGTAACATTCTTGATAAGCACATATTCATCCACTTTTTTTCCTTTTAGTAAAATCCGTAAAGAGGACGTGGGTTTGGTCTACTCCATCAAGCCATGATATGGGCCATGAACGTGTGATTCTCCCTAATACCTAAAGCTCAAATTCACAAAGGCATTTAAGAGCCCCAAACCCATATTAATATAACTTGCTGTCATATATTTATATATGTGTATATGTAATAATCATTGCTTTTTATGGTCCTCCCTGAAGGTCTACTGAGTCCAGCATGCACACACCAGAATAAAAACTTGGTCAGTGCTACAAAGACTACTGGACGTTCTCCACAGTCATGATTACCCCAGGAAAGGCATGAGTTCTGTGGATAAACAGTGGAAGCACTCAAGTTAGAAGCAAGTTTGAGTGTGCTCGTTTTGAGAGCAAAGAAAAATGTTCAGTCTGAAAAGTCTCTGATTCCCAGTTCCTAAGATTCCATCCCTTGGTATATACCGGACTTTCTGCACCAAATCAAAACGACTTCTGGTAAGTAACATCCAAGACTACTTTGTCTTCTTTCCACTTCACTGCTTATCACTCAAAAGGTTGTTTCCACCACCTTAATGCACTGCACAAGTACCAAGTGCCCGCAGCCCAAAGACAATGGATTGGCTAAGGCCACAGGAGGGACTGGGAACGTCAAGGAGAGTTTAGAACAGCAAAGCCAAACCTCCCACCACTCTGACCCGAAAGACACGCTTCCTACTCTACTGGAATGCAAAGAGCTGTGTGTGCTGACATACTGCCGAACTTCAGGTGCACTGTGTCAGAAGGAAACATCTTCAGCCAAGAGTGGTGTTTGTGAGCATCCTTTATTCTTAGACTGTGTTAGCCTCTAACAAGGGCTGTTTTTCTATGTCTAGGGAAAAAAAACAAAACCATAAATCAGTTAAAACAAGCACATAAAACAAAACACAGGAGAATGAAGGAGAATGAGGTTGTTATAAGGTTTCTTTAAAGAAATAGGAATCTTTCAGCTGCTCCCAGAGGAGCTGTGTTCTCTTAGCAGCGGGCATCTAACCATACAGCTTTAAGTCATGTTTCGATAAGGGAGGTGTTCACTGACTTTTGTTTCAGTGTGTGGTTTCCTGGTCTGTGGGGAAAGCTTATGTTTTCTGTTTTTCAAAAACTGGAATTGTCATCTACATCACATTGACTTGTGAAGACAGAACTCCCTGAGGTCCCTGGGTGGTGCCCACAGTCAGTTTCAGAGGACTGTCATGCAAAGGCTCAGCAGTCAGTTTTGCCTTCAAAGCAGACAGACGAGGTTAATTTAGTCTACTATTGCCATAAGCAAATGGTCATCTCTAGGAACAGTACGATCACACCCAATACCGCTCCAGTTTGTGAGCCTTCCCAACAAACCAGCCAATCACCACTCCTAGCTGTGATCATTACATGACTCTGTTCCCTTCTGCAATATTTGCTAACTAATATTGCTCTCTTTCTTCATTAATGATTTGCAAAGAAACAACCATAATTCATATTCCAAAAGTCGTTCTCCCATGTACCTATTTGCTCACCATTTCTAATTAAGTTCATGAAAGATTAATTCCTTAATTGTGATGTTTATTAATTATCTGTTTCTCCATTTACAGATTGGCAGCATTACTTCTATTCCTTAATTAGCTCACAACAACTGCAGAAAATGTGAGTCATCTCCTTCATTCTCTCTGCCTCTTGGGCAAATTATTGGCTGATTGGTCTTCTAGTCCACCTACTGTCCTACATCTTGCTTGCAAGAAAGCCATTGAGGCCCTGGAGTGTGTGCAAAGAAGGGCAATGAAGCTGCGAGGGCTCTGTTGCACAAGTCTTATGGGGAGAAGCTGAGGGAGCTGGGGTTGTTCAGTCTGGAGAAGAGGAGGCTCAGGGGAGACCTTATGGCTTTCTGCAGCTTGTGAGGAGATTGTGGCAAGGTGGGGGTCAACCTCTGCTCCTGGGTAACAGCAATAGGATGAGAGAGAATGGCCTCAAGTTGTACCAGAGAAGGTTCAGGTTGGATATTAGGAAACGCTGATTCTCTGACAGCGGTGATGCAGTGGCACAGGCTGCCCAGGGAGGTGGGTGGATGTGGCACTGGGGGATGTGGTCAGCAGATGGTCTGGGGGTTGGATGTGATGATCCTACTGGTCTCTTCCAACCCTCATGATGCTGTGATTCTAAAGAGAGCACTCAGGCACCTGAATCCCCTCCCAAATCACGCACACTGAGGGAAGGTCTCTATCCCTCCTCCACTCCTGGAGGTGCCTGCACACCTCCACACTCCACAGGTGCTTCAAGCACCACGGACGCCCCAGCACCCCACCAGGAGCCCTCCGTCCTCCCCCTCTCCTACAGGTACCCCAGCCGAGGGCTCAGCCCAGGCCCTCCGCGCCCCGCCCCTCCGCTCCGTGCCCGGCCTCTCTCCATCCCCTCGCCCGTTGTGCCTCGCTCCCTGCCTTGCCCCTCCGCACTCCGACCGTTGGCTCACGGCGATGGCGGCGAAGCTGACGATGCGCATTCTGATGCTCGTTGTCCTCACCGGTAGCGGTGGCCGGGCTGGGAGGGTGGCAGCGGGGACGGTCCCGGTCCCGCATCGAGGGCTGTGGGAAGGGGAGAGAAAAGGGTCGGGCGAGGGCGCGGGGAGAAGGACGAAGAGTCGGGATGGGGCGAACTCAGGCAGGACCCGGCCGGTAACGCCGCCTCTCTCCCTGCAGGGCTGCTCTTGTGCCCCGGAGCTGATGCCAGCACCCCGGTGAGTGAGGCTTGCCCGCTGCTGAGACCCGCAGCTGCCTGTGCCAGCAGTATGCCTGCCTTGGGGCTGCAGCGCTGCTGTCCCGGGGAGCTGGCCTCTGCGTTCCCATCTGTCACCTGCCGGGTCTGTGCGTGTCCTTCCTGTGTAAAGCCGTGCTTGATATCCTTTGTGTCTGTCTTCCCCAGCCGGCGTGCGAGAAGTACAGCCGTCTGCCTGGATGTCCGAGGGACTACAACCCAGTCTGTGGGACTGATGGACAGACCTACGGCAACGAATGTGTGCTCTGCCTTTCCAACAGGTAGGCACTTACTGCACATCCTCCCCTTCCTTTCTCTGCGGAAACGTTCACCCTCACTTCCCCATTAAGTGAAGAGTTATCACTTGCTCACTGTCTGTTAACTGCGCTTCTAGCATTTTCTCAAAGTTCCTTGCATTGGTTTTTATTGTGATACCTATAAGTAGCTCAACTTGGGTTAACTGCTAGTATTAAGGAGTGTGTCACAGCGTGGGCTTTGCTTGTAGTGTTCGCACAGTTCACACGCTGCCATTAAATACAAACATAGAATCACAGAAAGATTTGGGTTGGAAGGGACCCCAGTGATCATTCAGTCTCAACCCCCTGCCCTGGGTTGGCTGCCTCCTCACCAGTTCAGGTTTCCCAGGGTTCCAGCCAATGTGTCCTTCAGAGCCTCCAGGGATGGGGCATCCACAGCTTCTCTGGGCAGCCTGTGCCAGCAAATAAAACTTCTACCTGCTACATTTAAGATTTAATAGCAAGTGTTATTGTATAGTATGCAATACCGGACTCTTGGACATCTCCCATCAGAAATTTACAGAAAACATGAAAGACCCAGCTGAAATGCAGCTGTAAGTGAAAAGAGTTTACTGTCAAGATCCAATTTCTTGCGCTCCCTTTCACAGAGAAAAGTAAGAATGCCAAATGTTAGGAGAAAATACTGTTGTGCCATTCCGGTTTTCTAACAGTCAAGAATAAGATCTCCTGCTCTCCTTGAAAGGTGTCATTTTATCCTTTAATAATTTCATAGTTTTTAAAACAACTTGAAAACACAGAACATCATACCCTAATAAACACTGTTACGTCCATTGTGACTAGCTAGAAAGCTCTGCAGTGCAGGTTCTCATTACAAATTGAGAGGAGCTGCTTTGTGAATCAAATTGGATGGTGAAGCACCATTTATATTAATATGATAAGAAAATAATAGGATTCTTGTTTCTATCAGAGGGGAGACGTGCAGGTAGCAGAACAGCAGTGATGGACGTTTACAGAATCAGAAATACAGCTCAAGGAAGGGAAAACTAAAATATGTTCCTGACTTCAGGGTGAAGGGAAAGGTTAATTGTGACGGGATCACTTGCAAAATTCAAATGAGCAAGTTAGAGAGAGCATGGGTCAGAATAGGGGAAATATCAAAGGTGTCAGAGGACAATTTAAGGAACTAATATTTAAAACAATGGATGTTTTAGAAGTGTATTTTAACATACTTTTCCACATCAAAGTATGTTTACAAGTGTGCAGATCTGCAGAGTTTGGTAACGTTCTCGCTGGTGTACATCACAAACTATCCAAGAAAATAACAAAATTGGAACAAAAATTGGCAAACCAATTGGCAAACCTGCAGTCTGAGTAACATTTAGAAACCCCAGCAAATCAAGGGGTGCATATAGTGCAACCGGTGAAAAGGGCAGAGAAGAGGCGCTGTCATGATACCTTATCAGGAGCCTATCCGTTTGTGCTATGTAGAATGGTACTGGAGTAAGTTATTAAGCGATAGACACATAGACAGCCAGAGGGGGGGAAAAAGAATGAGTAAGCAAAGCTGACACAGATTTGTCAGAAACAATCCAGAAAAATCCATGAGATAACTTGCCTATCAGAGTAGAAGGAAGCAGAAGTGTTACTCCTTGACTCTTCCTACTGAATTCCCAGCATTAGAACTTCTTCCCATGATACAGACTGTGAAGTTTGGCTTGCATTAGTGCTTTGCCATGGACACTTCAGTCCTCACTGTGAGATTTGTTGTGTGGTTTGATACTGCTCAGGTTTGCAGGGTTTTTACTGGGTTCTTATAGGTAACAAAGCCTGAAGTGAGGCTGTCTCTAAGTTATTAGCTCTGTGTGCGTAATTCATCCACCTGTTCATCAGTTTCTTTGCAATAAGGCTTGCTGCAAGTAATGCAAATAAATGTATTGCTACTTTTAGCTGAATGTATAAATATATTGTCCCTTTTAACTGAATGTTAACATGGAAGAGTTTGCTTTATAAAATGTCTCTGTGAAATGAAAGTGCGGTGCTTCTCCTCTAAAATATTTTCTGTTCTTCTTGCAGCGAAGAAAATAAGAATGTCCAGATTTACAAGAATGGAATGTGCTGATATGGCAGATGTCAACTCTTCAAGCAAATGAGGACAAAGTCAGTCCAAATAGAAACAGCTCATTAAAAGTAGTTTCTCTGTAGTCTGCCCTAGTAAATAAACTTGCATTTTAAACAAAGTCCTGTGAGTGTACTTGAACCACATAGCCATAACTTAGAACCTGAATTTCAATTGATTATTTCATGTAAGACTGATCATAGGGCAATGAAGAGATACCCTGGCAGCTTACCAGGAACAGTCAGTTCTTTGTGAGGCACCAAGAGCCATTTCCCACAGCACTACCTGGCAGCAGCCAGGTTTCAGCACCTCCACCTTGGGCAGCACAAGCTACCACTCCTTTCTGGAAGGATCAGAACCCCTGGGGCCCACAGCCCATGCCTGCCTGCACTCAGTTAGTGTAAAGAATAACTGTTTGCAAAGTGATCTTGTGTGGCTTCACTGGAGGGCAGGAAATTTAGAACAGTGGTAGAATGGGAGTATGGACGCATGCCACAGGCCCTACTGCTTTCTAGTCTTCCTCAAGAAATGACGCCTCTCATTCAGCAGAGATCTACAGAGAAGGTGGGTACAAGAGCTTCTGTATTCGGTATATCGAACACATTCTCTTTCCTTCCTATTTCTGGGGCCATTGACTTTGGAAGGAGTTACTTGGAGGGGAAGGAGTTGGCTTGAAGCATGCTGAATTACCCAGGAACAGAGGCCACAAGACACTGCTCTGGGTCTTGCAACCCTCTTATTCTTGATACCCAGAAATGCTTGGATCAGGCAGCATAAACTTTTCCACTGAATCAAACCAGAAGTATTTCTTTTTGATGGAACAGAAACTCATAAACTATATACATTGCCCATCTTACTGTAATAATTAAACAGAATAACTGAAACAGGAGCTGTCCAAAGTCTTGTTTTTGTAAACCTCTTTGGATTAGACTTTAGCTTTTATGTATTGTATTGTTATTCACCTTCCTGTCAGACAGACAATCCATCAATTAGGGAAACTTTTATCAGGTTTGTTGTAACTGCTGTGGCTGTATTGCCTAACTTCCCTTTTGTTCTTTGCTGTAGGATTTTGAATTGTGCTTTGTAATTCCTGCTGTTCTTCAATCAGTTTAAATGTACGTTTCCCTCTGAAGCAAAGAAAAATATTTCTCCTAAGAAGAGAGAAGCTGATGTTTAGCATTAAGTCATGCTATGTTTGTCTCTGCCAGGAATAAATAAATTCCCAGCCTCCTTCAAATTAAAAATTAAGGCTGGATTTCTTACCAGTGTTGTGTGATCGCTATATTTGATCTGTCAGATGCATAAAAATCCATATATCCCTTTGATTGCTTGATGCATTGACTTGACCTCATCTACTAATGGTATTTATTTATGAACCGGATAAAACCAATAACAAAAAAGGATGTTATCATCACCTTTAGACACCAGTGGGCCATATGCCAAGCACTAGCTTATCACATTTGCGTGACAGTAAGAAGGGATTATATTAGTTTAATAGCATGATTTTGCAAAAAAGACATGAAAGGATCTCTTTTCTGTCTGATCTCAGATGGCTGGATAATATTTTACTTAATTATTATAATTTTTGTCTGTCTGCTTATGTTATTTTCTAACTTCCTAGGATCAGCACAGACTTGAAGTGATTGGGAGGAGAACATGCAGCCATCTGTCTTAGTCAAGTCAAAAGCTGTCACATTAGCTATTGCTGATGATGAGGAAGGAAGGGCAAAACACACAACATATATTTTTCCCTTACTGAAGTTCAGTGTTTCTCTCTAATTAAGAAATTGTTGCAAAAATATACTTCAATGTTGCCTTTAATTCTGCGGTCACGTTCTTTTAAGTACAACACCTATGTAATTTTTGCAGTTTGCTCCAACCAAAATAATAGAAACAACAACAAGAAGAAGGAATGGCCACCATTCTTGGTCAGTGAACATCCTGAGAAATGCAAAGTAGAGCTGCTTGCTGCCTCTGAGGATCTGTGTGAATTTATTTGCAACGCTTTCCTACGTGAATCAATATTGATCTCTACAAATCAGCATTTGCGTTTTCCTGCCAAGCAAGAGGTACGTACCATCCTTAGATCAGAGATTTGATTCAAGGCCTGCCATAAAGTAGGCCGTGAAAACATGCCCCTGGTTCCCTGGATCAGTATGAATTATTTTGTTCCTCACTGCTCTAAAACAAGGGCTTTTTAGTGATTAAATTCCTGACTTTCCCTCCCATTGAAACATCAAAAAGGATACATGCATAAACAAAATGTTCTGTAGGTTTCACACACTGTTGCCCAGCACACACTGTGGGTGTGCTCAGGACTGCCAGACTCCTGCTCCCTGCTTGGTTGTCCTCAGTTTGGCAGTGCTCAGACCCTTCTCTTCAGGCACTGTTTTGGCAGTTTGTAGATTTTGTGAACCAAAGGCATTATCACGCTTGCATGCTTCCCCTTTGTTGCCAGTGTGTTGTTAGCCTCTTCTGTTAAATAGTTACTGTGTTTGTCCTGGGTTGCAGTGGACCATGAACAAGAGCAGAAAGGAGAGGTCTAACATTGAGAACCGTGGTCTAAATTCCACAGGAGACTGGTCAGAGAGGCAAGCATTAATTTATGGGGTTTTAATATTGCTCACTAGGTGGCAGCATTTATTCTTTTCTGCACCTCATTTTGTTTTACGTTCTCAAGTCCAGAAGGGATCTATGAATAACTATTGTCTGTGTACATAAATATTCTGTAGGAGTTGTTTCTTTTCATGCATATTATTAGTGTCATTACAGCCCTGATACACAGTCAAACTCATTAAACTTGGCAGAGTGAACTTGTGTTTTTTCTCATCATTGAATCCAAGTATGTTCACTGCAGAAAACTCTACAGGATAATATTTTGCAGTAATTTTATTCTGTGGACAGATGCCTTGGAAATAAACCTACAGTGTTCACTGCCATGCTTAGGATTACACTTATTATCTACCAGTGAGAAGTTTTGTGAGATTCTGGTACACTTATAACATGCTCTACCTTTCAAGGAGATGTGATATCTTTTCTCTGGACTTCATAAGCAAAAGCATTTAGGGTTGACTTAAAGCTTCAGACATACATTATTCTATTCCTGCATTACCAGTAGAAGAGGCAGAGGTGCTGAAAAATCCTTTGTTGTCATATCTGTGTTTGGAAGTTGTGTAGGTTTGCAACTGTAGTGAAAATTTAAAACCACATGTATTGTTATCAGCTGAGAGCTAGCTAATAGGGAAAGAAATGTTTGCCTACTCTTCTTAGTTGATTATATTAATTTTGCTATATCATCTCCCGACAGACACTACTTTTAGACTCTGCAATGCACAAGCCAGAAGGCATATATGGAATAATGTGCTAGAGCAGGAATCTTGTACACAGTTTCAGCCACCATGACAATAACTGCTTTCTGCCTCACCAGCAGCTGGGCTGAACCTGAACCAAGTAGTCAAGGGAATGTTACCAGAGTAGGTTTTCATTTCCTGACAGTCTTTGGGCAGTGAGAAAGTAGAGATCTCTCTCCTTCTTTTTACCTTCTGCTAGCTCCCTAATCAGACCCTGATCAGAGGACTGAAGACGTTGTGCTGACATCAAGTGGTGTATATGAACAGTCAGGAGAAAACTGACTGATAACTGAAAAAATAGTTTAAAGAAAAAAAAGTGTGGGAAATCCATACATATCATCATAATGTATTTTCTTGTCCTGTTAAGTGTTCAAAAGATCCAAGCAGAAAACCAATTTGATGCTAAGTGATACAGAAGAAAAACCCAAACAAGTATGAGGCACTGGCACAGGTTGCCCATGGAGGTGGTAGAAGTCCTGGAGACACTCAAGGTCAGTCTGGATGCAGCTACCTGGTGTAGCTGCTGGTGCCCCTGTTCACTGCAGGGCAGTTGGGCTAGATGATCTTTAGAGATTTCTTCCAACTAAAATGATTCTATGATTCTGTGATCTCAGTCTCTCAGAAATGCTGGGGGTTTTTTTGTTTGGTTGGTTTTTGTTTTTTGTTTTGTCCATTTAACAGCCCAGAAAACACGTCTTCTCCTATCTCTGAGCTCCTTTCCATTCTACTCTTCTGAATGTGTTTGGGCTCTGGGCATGGGAAAAAAAACACTGAAAAATAGTCTTAAGCACATTCCTTGGATTTTTCTCATCACCACTGCTCTGCTGATGCACTGTGCAGCTGTGCAGATATATATAGGCAGAGATACTGCAGAGAACCTGCCTATTTTGACATGCAGATACTTGATCTGAATGATTGATTGTGTGTCCTGAGGAAGTAACAGGGGAGGCAGGTAGATGCCAAATCAAAAACAGTAGTCAAGCGGTAGGAACTTGTACTTGCTCTGCAGGCAGGAGCTCCTCCGTTCCTGCATGCCAAATAAAGAGTTCAGCATTGTTTCATTTTGTTATCCTCTTCGCTCAGCAGTGAAGTGGTTAACTGTGGTTAAATACTTTATGCAGAGGAAGTACATCGGATCATTCATGCTTCAGCTCCTAATGCTAGTGAAAGACAGCTAGGTTGTGACAGAAGCTTTAAAAAACTCAGCTGGAAGACAGAAGTTGTGCAGTGATGAGATCACGTTTAGTCCTCCTAAAGCACTCAGCCCAACTGAAAGGTTTCATTGTATTTGAAAGGAACGTGTCTTAGAACTAACCCTATAGCAAGGCCCAGGCCCTGATCCAGCCCAAAGACTTCTCTGCAGACCTTCCCCAGCCATATGCTCCCCTCCTTGTAGTGCTTCCTCCCTGTGTCAACGTTTGTCAGCTGTCTGGTGACCTAAGTGGGTGAATGCATCTGGGTCTTTTGTAAGAGTAATCAGTTCCCTGATTCAGTTGTCTGCTGGGTTGCGCAAGACCTTTTGTTGGCCAACTAGGGTGAGGAACAAGACAAGAGGCAGGGAGGAGGCGTTGCTTTCTTGAGGAACACTGGTTTAGCACATGCACTGCACAGCGGTCAAAGGTTGTGTTATTTACATGCTGTCACTGGTGTATTAACTGCTCCATGGTGAGGGCGATGAAATACTGTGCTGCTGTGAGGAAAAGGCAACAGGGGAAGGGTAACATAGGCTGCAATACTGGATCCTCCACTTTAACTGCTTGCTAGTTTGAAGAATAGCCACAGGTTCCTGGACCTTGATGAGCTCCTTGCACAACATTTCACACAAGGTCTTGTTCTACTATTTCACATCCCTACATTCTAAAAGTCATTGATGGTCTTGTCAGTAAAGTATAAATTTGCAGTCAGTATCAACTGAAGAGTTGTATTTAAATTCCGCTGAGGCCATGGAGTGCAAAAGATATCTTAAAGTAGGCAAGTTGAATGATGTGTGCGCCACCGGGGCACACAGGCAGAGGCATTAATATCTCCTGATTTCCAGGGTTTCTGTTGACTGTCTCTTCTGTGTTCTTCATCAGTCAACACAGTGTTGCTGTCCCAAACATAACAAAAGGTTCAGAGTCTCTGATTTTCCATCTCTGCACAATCTGTCTTATGTTTTGTAGTGATACTTTTCGATCTCTTAGCATCAGCCTTCGAGAGGAATCTGGCTCCATCTTCTCTCCAGTAGGTAGTTGTGGATAAAGATGCTGTCCTTCTTTTTTCCAGGATGTGCAAATCTAGATCTCTCAGCCTCACCTTGCACATCCTGTGCTTTGGTCCCTCAAGCATCAAAGTGGCACTGCACTGGACTCACTCCAAGTCCCAAAGTCTTTTTTATTGGGTAGCCCAAACTGCACCCATATCCAGATGTGGTCACATCCAGTCCCAGTACATAGGAAGAATGGAAAGAACCTTTCCATTTATTCCTGTTGTTGCACTCCTGCTCTATGGGAAAGACAAAAGAGAGATCCATGCAGAAAGGTTTGATTTTTTTTCTTTGAACAGAGAGCTAAGACTCCAATTTATCACAGAAATGCTAGCTCCCTTAAGGTGATGTTTATGTGACAGCTCCATTAGTCTTCTCAAATTGTCTGTAGAGCCTTAGCTGCTAGAGATGCTGAAGAGACTGAATATCTCTTTAAGAGTTTGCAGGACAGGAGGCTAAATCCAACACAAGAGCTCATCTCCTCTGACTTTGGCATCCAGAAGTTCGGGTATGCCCCTGAGGAGTCAGTGAAGTCAGGGCAATTCATAGCTTAAGCTATGCTCAGGAAGAGAAATGTCTTTGAGGACAATACCTTTCTGTCCAGGAAGTGTATCATCTGCCTGGACTGATTTGCTTGGCACTTTTAAGCCTAGTGCACTGATAATTGACAAAGCAGCAACAATAGTTCAAGAGGGAATGACCTTAAGTTGCACCAGGAGAGGTTCAGAATGGGTATTAGGAAACATTTATTCACTGAAAGAGTGGTGATGCACTAGAATAGGCTGTCCAGGGAGGTGGTGGTGTTACCATTCCTGGAGGTGTTCAGGAAACATAGAGGAGATGTGGCACTGAGGGATATGGTTAGTGGGCATGGTGAGGATGGGTTGGCCATTAGATGGGGACCTTAGATGTCTTCTCTTAGAGGTTTTGTATTTTTTTTCCAGCCTAAATAATTGTGCAGTTCTATGAATCTAATATGTTCTGTTCCTCTCAATTCTGATGCGGATCTCTAAAATGGCTTTTTGGTCTTGCTACGAGAGCAAGGAACACAGCACAAAATGTAAGGTAGAACTATATCCCACTGCACCATAAGGAAAGGAGTATCCCAACAGCTGACCTTGCCAACTGCTAACAAAATATATGTTTTTTTGTTTTGCCTACAGATTGTATTTACCATGATGACACAATGGCATTCTTGTGCACCCAGATGAGCTGTGGGAATGTTGCTGTCCCATGACAGTTCTCAGTGCACTCAGACCTCTAATCCAGCCTGACAGTCAGTAACACAGGCTGAAAACAGGAGCTAGTTCAAACCGGCACATGTACAATCAAAACAAGCTGCAAAGCATGGGTAACCCCTACAAGCTGATATCCCACTGCAGAGATGGTGATCTAACTCAGCAGTACACATCACAGCAGCACAGGGATGACGCTAAGTTGGTAATGGGTAGACAAACGAGCTACTTGTAATCATCCTGTGATCTGTGTCTGGAGACCTCAATGGCAAGGTGAGATGACACTGTTACCTTAAGCTGTCCTTGATGCCTTGACAAAGAAACTGTGGGACACCAACAGTGCTGTACAGCAGATGGCAGTGAGAGGCCTGGGTAGTGTCATCAGTGGAACACCTGAGAAGGTGAAACAGATTTTCCTTTGCTGCCTCCAGGTGAAAAGATGCCAGTGGAAGGCGGTGCATGATTGAAAGGAGACTGAACAGATTCAGAAAAATAAATGCTGTTTTTTGCTAAGATCACATTCCAGCCTCTGAAATCAGTGCAGATACAGAGGAAAAATGTACACACAAAGAAATGGATTCTTGGCCCAATATCTGCCTTGGAATTGTTTCTAAAAACCCTTGGAAGCAATGGTAAAAAATAAAAAAGGAAGGGAGAGGCATGAACAGTGAGAAGCACTTCATCACTGAGGAAGCACAAGGAAGCTGCTTCTGACACAGGACATGAAGGATGTTGTTTCTTCAGAGATTACCAGTGAGAGCATGTTGGCACCAGGTGAACTCCCTTTGCGGTGACAATCACTTTCATCTCTTCTCCTAGTGGTCTTTCACTTGGAGAAGGTCACTACAGTCCCAGTTACTGGGCATATCTGTCCTTTGGCTCCCCACGTACTGGAAAACTGGATGCACACCAGTCTGATTCTTGCAGCTGTGACAGTCTCTGGTGCTAAAGGTGCTTTTCAGCCTGGAAAAATGAGCAGACAATGTCTTCGATTTCCAATATTTCTTCAACATTTATTAATATTTAAACAATGATATTTATATTATTATATTTATAGCTTTTATGGCCTTGTAAATGGAACATTTTGGTGTAACATTTTGGCTGAAGATGAGCTTTTAGCATTTTCTAAAAGGGAGAAAAGGACAAACTGAGGCAGCAGACATAAAGGAAGAGAGAGAAGAAACTCAAGGGTGCTCCTGCACAATCATGTACTTCTGCCAGCTACACTGGCAAAGCCAAGAGCTCTTCTGAAGGAGAAATTTGGCTATAAGCAGGGGACCAAGGACATGAGTTGTCCTTCTACAAACTGGGCTGCTTCATAACAGATAAAATGAACCAGGCTTTTCACTGCCCCATGCCAATAGGCTTGTTCCCATTCAACTCTTTTCAGACACATTCTCCAGTGTGAGTGCACTGCTGGTGCTCTCTGTACTGGAAGGGCTGAGATCCCTTCTGAGGCTGAGTGCTCCTTACTCCGCAGTGCTAATGCAGGGTATGCAGTATGCAGACCCATCTGCTCTGGCAGAAGACATTCATGAGAAAGTGGTCACAGAAATCCAGTAGGAAGATCACTGCTCTCCAGCAAAACTTTCCTGCTCAGGCTCCTAGCCCATAGATATTCAAACCTAAAATAAACACTGTGCACTAACCCCAGCTACCTCCATTACAGAGTAGCTAAGGATCATGGAAGCTCCCCACAATGTTTAATAGACAAATCAGTCGCTGTGGCTGTACTGGGGAATTTGTCATGACTCAGACAAAGCTAAAGCACAATGCTGCCTTCCACAGCACCTGGGCAGTTCTCTTCTCTATAGGAACAGCCAGGGAAGCTCCCAATGACTGGGAACATCCCAGGGCAATCAACTCACTCCCCATGGCTTCAAGGCTGTTTGAGCAATGACAAGTCTGCCATGAGCATACCCATTTTGGTCAGCCGTGTGGAGAAGACTGTTGGCAGCTAGAACCCAGCTAACTGTGGCACTTTCAGTGCCAGCAGCAAAAGTCAGGTTACTACAGGCTAAAACATGTTCTAAGTTAATGTCACAGAAATCTCTGACAGCTGGCAGCCAGAGGAGAGTACCTTTCTCCATCTCCTGCCCTCCTTGTCCTATGTTGTTGTGCCTGCCCCTGTTCCCACCACCCTGCAGTGCTGGTGAGGCACCACTTTCCTCTTGTCTTCCCTAGCAGCTGGAAACCAGACAGCTCTGGGTGATGCAAGCTGTGCTGCTGCATGTCCAGCTGCTGACCTGTGTTCCCAAGCCCTAACATCAGTCTGTTTGGACACTAGTTTTGAAACTGAGGTATGGAAACACTTTGGAGGCATAGATGGATAAATAGCATTCACACAAATGTTTCTTTCACTGCAGTTTTGCTCACAGACCTGTAAGCAAGGTTTGTTGGGTGCTTCCCCATGTCAACAGGCACCTACCTTTTGTGCTCACCCTCTTGCAGTGGCAAATGTAGTGTCCCAGATGAAACCAGCTGCAAGAGCTGCAGGGTATGGCTGGCTGGGGGCAGTGGCAGGGACCCTTCCAGCTGCGAAGTGTCATTTGCAGGTGCCCCAAGGGTGCCCCAGCAACCATGGGTGTGTTGCATGGAGATACCCCCAAAGACAGTCTTCAGGCTTGTGGTGACAGCTCAGCTGGTGGTCACCTCTCTGCAGGTGCCCAAACTGGTCTGACAGAAACCAGACCGCTGCTGGCTGCGTGTCACCACCATTGCAAGGGCCAGGTCCTGCCAAGGCTTTGCAGCCAACACCCAACAGGCAGGGGCACCCACCAAGCCCCTCACAGCCAGCAGGTGGGAGGACAGCACAAAAAGTCACCTTTTAACTGATGGATGCTTCCCACAGGGCACAGGGTGTTGATATACCACCCCCTCAGAAAAAACACTGAAGAGGCCAGGGATGGTGGCTGGGCCTGGTGAGCATGGCACTGATGGGCTGCCTGGCCTGGGGACTGGACATGGAAATGTGGTCCTTGTCCCTTGCTGTGAGTGCTGAGGGGAAGTACCTGATCACAGTGGTACAGCTGCAAAGAGACGCTCATGGGTGCCTGTGCTTACCCCTCCACATCCCCTAACTACCCTGGTCTTTCTGCTCAGCATGCCTGCAGCCAAAGGTCACACTGGTGACACACCTGGTAGAGTGAGTCCCTGCCCTAGTTAGGGACTTGAGTCAGGACTTAGGAAGCCCAACAGCTTTGCCCTAAAGGTTCTGACAGGGATTGCTTTCTATAGGCATCTCCTAGCCTACCAGCTCCCCTACTTTCACCCTGAAAAATGTGCAACCCTTTGACATGTTGGGAGGGCACTTGTTCTTCTTCACATTCCCCTCTCGTCAGGAGGAGCACAGAGAAAATCTACGCATCTCCTCCTGCCTCTTCCCTACTTTCCTGATCCCTGGTGCTGGATCCAACGTATTCCTGGGCTGGGCACACCAGGCACCTCACACATGTGATGCCCAGCTGGCTCTCTGCATGCTAGGACCTGCTCTGCCTGCAAGCCATGGCAGTACTGTTGAAAAGCCTCCTGGCAAGAAACTGCAAGCATCAGAGCCCATTTTAGTAACTTCAAAACAATCTGGTAAGTAAGAGGGAGAAAAGAATGGAGAAAGATTGTACCCGAGGCAGAGATTGCACATGGAAATACCAAAGAGATTACAGTGTTCTGTTCTCTCAGAAGTATTGGCACAACTGGAGAAGCAATAAAGCACCACAGTTTCCATCAGCTTGGTGGTATCCAGTGGACAAAAGAATGGCAGGGATCTTATTGGAAGCCACACCTGATTTGTTTGGCCTGAATCAGCTCTGATGCTGAGGAGAGACAGCCTCTACCCTGCCTACTGAAAAAAAAGACACCAAAAGGAGAGTGCAGCCCGGAGGGACGGTGAGCAGCCCAGCTCATGGAACGGGGATAGCAAAAGCTCCAGGGAAGCTCCACTTTGGTCAAGGGGAGTTAGCCAGTGTCCTTCAGAGCTACAGCAAGGGAGCAGCCTGAAAACGTGTCCATGGGGATACAGCATTGCCAGGCATCGTTTTTCTGGGGAAAGGCTGTTTAAGTTGTTCTGTGCATCTTTTGCTGCTTTTTTGCCAGCTTTTTGATCAAAAGATCGGTGATTCAGTAAAGTTATGTTTCAGAGTCTCCAGCAAAGGCATTTGTTAGCTGCTTGCACTTCTGTGGAGCAATCCAATGCTTTTCTGGGGCAAGTGGTTTTTGCAGGTAGGAACATCATCAGGTGCCAGAGATATCCTTTGAGTCAGTACTGACCTGTTAGGAAACTAAGTGAAATGGAAGCCAAAAAATTCTGTAAAGCTGTGTAGCCAGAAAACCCCAGCACATCATTATAAAAAAGAAAAACAGGAAAGCAAAGCAGAAGATGGCTTTTGCAGTCCCCTTTTGCATTTGTGTGTCACGGGGAGAAGGGAAGATTTTGTTCTCCTTCTGATGTTGGTTTTCAGGGGGTGGAAGAAGTTTCGGGAAAGTGCACAGGTCACTTCTCTGCTTTCCTCTCCAACCTTTTTCCATCCTGTCTCCACTCTTCTGTAGGGGAATATTCAAGCCAGGATGGCCTTGAGCTATGCGTTCATTTCTCCAAACAAAGCGTCTCCAGCCAACACTCTGCCGTAGTGCAAGTACTTGGATGATACCCAAGTCTCTGCGAGATGAGTCCCGACAAGTGGGATGCCAAACATATGCTGCAACTGCCGGCTGCTCACTGCAATGCCACGGCATCATGCAAAATTGTTGAGTGCACATCGTGCCAGCTGCACTTTTTCCCCTGAAGGAAGGAAGATTTCTTGATGGGCCTGGAGGCAGTCTGCATGCTGCTCCTTTAATCTGACTCTCCTGTCAGAGGGACTGCATCTGGGGCCAGGATATTTTCCAGGTGAGGCACAAACTCCAGCAGTACTTTGACTTTCTCCCAGGAAGAGAAATTCTAAAGGACTTCAGGATCAGAAAAGCGTTAGTTTTTGCCATCCAGATACAGGCAGTTTCACGACCTGACTTTAGCGCTGTTGTTGCAGGACTCCCAGCAGCCCTCATACCATTTCAGTGGCACGTCTCAGCCTGAAATATGTCACTGCCAGCGTTCCCTGTGCAAGTCTGGGCTGGATTCAGAGGTAAGGAAAATAGTTCTTTTTTTTCCACATTGAAAACATTCTCTCTGTTGATAGCAATAAACGATGGAAGAGAGAAGTCCTTCCTATTATTCACATTTTTCAGTGTTTGGGGCACTTGCATGAAAGTAGATTACAGCTCACAAATGCAAGCAGAGCAGCTGGGCCTGCACTCCTGTCCCTCCAGCCACGTCTCCTTGACCTGCTCGCCATGGCAACCCCTGCTCCTGTTGCTCAGCACCAGCTACAAACATGATGTATCCTCTTGGCTGGGTGCTGGCCCAAGACACACAGGTTCGGGTCTTCTCCCAGGAAGTTCCTCTCCCAGCACAACTTAGTTTGTCGTGCAATATCACTGTAGTAACAGCACTTCTGCTTGATAAGTGCCATCCCAATAGGAATATTGGCACTGGTTTGTCCACTCTTTGGCACAGATCTCTTTGCAATACCCACACTTTTGCAATACCCATGATTTAGCCCATGTCTCCCCTCACACTACAAAACCACTCAAAGTTCAGAAGAGTTTTGTCTAATTGCTGAACACACGGTAGGCTTTGTGCTTGTGTTTGTCCAGCTGCTTCTACCCAGGGGCAAGGCTCCAGCCAACTTCACAGCATTATTTTGCATCCACTGCCAGTTTTCCTTTGTTCTGGCAGATCAGCTTAGCCATTGCAATTGTCAGTCCTTTCTCCATTGCCTCTGATTTTCCAGCATCCCCTTCCAACTGTCTGGAAGCTGAGAGAAAATTGCCTCCCCCTCTTTTCACTCCCTAGGACGTCTCTTTGGAAGCTGCTGCCAGATGCTCCCTGTCCTCCCCAGTGGGGGCTGCAGGCTTCCAGGCACTGCCAGGTGTGAGAAAACAGGTCTATAGCAACGGAGGTGTCCTGTCCCACTCCCCATACCCTGCCTGCAGCAGCAGCACAGATTCGGGATCTGATCCTGTCCTCCCTCAGCCTGCCAGCATTGCAGGGCTGACTGAAGCCAAGAGCCTTAAGCCTGGACAAATCATTTACAGGGAACTAAAGTAAAATGAGAAAGAAGCCCTTTCAGGATTTGGTCTTGATGAGCCTTATGGGTCCTTTCCAGCTTGGGATATTCTGTGATTCTATGATTCCCCTAAACCCTCAGGAAGCAGCCCCTCGGTGTGATGCCCCATCAGGAAGCTGTCCCCTAGTCCTGCAGTGACTAGCCCAAGCAGCTCCCCATGCCACCCCTCCCAAGGGCCCCGGCACACATCTAACCATGCGTTGAGCTCTGCCAAGGAGATCAGTGCCAAACCTGAATTACCAGCCCCAAGAGGAGCTGTGGATCTCAAAAGCTCCTGCGATTTGCGGCAGGTTTTTCAGGCCCCCGCCTGTCACACACACGCAAGTACTTAAGCAGTCACCTAAGGACCTGTGGGGTGTTTCTTTTACACGCTTTTGGTCCCTACCAGCCCCAGGTAAGTGCAAGCTTTGAGCTGGGGATGCTGGAGCAGATCTGCAGCTGGGGATGGGCTGGGGGGACAATACAGGGGCTGATCACTGGCAATGGAGGGGCTGGAGCAGCACCACAGGGCTGTGATGGGAGAGCTCTGTGCTGGGACGGGGGCAGGCAGAGACCCCAGGCAGGGAAAACCATGGGGACTTGTCTCGGCCTCAGCAGCTGCTGCACTGTTTGTGCTGTTCCCATCCGATGTTATCTTCCAAAAGGCTGAACGGACAGTTCACAGGATGCATGACAGGTGGCTTTTCCTTATTTATGGTGGGGTCTGGTTTATTTTTAAAGCCTCAGCCCCACCTTATCCTGTGCACTGTGCTGGCTGATGTTATCCACAGCCATACCTCAGCTCAGCAGGGGACAGAGCAAAGCTCAGGATGGAACACGGCTCTGCAGCTGAGCAGCAGAGCAGGAGGTCCTGTTTGCACGGAGAGCAGCTCACTGCTTTGATCCCTACAGTGTTAGTAAATAGCTGCAAGCCAAAAACAGGTGTCTGCATTCCTATTTCAGGCCTGAAGATGGGGAGAACACCGGGGAAGGGGCCTGATAAGCCCAGCAGCTGCCATGAGATCCCACCAGTTTGGCAGGGATTACTGCTCTGAAAGTTTTCCAGGGGCTTCAGATGCAGTAAACAGTCAGAAAGCTGCACATCCAGCCAGCTATTGTGTCTGTCTTTCAAAAAAGCAAAGCTGAGCAAATAGAGATAATCTCTTTTCTAGAAAAGAGACTGCTTTTTTTTTGCCAGGGTAGTAGATACTGACAGAATGAGCAGAGCCTGGCTGGCATCCTGGAGGTAGAGAGGATGCCCCTTCCTGCTTGGGCTGGAGCTGGGAGCCCAGCCCTGAGTGTCTCTTGGGAGGGAAGGTCTACATCCATCCTCCTGCTCCAAATTCACACAGGGTCTGAAGAGGCTGAATCTCAGACATCCCCAATGATGGAGGTGCCCTCACTTCTCTGTCTCTGTCCCATTTATGATTACCCCATCACTCTGAAGATTTTGTTCTCACTATCTAATAAGCTTTTCTTCTGCTGCAACCTTTGTCCACTGGCCATTATTTGTTGGCTGCTCACTCCAAGGTAGGCCCAGAGGTACAGTTAAATGCTCTGTCAGCCATGCCAAGAGCAGCAGCTGCTGCCTGCATAGCCTCTGTGTGCACAGCAATGCTGGTTAGAGCATCTGCAGCCCACAGACCTCCTGCAAGCTGCAGCTGGTAGCTATTCTCACATTGCTCCACCTAAAACCAAGAAAAATGTGACTTCCTTTCTTCAGCTACAGACATATGTAGCAGACCAAGTGTTTTTGGTGCTGTGGTTTCATTTTGACATCCAGCATGCCATTTCTGTTGGGGTATGCTACCCTCTGTCATAGAGCTGAACAAGTGCCATGGTCCCACAATATTTCTGAAAGATGCAGAGGTTGCTTGAATCCTTTCTTGCAGTAGAAAATATATATTTTCCAATGCAGAATATTAAAGCTAGCAGTGGTGTCTTTCAGCAGCTGAGCAGAACAGTTGTGATTCTCCACCTTTCTGTCAGGTTTAAAGGAATATAAGTATGAAAACCATCCTTCCT
This sequence comes from Excalfactoria chinensis, assembly GCF_039878825.1. NCBI lineage: Eukaryota > Metazoa > Chordata > Aves > Galliformes > Phasianidae > Excalfactoria > Excalfactoria chinensis. Next base: position 40,285,935 of record NC_092828.1, read on the forward strand.
AGACAAGCGGGTGGTCCTGTGCAGCCTGAAAGCCAGACTTCAAGCATGAGCTGACAGCAGGTAGAAGACATTGTGCCCTATGGGAATACACCTCAGTGACATGGGGATTATCACAACTATAAAGATGAAATAGGAAAGTTAAGAGGCACACGTTTCTTATGCAAAGCAGTGCATACACATTAATGCTCATTAGTGCAGCAGGCTGCAAATGCAGCTTTATAAACTGCTAGGACCTCTTGCTGCTGATGGCCTAGGCTAGACACATGATCCAGAGGTGATGGGTTGTGAGGAGCCCTTTGGCAGGTAGCGTGGAGTTGATGAGACCATGGAGGAGCAGAAGGACTTGGGCCTGATGGTGAGCCTGCTGGCCATAGTGCTGGAGAGCAGTGCTCAGGTCCCAGGGAGCTTCTTCTTCATTCCATGCATTGCTCGCAGAGAGCCTCCAAAGGGCCTCCAGCCATGTGAGCAGCACCCACCAGGCTCCCAGCAGCTCACAGGGACAGAGCTTTACCTGCTTTCTCCCTGTACCTCTGAATCAAGCTTGTGCTATGGAGGTCTGCTCACTGTTGCTACCAGGCCTGCAGCCGGTGCTCTGCAAGCACAGACAGCTCAGCTTGCAGTGCCTGGGCCTCAGGGCCACCTCTTACTGGTCCATCCATGACAGTGGATGATGCCATCCACCAGCACGCTCCATCATGCTTAGGGCTACAAAGATGGCAAAGAGTCTGGAGGGGAAGATGTGTGAGGAGAGGCTGAGGTCCCTGGGTTTGTTCAGCCCAGAGCAGCTACAGCTCCTCGCTGGGAGCGGAGGGAACAGCATGGAGCTGCATCTAGGGAGGGTCTGTTTAGGTAAGGAGCAGACTCCCCAGGGTAGTGGTCACAGTGCTGAGCTGCTGGAGTCCTAACAACATCTAGACAACACTCTCAAACATAGGTTTGGATTTTGGGTGCTCTTGTGTAGAGCCAGGAGCTCAATTCATTGATGCCTGTGTGTCATCCAACTCGGGATCTTCTATGACTCTACAAAAGTTGCTCGAGCCTTAAGCAACCACTGTGTCACAATCAGTATTTGCCAAGTGACTAAAGTAAAGCAGGCTTTCTCACCACCAGCTCTATTTATAAGGCCCTATGCAAATGCCAAAGAATCTTCCTATTTGTCAAAGCAATCTTCAGCAAAGGAGGCTCACTGGAGCATTTGCATTTTGGGATAAAGTTTGGGGACAAGGATCTTCCCAGCTTCTTAGGCAAACAGGACAGCTGGCTCCCTGCAACCTGCAAGGTGATTTTGGAGCTAAGCCTTATCCCAGCAGTGTTGCCATTCAGGTGAGAGCTCTCAGGCACCCGATACACCCCAGGGTACAGTGTGGGTTAAGGTTATCCTTCAGCTGGGAAAACAGTTGGCTTTAAAGCTACGCAATTGGTGGCATAAGCATTAAGGTTACATCTCTAGAGCCAAAGGGAAGGAGAAGCTGTGGAAACAGGGAAGGTGGGCAGTGGGTGGCCCAGCAGAGATATGGGCTGGGCAATGGGAAGCAGGAGAGCAGAGCGAGAAAGGCCACATTTCTGAACCCAGCTCCTCCCCTGCCACCGCCCCACAGCTCAGTTTCAGAAACACAGAGTCAATTCACTCAGAAAGACTTGTGTGTCCTCGGGTTTCAGTTGGCTTGCCTTTGTGCCAAGCGGGAGCACACGTGGAGCCCTGCAGAAGAGAGATGTGGGGCTTAACCAAAGCGTTCTGCTCCCAGCAGCTCCTTCATCTTTTGTCTTGTGATTCCCCTACATAAACTTGCACGGTGGCAGGGGAGAAAAAAGTGAAAACACGTGGCTGGATGCCAGACGTTGTCCCGTGTCCCATAGGATACCTGCATGTTTTTTTAAATTAATGACTTTAAACGAACCCTCCCCCACTGCACTCGTTGCTGTGACATCACTCCCAAGTGACGCCCAAGCCTAAATACGGCTGTAAACAGGAATCGTCCCCACGGGAGTCACGCTGGCTATAAATCCAGCAGCAGAGAGGCTTGCTGAGCAGAAGAGAGGCTACAGCTTCCTGCCGTCTGGGGATGGTGAGGAAGAACTGCTGGGTGCTGCTGGGCATGCAGCTACTGCGACTGGGAAACTGAGGCAGGCACTGCTGGGAGGGGCAGGGCTGGGAAAGGAGCTGTGTCCTGCCTTGGCCAGAGGCTGCTGGGGAAGAGGGAGCTGCTGGAGACAGGGATGCCTAAGCTGGGGCTCAGCAAGCATAGTCCTTCCGGTCTCAGACTTGGCAATAACCCCAGCCCCTTTCTGTAGTGCCTGACCCCACCATCCAGGAGAAATGGCCACAGAGAAATCAGTGACTCCTACTGAAGAGCAGCTGGAGATCCTGGAGTACAATTTTTGCAAGGTGAACAAGCATCCTGATCCCACCACACTGTGCCTCATTGCAGCTGAGACCGGGCTTTCTGAAGAGCAGACCCTGGTGAGTGTGCACGCCTCAGCCTCCCCTTGGCACTGGTCCTGCTCTCCCCACACATGCCTCTGCACCCTACGCACCTCCTGCTTACCCTGTCCTCTGTTCTTCATCATACACCCTGCGATCTTCTGCTCCTACAAGCTCCCTGCTGTACCTCTCATGCTACCCCATTACCACCTGCACCCCTTTGTGACCCATGTACTCCCTCCTTACACTCTTACACTGCACACGACTGCACCCTGTGTACTGCACTAACCAGCCTTTTTTTGCATTGCCAACACCACACTGCACCCATGGAGCCCTGCTGAACCCCACCTCCTCCCTGCACCCAACCAGTTCCTGCCCCTGCATTCCCAAAGCCCCTTCCCCTGTAACTGCAGCCACCTGGGCTTCCGAAATCACAGCTGGATGCCCTGTTGGTTTCCTTATGGCTCCAATGCCCCAGCCCCAGGCTGGACTTAGGGGCTAGCACTTTCAGCACCTGCTATGTGTCAGTAGCTGGCAGCAGGGCCAAGCATGCTGTCCATTCCTTTCAACATAACAGTCCTGATAGTTCATTCTGACAGTCCCAGGTACCCAAATGACCATTGGCTTTGTATTAAGAATAAATTGTGGTCATTTTAAAACAGATGCAGGATAGATACAGTTCCTGCAGGATATGCTGTAGGACATACCTAAACTGTGCCAGTTCTCCACCACTGCAGTTAGATAGTCCAGCATCCCTGGACCTGTATGTTAGGAAAATGTCAGCCTCTCTGAGAGACATGGAGGGCTCTAACTGTGCCTCCAGGGAGAGCCTGCTTCTGCTTGGGACTTGCTGAGTGCCTTGTGCTCCATCTGGCTGCCTGCTGGGTCTCAAAGGCAACCAGCTCCTTCCCAACACCAGGCTGCAGAGCACCTCTCATTTTGACGCAGATGAGTTACAAACTCCTAGATCCATAGCAGGTTTCCTGGGTATAGAAATCAAACATACACGCAAAAGAGATTAGCAGCATTTTGCAGAGTTGCCAAGCATGGTTCTGGAAAACCCAAGGGATAGGAGAGGCAAGCAAACAATGCCAGTATTTAGCCTGTCCCAGGGAAGCATGCTGGGTGTAACATCCAGGGCGCTCCCAGAGATCTGAAGATGAAGGTCACGTTATGAATAGGATCAAGAACGAGCTGCGATGTGCCTGCATTACGTACGGCACAGACTCACCACTCCTGACACTTGGAGTGCTTCATTGGCCAGATATAGCAAGCATTTTAATGCATTCAAGATGCAGATGTACTGAGTCAACAGGACATGATGGTTAGGGACAGGAAGTGAAATTTTTTAGGAGGCAGGCAGGCAATCTGCTGGCTGGATGTGGTCTAAGGCAGAGCTAGCGCGAGAGCCACTTGCACTGAACACTGTGGTTGTCTCATTAGTGACTGGAATGGCTTCAAAAATAGCTGTGAACAAATATAGCAACGGAATGAGCAGCAACAAAGCATGTCACAGGCACATGCCTAAAGACAAGGCTGAGCTGTGCTTCCAGCACATGAGTTTTACTTCTTACTGAGGTGGTGTGGCTCTACCCAACTGCTTTTGTCCAGCATTTCAAATTGCAGCTGAGTTCAAGAGGCACCAGCAGGTCTGGGAGCTGTGTTAGAGGTGCCAAGTCATAAAGAATAATGTAGCCATGAATATTACTTGAAGGCTAAGATAAATTTTAAACCACCTTAAAAATCTGTTTGTCCTTAAATCTGCATAGTTAGTGCCGCTGTATTTTCCCTCTCAGTCTTCCTTAAGCAAGTTAACTTTTGGTTCCTGTTATTTTGGGGCCTGCGATGACTGTTTCACTGCTACAGTCATTTACACAGACTCTATCCAGGAGGCTTAGCCTACTTTCTCTGTTTGCAAGACAAATCTGGACTCACAACAATAAAATGTGGACTCATCCAAGCTGCCAAGGTCTGGAAAGGCTTGAAAGAGGTGCACTCACAGGTGACAAAACCTTTTGGTTATGAACACCTTGCTAAAAGCAGCATCCTGAGTTTCCTTCACCTCGTTCCACATGCTGGCCCAATCCTCACCTTTTGCAAGGCTTCCTGAAGGCTTGCTCAGCCCACTGCACTCAGTCTGTTGTTTTCTTTTTCCTTCCAGAAATGGTTCAAGCAGCGCCTGGCAGAGTGGAGGAAGTCTGAAGGGCTGCCCTCAGAATGTGGGTCTGTCAGGGACTAGAGGATGCTGCTCCTGGCCCCATCCATCTATGCTGTAAACGATGGTGAAGATCTTCAGAGTGGGTTTACTTGGGGTTCTCCTGTCACAAAAGTTTCTAAGATACAAAGTAATACCCTGATATTTAACATAATTTTTATTTATAGAAGATTATATATATATAAAATGTATGTATATGTGTATACAGCTTCTGATGGCTGCATAACTTGTCTAGCAATTATCATTAATAGCAGCTGCACAGACCAGGAAATCTCATGCCCTTGTCCTGGGCTCATGGAAAAGCTGTCATGAAAGGTTCAAGCACAGGACGGAGGAACAGGGATTTCTTTATATAGCTTTAGTATATAGAGAATCCAGAGAGGAGGGCAATTGGAAAACTTGATGTCTTGTTCTTGTGATGTCTTGGTTAGTTTAAGGTGCCCAAGCCAGCTCTGGATATTGACAAGCTAAGCATCATTAACAGACTGAGCCAAGGTCCCTTGAATATATGTCTCACATTTCTGTTAAAGGTCATTGAAGGGAGAGAACCAGTCTTTTCTTTGTCCAAAGCATGAATAAAAACCAAAGATTTTTTGTGAGAGAAGCTGTGTTGTGTCCCTGCCCTTTACCCCTGCCCCAGGAACAGAAGGCACACTCCTCTGGATGGACAACACTTCTCCAAGACAGTCAGCAGGCTCCGTGTTTTTCCCCTCTTGCCACAGTTGGGCAGCCTCTGGTTCAAGGGCACCCTCCATCCATCCACAGCAGCCCACGCAGCCCTGCACACACCCCAGGCATGGGCTGGCAAGATGCTGGTCGGGGGGTTCCCTGCAGGGTCAGAGGCCAGCTACCAGACTCTTTATGGCTATTCACAAGCCAGAGTGACTGTGCTGGGGCACTCCACTGAGGCCAGTTTCTGGTCCATCCTGGCACAGGACAGACTGAAAAGTAACAAGCATTATAACCCTGCGACTGTACCTTGTACAATAGGATCAAAATCCAATTTCAGTAGATCAGTGAGATGATTAGTCTTCTAATAAATCCTCTTCTAGTTTGTGGTTAGCTGCCTCTACTATTCCTGAAGGAATCAGCTTAATGCAGGGAAGACTGAGATACACTGACTGGCACTTAAACTGCCATGCACTTAGAAGAATCCTTATTTTTACTTGTTCTTTTCTTCTCCTGCAACAATACGTTCATTTTGTCCCTTGCTGAAAAGCATCACTTTCACATCAGTATCTCCAGCCTACTGCCAGTGCTTGGATTGCCAATGCCAAGCACACTAAACTCACTGGAAGCCAATAAAATCAGTTTCTCCTGTGCCATGTCCTGCACAGGCTGTGCTGCTCCCATATAATCCAGCAGCCAAACTGTCTCACCCTTGGACCCAACTGAAGCTCCAGGTTTGCCCTGTAGAACGCAGCACAGATACCCATACCCAGTAATGCCACTATTCTTGGGCATGGCAGAAATGATATAGCATCCCATGAGAGGGTTTAAATAGTCTTTTGGTTTCCCCATATAAACCTAGTAAGAACAGTAAGGATATGAAATGTGCCCTTAAAAACATACAAATGCATTATGTCTCTGCTGGGACTATTCTTCTCTGTCTAGAAAGGAGCCCACTCAGCCCACAGCTGTAAAGGGCTGCTGGTTTTATGCTGAGCACCCACCTTATTAGGCGCTGAATTTCCTAATGCTGCACAGGTGGTTGCTGTCAGCTTGAAAAGGACCTTCAAGCAATGAGTCTGCTTTTACAGTTCCCAAGGGATGTGCAGAAAGGGTCATTTCATTACACCTCCGAAACCCCTGCAGGGGTTTCATGATTGCGTTTTTCTTGCTACACCATTACCACCTAACTATACCACAGGTATGACGGTAGAAATAATAACAATGTTACGGTCAGGGTGTGCCATGGAAAGTGGGTGAGGTTTTACAGCATGTTAGTGGTAACTCTCACGTGCCCAGGGCAAATTTGGAGTTGCTCATCCCGTATGGAGAAAGAGCGACAGTGTGAACTCTCCCTTGGTGGGAGAGGGTACCAGGACAGTTGTAACAGCACAGCAGGATGGTGGGTCTGTGGAGACTTTTGAACATACCATAACTCTAATATGTTTAAGGGTTCTCTTTCTTTCCAAGTATCTTTTCACCAGTTTAATCCAGTGAACTCAACAGCCCACAGATTTCTGTGCTCTCTCTGATCGCAGATACGTGAATTTGCAAACCTGCTCTCACTGCATGGTTCTTTCAGGACAGGACAGGGAAAGGGGGAAAGCATGTTTCTGTTTCATAACTTGCTAGGCAACCTTAACAGGTAGGAGATGGATGATTAGCCAGCCTAGGCTGCCCAGACAAACAGAAACACCTGTTATCAACACTTTCATAGTTTACTGAAAGGTACTATGGGGACAGAACTGTTCCCACAGGGCTTTAGGAGCACAGGTGAAGACATATTCCTTAAAGGGCTTACAGACTTTGCAATTTTATTTCAGCTCATTGAGTGCAGATGTCTTAGATGCTATAGAAACACAAGGATATAGACAGTTTGTACCCCAGGACCATGTATTATGCAGCAGTGAAAATGTTTATACTGAATATTTACCAGAACAAAACAGTTCATCTCACACACTTATCACAGTCTGTTCCTGATGGGAAGTGTCACAGGCCTGGAGAAATCACACGATGTGGGCAGCTGTGGCAGTCTCTACCATGCAAAAAACACGGCAGACGGGCACCACTTAATATCACCTGGCTGCAAACTCTCAGGGCACACAGCCCCAGCAAACGTTTCTCAGATGACAGCTCAGCACCACAAAGACCTTCGTGTCAGCGAGCTGCTGCTATGGCATCTCACTGCAGACCCCCTGAGAGATGTCTGCTGACTTATCTCCCTGTCATACCTACGTGCTGCTGGAAACACTGCAAGCACAGCTGCCTGGCACCTTGGTGGGAACTGCTTGCAGGATGCTGGCCCCCTGCCTCCAGGTCAAGACAAGACATGCTCAGGGAAGTAGTACTTTTTTCAGGAGCCAAACAACAGTTTCAGCAGTTTCTGCCAATTGGCTCTCCAAGAGCGTTTCCTTGCAAAGGTGCAAAGGGGTAAAGGACAACTGTACAAAGTCCACCTCCAGACTTGCTGCCTTACAGAGCTAGCATTCTCCTTGCAGAAGGCTCAGCAGCTTGCATGCACAGTGAGCACAGCCACGTTCAAACCTAACATCAAGTGCCACTCCTCAGCTCTGCTTGGACACAGCTTTCCAAAGGCTGCCTTAAGATCCATCTAAGGGAGGAGTTACACATATATCAGTCATGTCCCTCAACTCATGTGATGATCATAAAGCTTTCTCCAGTTCTAGGAAGATGAAGGTTTTTTCTGTTGGCGTTTCTTTGGTGTTTTTTGCTTCGTTATTTTTTTTTTTTAATGATGGCAAGAGCTATGAACAGGCAAACATCCCCACACACGATGTATCTTCAGCAGTTCTACAACCTGAAGGAATTAAGCAATACCACTGACAAGAAGAGAGCCCCAGGAAAACCTTTGCCATTTGATCCTGCTTATGCTTTCCAGAGGGAAATGAGGCCTTGCTGCAGGCAGGCACAGAAATACCCACTTTCTGCTGCCCAAACCACTTTTGAGTTCAATCTCTTGTAAAGCTGTGAAGAGCAGTAAAGCTAGCAGGGCCAACCCAGTGGTACTCAGGTGCATGCAATGCAATGCAATGCACCTGAGTGACTGGAAGAGGAGGAGCCAGGATCCACCCCTTTCCAGACCTCATTTAAGGGTATGCAGCCCAGGCAAGGGTTTCTTGCTGGAGTTCCCTACCTGAGTCCTTCAGAAGGTAAGCAGATTCTTTTCTTTGTTTCTATGCCTGTTGCATTTGAGAAAATCTTCAATTGCTGCAGTCCAGGACTTTGCTATTCTGTTATTGTTGTACTTTCCATTGCTTTACAGCACCCTACAATACAGACTGCCTTCTTGGCTATCAGGAGATGCTACTGGCTCGCAGTGAGCCTGCAGTCAACAGCACCCCCAGGAACCCTCCTGCTATGCTACTACCTAGCCACTAATTTCTTATTTGAACTTGTGTCTGGCATTGTTCTAGCCCAGTTTTTTTCTTTATTGAACTTCACACTTGCTAACCATCTAGTGCTCCAGTGTATCTGACTCCTCTGCAAAGGCCTCTCTTTCCTTCAGGAACTCAACAGCACTTTCCAGTTTAGTGTCATTAGCAAACTTGTTGAGGGTATATTCTACTCCTGCAACTGGATCACTGATAAAAGTGGAGAACACAAGTGGCTCTAGAATGGAGCCTTGGGGGAATACTGCTAGCAATCAGCTCACAATCAGTTGTAGACCCATCCACTACAACCCTTTGAGCTCTGCTATTCATCCAGCTTATTACCTGGATTATCGTGGTCTTATCTGATAGGTGAATAATTTGTTCAGGAGGATGTTGTGAGTGACAGTATTATAGGCCTTATTAGAAATCCAGAAAGATTCTGTGCAACATGTTTCTTTCACCCACCAAGTGGGTGACCATATGATAGGAAATCAGATTGCTAAGGCAGGACTTTGCTTTGATGAACCTGTGTTGACCATGGCTGATAATACCTTTGTTCTTTAATTGCCTCTTAATAGCACCTAGGACAACCCTCTCCATAACTTTTCCAGATACTTAGTTTAGACCAACAGGTTTGTAGTTCCCTGGGTTTCCTTTTGTGCCCTTCTTGTGGGTCAGTATAATGCAGCTTGGTAAACTGCTGAAAGAGATCCAGCTATAACATCTTACTCCTTCAGCACTTAAGGGTGAATCCTGTTAGGTCCCATGTAGAATCATATAATCACAAGGTTGGAAAGGACCGACAAGATCATCTAGTCCAACCATAAACATTTCTAACACAAGCCACTAAACCGTATCTCCTAGCTCCTCGTCCAGATGCCTCTTGAACACTGCCAGGGACGGTGACTCTACCACCTCCCTGGGCAGGCCATTCCAGCACCTGACTGCTCTCAGAGATAAAAAGTTTTTCCTTATGTCTAATCTCCTTTTCCTAATCTCTGTACTTATGAACATTCAGCTGACACAACTTGCCTCTTAGAATTTCATTATACAGTTTCCCTCTTGAAAGGAAAGGCAGGCACTGCTTTTAATGAGGAGTGGGGGGAAAGGCAAAGCCAGGCATTGTTTCCACTGTGTGTTTTGCTGGTTCATTGTAAATCCCCAAGTAAACCATACCCGAGAGGCCTAGGACAGTCTGGACACCCAGCCACGAAGTGGGAGCTGGGTTTCTTACCTGACACGTGAATGTGTAGACAAGTGGCAAGAAACAGCAAAGACCAGACAAAGTGAATTTAAATACCTCGTAACATCTGCAACCTGGGCTGCCTGTCCTTCAGTGTGAAATAACAAGGCTGTAAAGTCTGTATATCTCCTTAGGATACAATCTCTTCACAGCTCTTTGTGTTGTTTTCCTTGGGTTGGTATCCTTGGTCCCTTCCCAGAGCAGCTGCATAGCAATGCACTTGCACACGCTGTGGCAACTGCTCCTGACTTCAGGGTGCCAGCAGCTCTCAGGTTGCTGGATGGAGCACAAGCACCATTTTGGATGATCAACCCCACTACCAACCCACAGTTCCCAGTGGCCCAGTCCAAGTACCCATTGCCTTTAAATGCTGTTTCACTGACCCAGAAGGGCCAGCTGTGTCATTCCTTGTTGGGATAAATGAAACTGAGACCAGTGAGTGGTTAGAGTAAAATGTTCTGCTTTATGCATCAGTTCCAAAAGACAAAGCTACAAAACCCTTGTATAATAAATTTAATTACAAAAAGTTTTTTGCAGCACTCTTAGGACTCAATCACATGACCAGAGTATAGTTACAGCAACACCAATACTAGGAAAGTAATGCACCTCTGCAACTCATCTTCCTCATCTGCTATGCTGACAGAAATAACTTAAAAAATAAAAGAGAAATGTTTCACCCCTAAGACTTCTTGCTGTAGCATGATCTGGACTAAACCAAAATAAGACACTTAGACTGATGAGCCCTGCGCTGGTACCACCTTAACTGCTTTTAGTCGCTACTTTAAATCATACTGTTCTAGTTTTCCCCTGAATGCAAAGAAATACTTCATGTCTTGCTGCCTTTGTTTTCTTGTTCTTATCTGCTAAAGAAGTTGCAACCTGCCCTATTTCCAGGAATTACCAAGTTGCCACTCACCTAAAACTTAACTCCTGACACTCTTCAGAAGTAAGGTCTCATTTCTAACAGAACAATACTGCCAACAGGATTCTGTAAAACCTGTTACCTATAAGCATCTAAACCTGAGACATCAGGACAGTTTACTCACTGGATACAACTTTGTTTCATTAAAATCAATAGTTGACTCCAACCTAGCAAGATGCCATCTTAGCCTAAGCTATAAATACCCTTAACTCTGTTGCCTGAGTGTTTTGTTCTCCCCTATAAATATGCTACGAACATATTATTTTCCAGAGGTATTTTCAAAATGCTATAAAAACAGATTTTCCTACCAACTAGACGTGACTTGCAGAGGAGCTACACAAACAAAAGGGAAATATATCTTTATGTTTCTGTTACCATGTAGCAAACTGCATCAAACTGTAGCAATGTGCAACAGACGAGGATCCCATCTTCCACAGATGCAGACACTGTGTTGTAGGGAAAGAGCTATCACTGCATTTCTAAAACCAGCTGTGCTATCAGCTCCTTGGCATCCTTCATGCTGGAGGAGATCTCTGAGCCATCCTCTGCCACGTGGGTACCAAGCAAGAACATCTTCCTCTTGTCCCCAGTATCAGACAGTGCCAGAGCATCATAGATATCTGTGATGCAGTATGCACCTTCGAGGTCCTAATACCAAAACAAATCAATCAAAACAAGCCTGTTAGTTGTAACAGGGAGGGAAAGTGTCTCAACATCTTTGGGGGCATCATTCTTATGTACCTTTATGAGGTCAAGTTCCCATGCCCTAAAATGCTTTGGAAGCAAAAGGCTTATCCTTAACTTCTTCCCAAAGAAACAAAAAGAAGCAAAGCTACATCCTTATTTCAGTAAGACCTGCATCTTACAGATCTAAAGCTCAGCCTCTAATTACTTCACTTTGTGGTCAACAGGTGCCCTCAGAAGTCCCACGCCCCATCCATGTGGCCTTCTTTGAAGAGCTTCGTTACTGTTTTCAGAGCTGCAGCCAGCCCAAGTTCATCTAGGCACAGGGAACCCCTACCTGTTTGTTGGCCAGAACCACCACTGGCAGGGTGGAGTTGTTCTGGATCAGTTGATGAAGTAGTTCTTTTGCCACAGGCAGCCGGGCATGATCAGCTGAATCCACAACATAGATGAGCAACAGCACTTTGGGCAGGTACATCTTCCAGTACGAACGCAGAGATTCACTGCCCCCAACTGGAAGAGTAAACAGCAGCACAAGATTCACCGAGTAACCCAAACAGCACCACACCCCTAAGTGTAGGCAGTAGGCCTGGGGGTGAAAACCCAAGATACTGAGCCTACTGTATGTGAGACTGGTAATAGTTTTATTCTCCCCATCCAAGTCCTGTACAGGCTTATGAGTATGCTATGAAAAAATCTTTTCATTGTAAGTTTTGGGGTTTTGTTTTTATGGTTGCTTTCTGCCTTGTAGGTTCTTGCTTTCAAGCTGGAAGGGAGAGCAGAAACAGGAACGCTGTCCATAATTTAATCCTAGAGTGGAAAGGGCTCTCATTAGATGTGTTATGCCAGGAACTAATTCAAAGCTCCCACAGCTTTCACACTGTCAAAGCTGCAGAGGTACCTTGGAAGAGATAAAAACCAAGTTCCAGCAGACTTCGAGCTGTCCTTAGGTGGCAGAAGTAATCTTTGCACAGACCACATTTCTACCAGCTCTACTCTGCTGGCTAAGCCTTTCACATTCAAAACAAGGGCTTACGAACATATGAAGCCACATGTCTAAGACTGCTGTGACCATCTGAGGACAATCTGGTGGTTTGTTGAGTTTTAACAGAGGCAAGAATAGTGTACAGTATTATTAAGCACTTCAGGCATATTTTCAGCACTCCAGATCTGTTCTATTCCTTCCAGGAAAAGGTTGGGGGGGGGGGGGGGAAGAGGTCCTCTGCAGGACAACGTGCTCAAGGGTCATGGATGACTTGACTCCAAATGTAACAAACTGCCAAAGTATTACACTTGGGGTTTCCTGTGATAGCTTCCTGCCTTATTTAGGAATTCTTCAAAACTGACATGCTAGCCGGCTTATATTTTTAATGCCCTCAGTGAATTTGTTCTGTTTCAAAGCAATTTTTGCTTTCACTTATGTCAAAATAATTTAGTAGTTTTAAGAACGCACAAAGCAAAGCAACATTTCCCTGCTAGGGAGTACGTGCCTGTTCTAATCATAGAATCATTTAATCCTTAGAATTGGAAGGGACCTTTAAAACCCATCTAGTCCAACCTGCTTGCAGTGCACAGGGACACCTACAGCTACATCAAGTTGCTCAGAGCCCCATCCAGCCTGACCTTTAATGTGTCCAGGGATGGGCCTTGCACCACCTCTGTGGGCAACCTGTGCCAGTGCCTCACCACTGTAAAAGACTTTTTCCTTTTACACAACTTAATTTTTCCCTCTTTTCCTTTTCTCCATCAGCCCCAGCACACCTGCATGCAGAACTGAGATCTACCACCGTTGGAATAAGCCAAAGGGCCAGGACTGACATATTATTGTTGGGGCTGATGCCTCTGGCAGTACTGTGATATTCTATAGGCTCCACACTATTTTCTTTGTTCAGTGTATTCATGCATAGCATAAACCAGGGGTCAGCAACTTACAGTTAACATTTCTTTTTCCTAAACCATCAGCAATACAGAAGAAGCCAGGCACTCCTACCCCTTGCAGAGGCAAGATTCAACCCACTTATCTATATAATGGTACAAAGAAAAGGAACAATATTCTGTCTGTCCAGGACAGCAAGACAAAAATCCTGCTGTCTGCTGATCATAGCATGCCACATAATCACAGCGTAGGCTGCTAACCCCTGCTACAGGCAACAGTACAGACTAAGTAACCAGATAAGAGCACCATGCAGATTTACCTGGCTGAAACTGGCCTGAGACATTTCAACTCCCATGGGTCAGATTGCAGCCATCACATCTCAGTCACTACCAACCTGGACCAGAGAGGGAAGGTGACTCAGAAACAACATGTTCTGCTGAGGTGTGTGTTGTACTGGGCCCGAGCAGTTCCCAAGCAGGTACAGAAATACTGTGGGTTTTTTCAGGCTTAGCTACTGCAGAGCACCTCATTCCCAGCAATGATACTGGGAAACACTGGTGTCTGATATGTACAAGGAGAGGGGCACAGAACAGAAGCCTATCTGAAGAGATCATTTCCCTAAAATGCTTTGCAGACTCCTACAGTATTAGGACTGGGGACTACACTCTGCCTTAGAGGCTCCATCTTCCCATCCTAAATACTTATCTATGTGCCTGGGTACAGCAGAACTCCTGCTGACGTCAGTAGCGAGGTGTACCTGGGCTAGGAGCCAAGTGAGCCAGCCAAGTGCTGGTATGAAAAGCATCAGGAAGGGAAGCACGTGGCCTCCACAGCAATCTAGAGAGGATGCCAGCCCTCAGTACCAGGGGCTGATGGACTCCAGAGCCTCAATTTTCCCCTACCAATATCTACTGAGGCTCTGGAACAAAAGGCATGAGAAGCTTTCCTTCCTGCCTTCTTTCCCCTTACTATTTCTTTTCTGTGCCTGCTCACGTCAGGATTGAGCATCAATGAGAAGCTGTACAAGAAACAGTGGCTGCACAGGGACGCCTCTGCTTTGGACAGGGTTCATTGCCATTGCATTTGGCAGCACTGACTGAGAGCAGAGCTCTATCCGGGCAGGCTCAGACAGCACAGACCTCCCGTGGCACCAGGCCATAATCTTCTTATATCACCAGGGCTGGGCATCAGAATCTCGAAGAAGAAAACAACCCCAGCTCCGTGTTATCAGAGTAGGAGACACAAAGGTTTTACAATAGGGGGCTGATCCCTGGGATGCAGGACAGGAGCGCTCGGCACTAACGCAGCTCACTCACTCTCCAGGAACTCCATCTGGCTCTCCCCGCTGTTGATGCAGACGGCGTTGAAGCCCTCGGTGGGAGCCACGCTGCGCTTCACCTGGTTGGTGGCCAGCGAGTGGAGCACGCTGCTCTTCCCCGCCCCGTCCAGGCCCAGCACCAGGATCTGCCTGCTGGCTCCCTTCACCTGCGAAAGGGAGGGAAGCACGCCCGGTCAGCCGGACAGGGCCTGTCCGCCCCCCGGAGCTCACCGCGGCCGGCCGCCCCGTACCTGCTCGGCGGCTGCGGCGGCGGGAGGAGAGCGGCGGACCCGGCCCCGCACGTAGGCCCATGCCCAGGCCGCCACCGCAGCGCCGCCCGCCGCGGCCACCACCGCTCCGCACAGCACCGCGGGCCGCAGCCGGCTGCCCATGGCCGCCCCGCGCCCGGCCCTGCACTGCACTGCCGGGGGAGAGGCGGCGTCCCGCAGCCGGCAGAGCGGCTCCCCCTACAGACAGGCAGACGGACGTGCCTGCAGCGACGAGGCCTCGGCAGAGTCCCGTCCTCAATTGGCACCGCTGTGGAGCTGGAGGTACACACCGGTGAGCCTGGCCTCATCCAGCTGCCGGCTGTAAGCTTAGGATTCCTTCCTTTCCTCTTCTCGGTTTCTACAGTACCATCAACTCGTAGGTTTACCGAGCTAAAAGAACTGGCGTTTTCATCTTGTAGCGATCCCTAGCGGCTGTTCTTAGCGAGTATGCCTTATTTTTCCTCTAGGCTCACCGGTAACTTGGTCCTCTGAAACACCATTTCCACCCTTGTGTAATATGTTGTGGGGAGGAAAAAATATCTCCTCTTGTTTTCTTAATCCCACTGATAAGTTTAAAAAGACAACTATGAAAGACCCTGCAGATGCTTTTAAGTTGCCAAGTGAGGTTGTGGATGCCCCCAGGCCAGGCTGGATGGGGCTCTAAGCACCCTGGTCTACAGGGAGGTGTCCCTGCCTATAGCAGGGGGAGATGATCCAACCCAAAGCATTCTATGATTCTATGTTTGAAAGAGCAATAAGTGACAAATAACGTTGTGCTTCCTGGCTTTTATGGAATCTGTTTGTGTGAAGTCATGGTAATATTTCCTCTTCAGTCCTTGGCATCAAATCCTTTCAGATACAGAAGCCTTCACTCTCAGGTTAACATTTAGCATCTCCCTGAGCTGTTATTTCTACCCACTGAAAGTCTGTGCATGGGGAAAAAAATGTTTTTGCAACAAGTGGAAGTTTCAAGAGATGTCGTTGAGATTAGCAGTCGGGTGCTAGGAAGGCAGATGTGCATCTTCAAACTCATCACCTGCCTCCGCTTGAGAAGTGCTATGCCTTTCCAGTGCTACCAGCTGTCACAACCAGCCACCTCGTCTTCTCTAGTTCTTGCTTTGCCAAATCCTTTTCAACCCAGGCAGTTCTATCATTTTATGATTCTAAAAACAATCCTTCACAAGTCCAGTATGCTGGCCCTGCGAGTCATTTCTACAGATAAAGCAGCATTTGAAGCAGAAGCTGGGAAGCAGGCACCTCCTGGCACTGCACGTATGGAACAGATCTCATTTCAGAAACACGCTACAAGCTCTCGTGTTTATTTACAGTTAAGAATGCAGTTCCACAGAGGTACAAGGGATAATCAAGTAGCGCAGTTGTCCCTTTTACCCAGCCTGGCTCCCTCGTGACAGCATCTCAGCTGCTCCTGCATAACATCCTGCTGGAGAGCAGGAGATGCAGAAGCTCCCCAGACACACTCAGTAGGCTCCTTAGTCTGGTTTATACTACATGCTAACACTGTTTTGGAGGAAGACAAGCCACAGTAGGTACCAGCGTGAGGAAGACAACATGATGAGTAATCTGGTGCCTATACCAGCCCTCTTCCCCCCAAAGCGCCAACAAAGATTTAAACGTGAAGAGTCTTTTACCACCACTTGTTTTTGACCTTTATTATGCAACCAACATCACCTACTGATGTGTGCAAATTATACATTCTGCTTTTTACCACCCTCCTTTCCCCCCTTTCTTCTTCTTCTGTTGTTGTTTCTTCTTGGTGGCTGGGGCACCAGCAGGCTTTTGGTGCCTGGGAGGGATGACATTACTTGCAGCCGATAGAGCTGCAGCACTGCCGGGCCGAGGGGAGGTAGGTGGGCTGCTGGCAGTCCTACTGGCATCCCTACAGAGAAGACGAGAAGAAAAGACACCACACGAGTTCACAACCACCTGCAAGTTGTGGTACCATAAGCAGCAGCTTACAAGTTAAACAGCAAAAAACAGTAGTTGCCCTATAAAATAGCAGTAGAAAGCCCTATGGATGTGAGAACAATTACACAAGGAGACATTGCTCATCTCAGATGAACTTCAATGTAGATAGCAGGAGGGCCAATCTATGATTGGAAACTTGGCTCAAAGGGCAAGCAACCACCTTCTAACAGATGCTCATTCAACAGCAGAAGTCCCTAACAATGAAAGCAAGGCTTTCAGCTTTTGAATAGTCAGGTAACAGCTCAAGCAATGCAAGAGAACCCTTTCAGTCCCCTCAGTTATGGGGGTTTAAGGCCAGCATCCTCCTTCCCTTATTAAGCATATAGGCAACTCTATGCTAGCTCTCCTGGCAAACACTACTCAAACCAACAGTACCACAAAAGGCTTTTAATGCCTTAGTTTTGAGAGACAGCTGTATAAATGAGAAACCATCATACAGGACTTGCAGTTCCCTGTGTTGCTATTATTTTACAAGTACTTCCTTCTCCATTTTATTTGCACATTAGTACCTTCAAGCATGCCTATTACAGCATGCCTATTACAGCATGCCTATTACAGCATGCCTATTACATCATTTTTGTTTTCAGTTAACTACAGAAGTCTTCTGGAAGAGCAGCTGGTAGAAGGTTTGAGTAACAGAGTACAGTTTCCACAGTGCTGCCCAGAGCTGGCGAGGCGGCAGACACCAGAAAGCACAACCCTCCTAGCCACCCAGGAATCATTTCCCAAGCCAAGTCCAGCAATGGGTACTTACAGTTCAGAGGAACCAGCTGTGGTTGAACCCTGAGTTCCCTTGCCAACCTGGTCCTTCTTCTTGCCCTTCTTCCGTCCACGATAATACGAACGTTCTCGCATTGGAAGCCACCGCTCAGGATCAGGAGTTACCTTGGGATCATAGTTCTTGGGCAGTTTTCCTACAGAACAGTTAGTGCCAGGCAATGAGATTTGAGTCAACACACTAGAGGAGCATCAACAGAAAGTACACAGAGCCCAGCAACACAAGACATTTCATTGTGGGTCAACTATCAAGATGCTCTTCTCACTTCTGTGGAGAAATGCCCCCTACTAAAGGTGTAGTCATGAAGACCTGAGTTAAGTGAGACCCAGACTCAGCAAAGGGCTCCAGCTGTCAGGGAGATCAAAGCTGGCTATCAGAAGAAACAATCCGGTCAGCTCTCTGGATCTGTCAAAAGCTGGGAAACACAACTTACCTTTCTTCTTTTTCTTCTTCTTCTTCACCTCCCCTTGTCTGAAAAGCAAGGCAGGAAACAGTCACTGTGACACAGCAGACAAGTCAAACAAATACTATCTCTAGAAAAAGCCAAACCATTCCCATCTTTCTTAAAGCTTAGTCTGCTGCTACCTGAAGCTCCTTGCAGTTACACACCAGCCTGTCTGCTATAATAATACTCTCATCACAACAGGCGTGGTTCTTCTGCCTTCCCAAAAAATGACTATGCCAGAGCCAAAGCAGCAGACTGTACCCTTGTTCTTTCTGTTGGTTGTCTCCAGTGAGTTTCCCAGCTTTCTTCCGAACATAAGTTGCTCCATGGGAGTTCTCTAGAGCATCAACATCTACCTTCAGCGACATGGTGTCTGAGGAAGGCAAATGTTTGCTAAGACTGCAAAGGAAGAGTTCAGGAATGCAAACCAGGAAGGCTAACATGCAACTGGCAAGGGACAACTAAGTAAGACAAACACCCAGCTTTGTTCAGGTACCAATGGGCAACTTCAGCTTGAATGAATTTAGCCTGATGGCAATACAGATACCAGACAGACCTATGGAGCTAGTCCCAGCTCCCTCAACAATTTCCTGCACTAGTTGGGATAAGCTGCTGACTCACTGCCCTCTGGCTCTTTTTTTTCTTTCTATTTTTTGAGGTGGTGGACAAATAAAAAACTAAAAACTAAAAACTAGCAACTTACTTTGAAAGCTGTTCCAGGTGACAAAAGCTGTACAGGAAGCCTGATACTTTGGATCAGTGAGAATTTAGCCACATTTTGTTGGACACAGCCCTGTATTACTACCACACATCTAAAACTGCAACAGATAAGACAGAGAAACTCTTTTTCCTGGTTTCCCTTAGTCTAAAGTTACCAAATCTCAGAGAGGAAGAGGCCAAAGATAAAAGGGTCCTGGAAGCTCATCTTAATCAAATCTGCTAGGAAATAAAGAAGCTCCAAAAAACTTGACCTGGATATGCAACTGGAAATGTTCTTTGTCCTTCTTTACATAAGAATGGGTCTGAATTTCCCATTAAAGTAAAATCCAAGGAAACAGTGCCCAAGATACCAGTGTCAAAAGGATACACTTTCGCTTTTTCAGGATCCACAAGGGAGTAGGCAGAGATGAGTTGTGCCAAAGTGTGCACATCCTTTGGGTTTTGCCTTTGGAGAACAAAAAGCAGAAGAACCAAGTCACACACTCATTCCAGAGCTTGGCAAACCACACACTGCATGCTACTGCACCACATCTGCTGTCTGTAGGGATAGGCATGTCAGTCTGCGGTCTCTACCACAGCACATCTCCAAACATCACTGATGCAGACAATCACTGTGATGTCATCACAGTATCATTAAGTAAGCAGTGAAGAACAAAATTCTCACAAGTTACAGACGCAAAGGCTGTTTAACAGACAGTTCACTCTCCTCAAACCCCACCAGGTAAATATCCATGGCTTATGCAGACTAGAAAACAATGTGTCCCAGTCATTAAAGTAACCTTCACTGCGCACAAGAGGCCTCCAGGGTAAGTCAATTAGGTTTTCAAGTGAATGTCACCTACAGATCAAATGACTTATCCCCTTCAAAAATATGACTTTGAATGGCAGAACCTGCAGAAGAGAACTCTAGAGGGCTGACAGCAAACCAACACTGTCAGATGCCACCTGGTACCAGAAAGCTTGCAGAGGTCTGCGAGCAGAGAATCCCTTTCCAGCAACCACCCAACTCACTTCCAGAGCTCCTCCAAGTCGCTGATTGCTTCTTTCTTCCTGCCATGCTTTAATTTGAAGTTGGCAGCTTCCCTTATTAGTGACAAATGGACAGGAGACTCTGGCTGAAAGGTAGAGCAGCTGTAATTAGTTCTTTGCTTTCACAGCATACAGCCCAGCTCTAATTGGCTTTAATACTGCAGACACCTGGCTAAAGAGGACAGAGTTAGCACCCTGTCATACAGCAATAGACCAGCTTTCCACTGGTGAGGCAGGACTGCATGGGACAAAGCAGCTTAATGCTCACTCCACAGTGCTTTCTAATAAGAGAGAAAGACTGCTATGTTTGGATACTCATAGCTCTCACTCTCCGTCTTTGCAATGCACCTAGAATAATAAAGCAGTGATAAAACAAATGCTCACTAAATACAAGCTTGTAGGCCTCCAAAATCCCAACTAGATGAACTGCTGGGGCTGGGCAACAACAGGAAAAGCTGAACTTGGACTAGCTGTCCTGGTTTTGGCTCTGAGAGTTTATTTTCTTCCAAATAGCTGGTATAGTGCTATGTGTAGGATGAGAATAATCTTGATAACACACTGATGCTTTAAATGTTGCTGAGCAAAAAGTCCAGGACTATTCAGCTTCTCATACTGCCCTTCCAGTGAGGAGCTGGGGGGTACAAGGAGCTTGAAGGGGACAGAACCAGGACAGCTGACCTAAACTGGCCTAAGGGTCATTCCATACCATATGGTGTTGTGTGGAACCATCAAACTGGTGGGAGTCAGACACAATGCTAGTTAGAAATGACTGCATTACCTCCTCTGTATTCACTTGCCTGGAATTGCTGATACCACTGGATAGCCTGTGTGAAGACCTCAATTGCACTGTCAATGTCTTCCTCATGACTGTACATAGTCACCAATGCAGACACCTGCAAATGTTCAAGAGCAGCTTAAAGCAGATCCTCACATACGTGGCCTATAACCAGAGAGCCTGCAGTTAACGAAATTTCCGAAAATGGTCAATGTGAGCTTTCTGCTCTATTCCCAGAAAGGAATTATTGTCATAGGCAGGATACCCAGGCATGACTTTCCTGCCCGGTTTCTTCCAAAGAAACGTCCCAACCAATCCTTCTCCTGCAATACAAGCTTAGGACTGCATTCACAGAGAGAACCTCCTTGCCCCAGCACCTAATTTGCTTGCCATCAGACATGGTTTCACCAGAAACCCTTTTTCTCCTCCCCATCTCTACCCAAAGAGCCACATAAAAAAAACATCAGCACCAAGGTGATGAGGTACAGAAACCACCCATTTTTCTATACCCTAAACACAACTAGAGTTGACTCAGGGCAAGGAGTTTTGCTTACCATACCAGGCTTGTGCTGCAATTCTTCTATGCTCCTCAGAATCATACAGGCCTTGGTTACACTGCCTTTTTAGAAAGAGAAGAACATGCTTTTAGTGCCATGGTCACAGTTTGCCCTGCCTGCTGGACAGTGCAAGGGACAAATCCGTGAGCTTCCACTACTTCCAAAGATAAACAACAGGGACATAACAATCCCCTTCTCAAAAACATTTTCCTCATTTCCAGGAATGAAGTTCAAAATCCTCCACGTAAGGGATTCCCTTCTTGCTCTTGCCAGAGTCTGAAAGGGTTCAGGAGCAGCTTTTTGCAAGCAGGTTCTTTTCATCCAGAAGCAACTCTGTGCTGTCTGATCGTGTACAAGAATTGTAAAATCAGGAAGCCCCACACTGCTTGCAAGATGCCTCCTGACCCAAAACACATTAAATCCTGTCAGTCTTGGCTTGGTATGAGCCAGCAGTGTGTGCTTGCAGCCCATAAGGCCAACAGTATCCTGGCTTGCATCAAAAGAGGAGTTCCCAGCAGAGCGAAGGAGTTGATTATGCCCCTCCATTCTGCCCTCGTGCAGCCCCGCTCTCAGTGCTGCATTCAGGCCTGGGGCCCCCAGCACAAGAAGCACATGGAGCTGTTAGAATGGATTCAGAGGAGGACCAGAGAGGAAGCACCTCTCCTAAGAAAAACTGAGGAAGTTGGGCTTGTTCAGCCTGGAGAAGGCACAGGAGACACCTCACTGCAGCTTTCCAATACTTAAAGGGAACTTCTAAACGGGAGAGAGACCAACTTGTTACATGGTCTGATAGTGATAGGACAAAGACAAAAGGCTTTAAAATTAAAAAGAGGGTAAATCTATATTAGAAGTCTCACTCAGAGAGTGGTGAGGGGCTGTAACAGGTTGTCTAGATAAGTTATAGATGCTCCATCCCTGGAGGTGTTCAAGGTCAGGTTGGATGGGGTGCTGGACAGCCTGATTAGTGGATGGAAACCCTATACATGGCAGGAGGTTGGAAGCACATGATCTTAAAGGTCCCTTCCAACCTAAGCCATTCTACAGTTGACAAAAATTGTGGACAACTCTGCCAGGGATCTGTGTAGCCTCAACATTCAGGCACTAAGCTATAAGCGTTATCCTCCCATAGCCCTGTATTTAGAATACCCAATTGAAAGCATCTCTGTTCTGCACTCTATCACAACAGTGACTGCAGCAGAGATTCCCCTAAAGACTGTTTTCCTCCAACACTCATGTCATTATAATGTGCTGACACTTTCCCAAAGGAGAAGACTGAATACCTTGAGCAATTTTTAGCTGGGCCATCGTCAGCTTGATTTCAGCTGCATTGGCAGGGTGCTGCTCTGCAAAGTCCTGAGAATCAAAGGATAGAATAACTCAACATGTGCAAGGGTATTAAGATGCTGTTCTGGTGAACCAGATCTTATGCTCAGTCACAGAAAGCTGGCAAGATCCAAGGAAATCTTTACAGCTTAGACAGACGTAAGCATGCAGCAGAAGAGAGCCTCAAACTGTGCCAGTGTTCACTGTCCTCTTGGATTACAATCCCAGACCACTCATTACTTCCCCAAGAGGGCTGCTGTAAACTTCTTGCAAGCAGAGCAACAGAACCTACTGCTTACCCTAGAAAAAATCTTCTACATATATCAGAGGTGCAAGGGAATATTTTCCCTTTTAAAGAAGCATGTTTTATTTAGGTGTAAATGCTTTCCACCAGCATTAAACTAAAATATTATAAGCACAGTCAGATATCCCTGGAAATTTAAACAAGACAAAACAAAGGGAAACAGCACAGAAGAAAACACATAGAGCTAAGTTCAAAAGGAAGCAAGACAAAAGGATCGCTTTGTCTTAACCTACCTGCAGAAGCCCTATGGCCTTTGTATGCTGCTTTTCACGACACAGTTGGGCTGCCTGGATTAGCACAGGAAGCAGATGCTCAGGGCTCTGTGACTGCAGGCTTGCTGACAGTTTGCGGCATTGCTCCGCCTGAGGGGTGGGAGTACAAAATACATTTTATTCAGTCTCTGCAAGCACCTAATACTGGCCTAACCTCCAGTTATTAACCTCCCAATAAGATGAAATGCTAGCAATGAATACCCCAAAATGGATACAAAGAGCCATAAACAAAACCTCTTAGTAGCAGTTCAGATGGATCTAAGAACCCCACACATTCAGCCTCGCTCCTCCTAGTCATCTCTGCATTGCCTTTGCTGCAGCAATACTCAAGACAAGCTGCTCTATTCTTCAAGGAATATTTTTTTCCCCTCTTATGTGCCTATGCCAAGTAGTCATACCTTCTGCCAGATAGGCTGCATATCCATTTTTGCCTAGTCAAATAACCATGGATGGTGCTAAGTCTGTAGCCAACCACTGCAGATCAATTTCTCCTACCTGGTTAGTGTACATTGCCAGCAAAGCTTTGTTGAATTCAATTGCCTGAAGCTGTTTCTTGGAGAGTTTATGCTCAACACCTTCTGCATTGGTCAGCTTCACCTTTTTCTTTGAGTCAAAAACATTTTGGTCCTGGGGAAAAATCACACATGATTAGATGATTTCACTACATTCCTTGAGCAAGAAAATGGCTTTGAATCTGTGATTTAACTACTGTTTAGGAAAAAATGATTATCCCCTTTCTCCATAGAAGCAGACAAGCAGGCTGAGCAGCCACAAAAAAGAACCGCACTGAAAGCAGCAAGGTAATTCTATACCTTGTTAATTGTGATGATATTATTTGCAATGACGGCAAGCAGTCCTACATCTGTTGGCCTGCAAATAAAAAAATGGAGAAAGCACACTATTATTGAACAGTGGTCTCTCTGCAGGTAGAAGAGCAAGTGCTTATTTTAAAAAAGAACCTACTTCAACTTGATTATTTGATTGTAGAGTTGTAGAGCATCTTCTGTACGACCCTGCAGTTGCATGATGTATGCCATCTGACCATGAATAATGGCCAGCTCAGCCTCAATGTCTTCTTCAGTCACATCCTGAAAGAAAATCAAAGCAAAAATATGTTTTTTTAAAAGCACAACAACCTGCCATCTCAACACTTCTCCCATGGCTTCAGCATTCTGCGGGCAAATGTTTATGAGCTCTCTTGAACCACATTAGCAGCAAAGAAACCCAGCCACTATATGTAAAGCCGCAGTACAAATGCAAGTGTATCTGGATTAAACTGGAAATAAAGAAAGCTTCATTTGCTATTGTAAGAGATTGAACAAACTTTTAGTTTGTTCACTGAACCTGCCCCTCTGCTTGAACCAACAACAGTGAATAAAAGTCACCTTAGTTTCCCATCACCCACTCAGCATGTTCATACGTAGCATAAATGGGACACACGGAGATTTCAAACCGTACCCATCCTGCCTGTATAAGTACAGGCAACAACACAAGGAGCACAGCAGCGAACAGCTTGCTGTGTTGCACTTCTGCAACAGCCACAATTGCTGCCCCAGCCTGACAAGTTGGTACCAGCAGCAGTGGCAAGTCTTGCTGAGTAATACATCAGCTTTGGCTGTCATCTGGCTGTTTACAAAATGACCTCAACCTCATTCGTGTTGGTGCAAAGCAAACTTTCTATAACAATATCAACAACTTACAGAGTCTTCTGAGAGTGACTGGCGACACAGCTCTAGAAGAAAAACAAAGGGAAGAATGAAATTTAAAAGGCTCAAGGGAAAAAAAAAGCCTAGAAGCATAAACTGTTTTTGTGTATCCTTTGCAGATGCTGAATCCAAAACCTCTGTAGCATTATGAAAGGCAATTGAGTCTACAGGTTTGGTGATGATGGCAATGATCTTGAAGGAGAAGACAAGATTCTGCTGAAGAAACGTCAAAAACACAGGAGATAGCATCTCTCCCAAAACTGCCTATTGAGAGCAGAGTCACACGCTCATTCTTTCCTGGACAAATTTCTTTGAACCTAGCTGCTGATCTATTCCATCAGGCTCACACAGCAGTTTGTATTAACTACTACCAAAGTCAATTAAGGTGCTTTGAGCCCACAATACTCAGATTATGCAACCCTTTACAGGGAAGCAACTCCACCAGTTTTCAGTACAGATCATTCACTTCTTAACTTTCTCATGTACCACATCAGAACGTTACTTGTTTTACTCTCCAAAGGAATGTTATAAGAGCACGTAGATTCACTAATGCCAAGAATTGCACATGCTCAACAGAACAACTATATCGGAGTGCTGCTATTCTATCATCAAAATCAGGGCAGAACTGACCTATTTATCTGTAAGAGCAAATAGAGCAGAAAAACTCATTTTATGTATCAGCTTTCCTTTTTAAAAAAGGAAAATAAACAACAAAAAAATCCCACACCCCACCATCTCCCTTTCACCCCACTGAAAAAAAATGCTCTCCACAGAAAAAGGAAACCTCATTTGTATTACACTGGTATCATGGCTAATTCAGACCACATATGTATTCCTATACATATATACACATATATAAATATACACACAAATATGTATACATGCACTCACAAAACCAAGAGTTAAGAATGAGGTGTTTCATCTGTTCTATGAGATGACACTTAAGTCTACTTCCCACTTTAAAAAAAACTGCTTAAAAGAATTCAACCTCCATCAGAGGGCTGAAAGAGAGCCAGGAGATGCTACATGCAGTGTGGCTATGGAAAAGAGCAGCACAAGAATGCTTCTGCATGAACACCAGTTCTGTCAAGAACCATCTGGATACCTATAAAAAAGTCTGACGTTAATCAAGAGTTAAAACTTCCTTCTCTCTGTTTTTAAGTATGCCTAGGAAGAGCACGTAACTGCTTCTATCACACAAAGCTTTTCTCACCTCACCATGATTTTACCTTCTGCTTTCTGTAGTTTCTTCATTGCTTCATTCAGCTTTCCTTGTCCAATCAATGCACATGCATTGTTATAACACAGCTCGTAGGTAGCTTCTCGAAGGCCCAAGTTTTCCTAGCATGAAAAGCAAACATAAACCCCAACTGATCTATACTGGCTACAGACACAAGCTATAGCATTCAGATGCATTCAGAGTATTCCCTGCAAAATAAATTTGCTACAGAAAACTATATTTTAGAGGCAATTTTACAAGGGCATGCAACTGGCAAATTTTAAGTCATAGTGCAAAGGATTTTCTTTTGCACTGCACAACAAAGTATGAGGCAATCAACAAGTGAGCAACTCACTTACTGGCTTTACTCTCTCCCATGTACTTTGTGCTGCCACAACAGCAGAGAGGTTGGTTTTTCTTTCTTCCTCATACTCATCCTGGGAGTTGCGGATGAGATCCCGGTATGCAGCAAGACAATCCTCGTAACGCTCCAACCTGTACAACTGAGAACAGGAAGGGATTAGCCATCAGAGCAGCATTTCCCTGTCTCCTTTCTCCCTCCTCACAGACTGGCAGCAGCAGAGCATCATGTTTCAGATTGAACATTACTAATGTTTGCATTTACCTGTAAGAACAAATTGTATAAATGAGATTTGCTAGGACTCAAGTAACGAGAGCAGGTACCTACACAGAGACTTCACAGTTCTTATTCCTAAAATAGTTTCTTTAAAAGCAGCAATTTAAATGGTTTTGTTCTTAGACATCTTTCTTCCAGATTAATGAGAAAAGTTAAATTAATAGCGTCTCAGGCAACCAAGAGAAGACTTGTCCCAAATTAGCTCAGGGGGACAAGGCATCCAGCATACAAAACAGGAAGAAAAGTTTGTTATTACCACTTGTCCATAAAGCTCCTTCAGTTTGTCTGTCTGCTGACTGGCACTCTGAATGGTCTTGAGAGCATTTTCAATGCGATTCAGCCTGTATTCACAGTAGGCCTTCTCAAAGGCAATAACATCACTGCAAGGATAAGACAAAGGTTAATAGCAGACTGGAGTATTCATGCAACAGCTTTTGCCCATCTGAACATACTTATTTAAGCAGCCCTTATCAGTCACAGACTACTAAATTCTCAAAGATCCAAACACCAGAGGTGAGCACATGAACACAGATTACTGAATTATGTTTCTGTTGAATACTGTAAAAGTCTTAAACAACCTCAAAACAGCAAAAGCATCACCACCTTTCCTGTGGGACACAGAAACAGGAGGTACTGCCATAAACTTATGTACCAGTCTACGGGGTCAGATGACATGCATCCCAGGGTTCTGAAAGAGCTGGCTGCCAAGCCACTCTCCATCATATTTGAAAAGTCATGGCTGTCAGATGAGGTCCCCAGTGACTGGAAAAAGGGTCACATCACTCCCATTTATAAGCAAGGGAGCAAGGAAGACCCAAGCAGGAAACTACAGGCTAGTGAGTGTCACCTCTGTGTCTGGGAAGATCATGGAACAGGTTGTCCTGGATGACATGCTAGATCATATGAGGAATGAGCGTGTGATCCAAGACAGCCAGCATGGCTTCACCAGGGGAAAGTCATACTTTGATTCTGGTGACCACCTATGATGGGGTGACAGCATTGGTGGACAAAGGGAAGGCGATCAATGTCATTTATTACGTGGACTTGTGCACAAGGCCTTTGACATGGTCCCACACCACATCCTTATGTCCAAATTGGAGAGATGTGGATTTGATGGGTGGACCACCCAGTGGATGAGGAATTGGTTGAAAGGCCACAAAGAGTGGTGATTAATGGGTCTGTGTCCAGGTGGAGGCTGATAACAAATGGCATCCCCCAGGGGTCTATCTTGGGACTGGTGCTCTTTAACATCTTTATCAATGTGCCTAGAGAGGCTGTGGATGCCCTGTTCCTGGAGGTGTTCAAGGCCAGGTTGGATGGGGCCCTGGGCATCCTGATCTAGTATTAATTATGGAGATTAGTGACCCTGCATGTGGCAGGGGGCTTGGAGTTTGATGATCCTTGAGGTCCCTTCCAACCCAAGCCATTCTATGATTCTGTGATTCTAAGAAGCAGAACTTGAAGTCCAATAAATTTAGGGAAATTACTTCTCCTTTCTGTTGAAAAACAACCTACAAACTTAGATTCCTTTCATCCCAGGGAAGAAGTGATTTGTGAACAAGATGACAATATTTATTCAGATGTAAATATAAATATGGAAGCACTACACTACTCCAATACTACAATGCACTTTTCTGAGAAGATCCTTAACAAAAACAGTATCTGAAATAGAAAACTGCTGCAGCCACACAGTTCTTGAATAGTTATTCTTATCTCAGTCTTTGCATGATGAACAACTTTATTAGGAAGAGAATTAAATCTGCTTATTGACATAGAAGGGGATAGAGAAACTTGACTTGTACTAAAACACAAGCTTTCTTCAAGATCTTGATTTTTACAACACATACAAAGTGCTTGCACTGTCCTGACAGTTAAAGTAACACCATCAGTCTGGCAAAAAAAATGACCCCAAAAAGCAGTATGATGACGTAGCAGAAATGCTGAATCACAGCCTGAACCAGTGATTGAGCACCTGCTGGGAAGGCAGGACCAACGGGGGGGGGGGGGGGAGCTCAGGTGCATGCAATGAACCTGAGTGACTGGGAGAGGTAGAGCCAGGATCCACCCCTTCCCAGACCTCATTTAAGAGTTGGCAGTGGAGGCAAGGGTATTTGTTGCTGGGGCTCCCTACTTAACTGAGGCCTTCCAGAGGTAAGTGGCTCTTTTCTTTCATTTCTATGTCTGCAGTTGCTGTGTTTGGGCTTGTTCTCATCTGCTGTAGCCACAGGCTTTGCCATCCTAATTACTATGGTATTTTCCATCTGTTATTGCATTACAGATGAGAATGTAATGCAAAGCTAACAGCTTGCTGCCACTAGCGAGGGCTTCTCCCTCTTCTCTTCACTCCCACAAAAAACATCTCCTTCCCTTCCACCAACTATGGTGCTTGCCCACATCAACAAGCAAAATCAACTCATAGAGGTAGCTGAAAACTAAATAGAGGATGATCTCTGCTACTGGGAAAAAAAAAAAAAAAGTCAGTAGACCACCTCAGATTGATGCAGACCATTGCTCACACTCAGAGTAAATTGGCATCTTAATAAGAACCCCAATTGCAATGGCTCTGAGCACCTCCTGCTCTTGATTTTGTTACTGATTTGTTCCCTCCACCTGAAGCTGTAGGACTTATCAGGGACTCACAATTTAATGCTTTATAGATACTACATTAAGACACAACTCACCTGGACAAGACTTTAGTGTGGGTGTTAATTACACTGAGGGCTTCCTTGAAGCTCCCATTCTGGATGAGACATACCACTTTACACTGAAGTGCAGTCACATCGTCTTTGTTCATCTGCAGAACTGGAGAGGAAAACAGTTTTAACAGAAGGATCTAACTCTAGCAGACTGACTAAAAGTTTTTAAAGTGCCATGCACTGTTGAAGCTGGAAAAAAACATCCAATAGTTGTATCATCTGAAAAGGGTTCTGGCATGGCTTGCTCATGGAAAAACCCGGCCAGCATGGAAGTGCTCAATATGAGCACTGAACTTAACAGAACTGACTGCTATGTTAACCTGTCTGGAACAGAGCTGCACCAACGGAGCTTTGTGCACCTGAACAAATCTTTCACTGGCATTTCACTTCCAGACAGAGAATGGTGCCAAAATCTGTCTCACAGTGCCACGTAAGGCACAGTCAGGAAGAAAGGGTCAGGAGGCCTTTGGGGAGCAGCTGAGGGAGCTGGGGTTCTTCAGCATGGAGAAGGCTCAGAGACGCCTTATGCTCTATACAACTGCCTGACAGGAGGCTGTGGTGAGGTGTGGGTTGGCCTCTGCTCCCACGTAACAGCAATAGAACGAGAAGGAATGGCCTCAAGTTGTGGCAGGGGAGGTCCAGGTTGGATATTAAGACATGTTTCTTCACCAAAAGGATGCGATGCGTTGGCTCAGTTGGAGCTGGTGGAGGTACGTGCAGATGTGGTGCTGAGGGACGTGGTGCAGCGGTGAGCTCGGCAGTGTTGGATGATGACATGAGAAACCTTTTCCACGTCCATGCAGTGCACTTCAATTCCGGGTGGCAGGCCGATCAAAACCCAGCAAGGCCTCCACGACGCCACACGCCGCTCCCGGCAGAGGAGGGCGGCTAAGCTTCCCGCCCAGCCCCAGGGCTGCCCCGCTCCCCGAGCCCCCCGCCCCAACGAGCACACGACGCGGCGGTGGGACGGCCTCACTCACTCTTGTTGACGGACTTGAGAGCGCGGGCGAAGTCACCGTTCTGGCCGCAGCGGTTCACCTCGCTCCACAGCGCCGCTGCCGCCCCGGGGCCGCCAGCAGCCGCCGCCGCCATCTCAGAGCCGGGAGGAGAGCTGTGGAAGCAGCCCCGGAAGCGGAAAGGCCGCACCGCCACGTACCGATCGTGGGCAAGGGCTGCCCGCGCTCCTCCCTCCGCCTCTCAGAGCGTTCCTTTTCCCCTAGCGGCCGCTGCGAACAGGTGTCGGTGGGGTGTTTGGCTTCAGCTCTCATAAGCGGTGTACGTTAATAAGTGAATAAATGCGACCGTGTCACAGCAGAGGAGCGCTACGAAGATACTCAAAGGGCTGAGGGAGCTGGGCTCGAGAAGACGACATTGCAGCCTTCAAGGAAAGGCAGCACCGGTAGCTGAAGGCAAATGAAACAAAACTCACTTGAGGACCGAGTCACCTGCTGCTGTTACTTCAGCAGGAGTGACTACCATGTTAAAGAAAGAAAGTACACCGTTAGTACTTGAAACAAAACACTCTTTATTGTGAGAGTATTTTTTTATTTATTATTATTTTATTAAATGTATGGAATTCAGACTGCTATTTAAAATTGTTGATGTTCAAAGCTGTATAGGATGGCAATGCTGTCTCAGTGCCTACTAGAAGGGAAGATCACACCTCTCAACTGTTGGCTCATAAAACAGAGCTGGGCTGTGTGAAGTCAGTGTGCAAGTGAAAGAATGTCATGCTGCAATGTGCAAAAAAAAAAAAAAAAGGAGAAAGAAAAATGCATAGCCAACGAAGACACAGATGGTTCTACAGCCTGGAAATGCAGAGTAGCATTGCATTTGAGAAGCAGGCTAGCAGCACAGGAACTTGTGGGATCAATCACATAGTTCCTAACCAAAAACCAGGAGACAGTAAACTCAGAGTTGTACCAATCTGAAGCCTTTCTCCTTTGGAAGGGCAGACCAACTTAGCTACTAGTTTAGAACATTCTTTTGAAGAATCTATGGCTTGGGGGTCCGAGATGCAGAAGTGTCATTAAAAAAAAAAAAGGTCAGGAAATGAATGGTTTCACAGCACTTCATCATCTTTGAATGCCACAGTCATATCCAGTTTGGTGAAGCACTTGTTCATGGCTAAAATACTTCCTGCTGCTGACTGGCTTCTGCATTTGACACCTATTTATTCCTCCACTGGTACAGATAAAATTGAGCTCTGATTTTATGCAGAGGATGACATTAACGAATTAGCAGTGCTGTCTTTACATGCTGGTAAGAGTTTCACAATCCTATCAAATAAGTTCCCATGATTGCCATTTGTATTCAGATATTAAAGCTTTGCATTTTATTTACATCTGTGCACAAACATTACAGCAAAGCTTGCTATCCTGTGCATTTTCATTCTACTTCACTGTTACATATCACCAAAGCAATCAGCAGCTTTTGTGCACAGTAAACTTCTTAGAACTTTCAGATATAATTTAGCAGTAGGTTTGGTCAAATTTATCAGTGTTTGTGGTACAGCCAAACTTGGTTAACTGGCACTCATTCGCTACCTCAAGATGGAATGTCTAATGGCAAACTTCCTTAATGAAAGAAATCCAGACAGTTGAGAGGTACGCTAAAAACGTCTTAAATACTTGATGACACACGTGTAATCTTACAGAACACAAGCCTACAATTACAGACATAACATTTAATCTTTAACTCAAAGCGCAGTAGAACTTATGAACAGGCAGTAAAGTCAGCTCAGCCAGTGACTTCCAAAAGTCATGCATCCGCTGCACTGTGTGAAGGAAAAAAAACAGTGTGTGGAGGGGGGAAAAAGAAAAAAGAAAATCATTCTTAAACAACTTTAACATAAAGTTTTAATTTACATTTGAAAAGTTTTTATTCCATTCATGGTATGTATAAAATAAATTAAAAAGGAGAAAAGTTTTGTATACGCTTCAAATTAACACATACCAGTAGTTCCATAAATGAACGTTTTACCCTCTTCATGGTAAAAAGTTGACATGAAAGCTCAAAACAATACAACAGTTATAAATAGAATTCAAAAGATATTTGTTTTTAAAAAATTTGAATTTATATATCAGTTTTCCCCTCCCCCTACAACGCAATTTGGTTTTGCATGTCATAATATTACCACATTTACAGAGTATCTGAATGTCACATCCACACAAAAATTGATAATGAAGCAGGTAAAGTGCTAGCGGTGCTTAAATTTAGGACTTTCCCAAGTAACTCCACCTGCTTCTCAGCCTCTTCCTTAAATGAAGGCTACCAACATTCATTACCCAGTTTGAGGTACGGGCAGAAGAAAAAGTCTGTAACTGGTTCGGCACCTACCCTTGCCTCTTCTAAAATTATACCAAGCTGTGTATCTGTCAGTGAGAATGGTGGTGTACAATTATTACGTCAGTTCAGTTTATATATAATTTAATCACCACATTAAAAAAAAAATAAAATGAAGCACTGTATTAATGCTAAAAAAAACACCCAACTTTAAAACATGGTTTCAAAGCAAGTTTAAACATTCTTGTTTCAGCTTTAAAGCTTCACATAAACACTGAACGGAACAAGAATGACAAACTAAGAGAGCACCTAAAACATACCAAAGGTAAAATCAGCTGTCTCTTTACTTGATAAAAACCTAGAAACCCATCAGCAAAACAGTAGTACACAGAACAAACAAGGTGAAAAAGGAGTGTCTAAAATACTGGAGAGGCTTGCTACACTACTTCTCTTTATTGCCCATTCTCTCATTTGTATGGATGGCCACTGAAAGACAAGATGTCTATGATAGTTCTCTATCTTCCTTTCACCACTGCTGCCAGCTGAAGTCATCGTTGCTGCCAAAGACCAAGAAAAATCCTAGGATCGTAGCGAAGATGACTGTATTCCCCGTAAGAACAAGCGCACACGCGCCCCAGTAAATCTGTGAACAAGTGGAGTTTAGTTAGATACACCCTGAACCAAACACTGACAAAGACAAAATGTAACATATTTATGTCACATTATAGACAAAATTTCAGCAACTGATCCATGATGAAAGACAATGGTACCTCATTATGCCCAGAAGGCTGGGTTTGACCAAATCATAGTAAGCCAAGCAGCACTGCACTTTCTACTAGCCCTGTTGCTAGCAGGCAAGGACATTTTGTTTTACATCCAGAAACAGTAATGTGAGGCTAGGCAACAGCATCAAATTATTGCAGAGCTCAGCTATACTCGCTAGCCACAGGAGTTTTTTTTTGTTGGTGGTGGTTGGGTTTTTGGTTTGTTTGTTTTAAAGACAGTCAAGGATGGAGGCCTGGAAAATATCAGCAGATGGTACAAGAAACAATAACAAAAAACAGAGGTGAATGTTTTCCAAGGAGAGTAACGAAAGGGTGTGAGCCATTCAAACTGACTGGCTGGGTTGTTCTTGACCGAGATGTACATTCCATAGTTTTTGATTTAGTATCCTGTGAAATTCAAGTGAACAAGTCACTTTTCAAAGGATACTGGTGGAAAGTCATGCACTGGGAAAGACATCGTGACAAATCAGACGATTAAAAAAAATAAGATCATCTGTCCTTCAAAGAGATTGTTAAAACACACTGTTTATATTGTTATATTCAGACTCTTTTAACTCAACTATTCTACAAATTGCCCTCAAGGTATTCTGTGAACTTCTGTATTTACTATTGGCCAACTAAATTTTCATGCTCATTTTTTTCCTGCATTGCACATAGGATGTTTGAGTTTAGTCCACGACCACAGAAAGCAATCGGCAACCACATCTTTTTTGCCATACTTTCATTTCTAAGTAGTTTTTTTGTTGTGTTTTTTTTTTCTCCTGAAGGAACTCCTGTTGCCACCACAGGCATCTTAAGTATGTATTTACAGAAGCTGCACAGTGCATTAACATTCTACCTCCAGTTAATATTAAAAAGAATGTTTTTTAGCAAAGAATATTTTCAGAGATTGAAACGCTACTCACCAGTTCTGCTCTGGCAAACACTATAGGCAGTCCAAATGCTGAGACGACAATGCCTGTTGTGAGAAATACAGCCAGCTCCTTGCAGGCGTTACTCGTCGCATCTGTGTCATCTACTAATCTTCTTGCTATGCAGTATGGGATAGGGGAAAGGATGTAAAAAAACAGAACAAACAGTGGCCAGTATTGGCTGAAAAAGAAAGAAGAAGGAAAGTTAACGTTAACTTCACTTACTTCCTGCTCTTCCCAAAAATCTATGTGAGGTACCTTCCCCATCCAGTTCCCGCATTTGGGAAAGATGGGCACAAACCCAGGCAAAGCGATCTCTTCACTTTGGAATAAAATGACATTAATCCAACATACCGTACTTGTCAACTGCCTCAGCTGACCTCAACCACAACAGAGATCTCATTCAAAGGATGTTCACAAATCAGGGTTTCACCAAGCAACCTTAAATCTAACACTAGCTCACACAATGAACTTAAGAGCCAAGAACCTGTCAGCTTTACTTCTGAATTGCAGAGAGACCTTTGCAAAGTCTTCAGCTTATCTTTGCATGTAAACTTTGAGTACATACATGGGACCTGAGTATCGTTCTCTGCCAATACTCAGAAGCCACAGAGCTCCAAACCATTTGATCCATATTTTTTTTGCTTCATCTGTTCAACCAACATCGTATCTTTTTACCGCTCACAGCTCACCAGGCACGTCAATGTAGCTGTGCGTGATTTGAGTAGAACTTAGATCGTGTTATTTGAAATGTGACAGTGTAATAATCTCATTGCTAAAGGTTTGTGCCACCAGCCCAGACATTATAATAGAAAAGCAGACACGTTACTTGTACTGAGGAAGAGCACAGCCCAGCATCAGGAACATCAGACCCACCGCTCCCCCGAAGGACAGGCTGATCAGAGCTGCGGAAACACAAACGCCGAACAGGTGAGCACTGCGATCAGCTACAGCCCGCAAACAGCCGGAGAGACGTCCCGGAGACAGGCCGGCCCTGCCGCTTTAGCCGCCAGCACCGCGCACGGGCCGGGTCTCACCCCGCCTCCCCCAGGCGCCTGCAGGCTGCAGCCGCTCCCACCCCACACACCTTTGATGCCGGCCATGGCGCTGCGCGTCCCGCTGCCGGGAAACGGAACTGCGTCACCCCCGGAAGAGGAGGTGTCATGGATGGGTAACCCATGACAGGAGGGTAGTACACAAGTCACTTCCGCTGTCCTCCCCTTCCCATGGGCTGTGCTCCCCGCCATGTTCCTTCCCTTTCTGGCGCGGCCGGCCAATGAGCAGCGTCCTGCGTCAGGAGGAGCTTTGAGTCAGGTCGCTGTTCCTTAGAGCTGTTGTGGGGATGGACGGGGCAGCTGCTGTGTTTTTCCTGCTCCTCTGCGCTGCTGCCAGCACCGCATGGGGCTGGGACCAACAAGGTGAGAGCTGTGGGACTCGGGGTGTGCCTGGGGACCTTCTGGTGGAAGGAGCTGTGGGCTTGCGGCCTCCTCTTTACGCTATCGCTGTAACAGCGGGGTGAGGGTCCGGGGGGACTGAGGCTGTGGGAAAGGCCGCTCGCTGAGAGACTCTTCAGTCACATCGGCTGCTGATTCGGCTGTGGCATCGGGTGGCGCGGGACGCGTTGTGGGGCGTTGAGAGCTCCGTGCGATTCCCCTCTGCCTCCAAGAGTAGGATGGTGGGATACAACCGTACTGAAGTCGCTGTTGCCCATTGCAGGGGTCCTGCTGCGGGACGTGCAGGTGCTCACTCTGCACCGGGGCCGCTACACCACGGCCCGGCGAACGGCTGCGGTCCCTCAGCTTCAGTGCACTGGAGGCAGCGCTGGGTGCTCTGATATCCCTGAGGTCGTTCAGTGCTACAACAGAGGCTGGGATGGCCACGATGTGCAGGTAACAGCGGTTAAAGTCAGTTAAACTGATATGGAACCCTCCTCATACAGAACTGGTGACTTATGGGGGAGAAAGAGGAAGCAACCAGCTGCAGTATCACTTTCGTTTCTACTAGAGAACAGCTAAAGATCACCCAAGATACTGAAAGCATTATTTGTGTGTGTATATATATATATATATAAATGGATTATCCATGAAGGTTTTAATGTAAAAACACTATCAGTCAAACCTTCATTGATGTTAGTTGACATGTTGCTTGAATTTATTCAACCAAATCTAGGCAAATCCTTGAGATTACCCTTTTTTTGGTATTGCCTAATGTATTCACAGTTTCTGGAACGTAAAGGATTACAGGTATTTAATTACGTCACTTCTGCCCTTTAAAAAAAAAAAAGACAAAACTTTTATGATTTGCAAGTTAATTAGATTTCAGGATGATGAGGCACTTTAACAACGATTTACTTGGAGATATGATAATATCTCTTCATCCCTGGGAGACATTCAACCTCAGCCAGGATGAGACTCTAAGCAACCCGTTATAGTTGTCCCTGTTCCTTGCAGGAGAGTTGGACCAGGTGACCTTTAAGAGTCCCTTCCAACTCAAATGATTCTATGACTTGCTTTTGTGTATTAATAGTTTGCTCTTGTCTTTCAATAAAGAGCTGTTTTATTCGATGCGACTTGCCCTCTGCCATTAGAATGACCAGTAATCAAAACTGAAGTTTAGTATTGTAATTAATATAGTATTGTAAAAGTACATCCCCCATTGGAATTTTATATTGGTCTGAACATAAATATAATCACATGCACTGGTTTTCAGGCTGCCAAGATCTATTTTTGTAACTACATGGGTGAGACATTTCTTAAGTAACTGTTGTAGATTGGATGGCTTATTTTTAGAAGTGCTGCTGTACCTAAAGAAGGGATACTTGAAAAACTTGTCCAGTGAAGAAATTGACTTGTAACGCTTGTGCTCTAAAGATCATTTTAACTCCTAGGAATTTTTAAAAACATTCCTAGCTATTCTCAGGCTCCAAGTCCTGTTCAAGGATAGGAGAGCTGAGAAGTCCCTTATTCTATTGCTTTTTATGTGATTTCTCCTAGCTTACAGCTTTGTCTGCATACATTTGGGGATGCAGGCAGATGAATTTTCATCCTTAGAGAAGTAGCTGCTACTTGGTTTTGTGTTTATTTTTTAGTGGCAGTGCAAAGCAGACTTGGAAAGCACTCTTCGTTTTGGACAAATTGAAGTGAGCTGTGAAGGCTATAATTATCCAGATGATCCTTACATCTTAAGAGGGTCCTGCAGTTTGCTGTTCAGGTTAGAGCTGACGAAGGAAGGTGAACGGAAAGCAAAGAACTTCGGAGGCTTTGGTTCTGGCTACTATACATCAACAAAGGATTCTTCTGATTCTGGTGCTGGAGCCATTTTTGTAATTGTTCTACTGATTCTTGCCTTTGGTGCATACAAGTTCTTCCTCAGTAACCAACAGCCCCAGCAGAGTTTTGGTGATAGTGATGGATCCACTCATCCTTCCTGGCAGAGTCACCAGGCACCTCCTCCTCCTGGTTTTAAGTCCAGCTTCACAGGTAAGACCATAAGCCATTATTTAGTGCTCCAAAACAAACATTATCTTATTTTCAGGATGTTCTTTCAGCTTGGCATACAGAATGTTTCCTGTGAAACTCATTTAGCTAGTCTGTATTAATTACTTTCTTGTATTAGTGGTTTGACATGGTTCTGAGTGTTTACGTTAGGTTTTTTCAACCGAAAAGACTGACTTCTAAGCCAGTGTTCAGCCATGCTGCTTTTGAGTGAATAAATTGGTTTATCTCCCTGATTAACATAGCACAGTTTGATGGGTGTATTATCCAAGGTGAGCACGTATTTCTCCCAGTGCATTCAAAATGAAATGCAACATCAAGTCACATGTAGAAGTCTGATTTCCACTGGTAACATAAGTCAGAATTATTCTTCTGTGTTGCTTTATGATACTTGATTTCTGCTCCCTTGTCTGCCTGCTCGAGCAAATTAATCTTCTTCATTTTCTTTACAATTTTATCGAACTTGTCTGTTTATAAAATCTGCGGGCTCTGACTTTACTGTGTTTTGCAGACATGGAGACTGTGAAATAGTGAAAGCTGATTTCTGATGTAAGATTCTTTACCTTTGTTAGTTTGCATCTGCTTGTTGTTTTTTTCCCCTGCTTTCCAAACTTTGAGGTTACCTTTCAAGACAAGCTTAATCAAGAATCAATTGAAATCAAGAAGAGCTTAGTGCCTAATTTGCTATTACATTTAAGGGTGTTATTGCAACAGCCAGCCTGAGGAGTAAGTGCTATTAACTGATATATTTTTCTTTTTTCTATTTGCCTTAAGAAGACAATGGCTTTGGGACTCGTTCCAGTCATGAAACCAACTCAGGACCAGGATTTTGGACTGGATTAGGAGCAGGAGGCTTGCTAGGCTACTTGGCTGGCAGTCAGAGGTAAAATAGAATACTGTCAAATTTTAAATATACAAGATTTCCACTGGCTTAGTGTGTACATCTATATTGTTTGTGAGTTTTCAGACATGTCATTCAGACTCTATAATCCTACCTTTAGAACAGCTTTCAGGTACAATCTGTAGCTCTAGCAGCAAAGACATTCTGAACACCTTTCTTGAGGAGAAAGATTTGAAGTTCTTGAGGTTCTTCATTCTGCTTTAAGTGCATTCTCTGACCTGACTTGGCAGCTTGCAAATTTAAAATGAACATCTGAACAGTCTGTACCCAGACCAATTTCAAATACAGATAAAAATATGAAGCATGAAGCCACTTGTAGGTAGTTCTCTTGTGTCAAAGTCATCTCTCCTGTAGTTAGTATGGGTGACACTTGATCTTCTGTGATACTTGGTGCTGTTAAACTGAACAGCCTTTTCTCTCCAGTCTCCTAATGGCCTGTGTATAGAAATCCAAAACATGGTTTTCCACATAAGTTGCATTTTTCCATGTAACATGCATTTTTAGACGACTTTCAAAAGCCATTTCAGTGCTGAAGTAAATAGCTGCTGGTCATTGCCATACGCTTTGAAGCATTAAAGATGCATCACTTTTCAGGAAACAGTTTAAGGGAGGCAATTGCTGCTGTTTTAGCCTCCACTGGAGAAAATATGTGGCTTCTGCAGGAACTTCTCAGAACTGAAGCAGTTTCCTGTAATTGTCAAAGAACTGCACGGATGTCAAGCCTAATCTAGGAATCTGATGATACAGCAAATTCAATATAGTAGCTTTACTGGGAGTAAGGAAGGGTGGGCAGGATTAGTGAAGCATCTTTCCTTCTCTGTGTGAAGTGTTTTCCTAGTAACAGCAGGAGACTTAACAGATGATAGCTCAAACTCTTTCTTCTTAATTAAGGGACGAAGTGTTCGCTGTGCAGTCTCTGTCTCAAAAGTCAAGCAACATGCACCTGGACAGTGATTCATCAACTGTAGAAACAGTCTATAATTTCATTTTGAGTAAAATTTTAAAGGGTAATGGATGAAAGGTCAGATTTTGTTCTACTGTGCTAACCTTACTAAGGATTTTTTTTTAAAGTTAGGATACATTTGAAGGTTTCTTGACTTGATAGATAAGTACTTAATATGTGATACTTTCGTTTAAGCACTGTGTATGTATTTTGTACATACAGGTCTCTTGATGTTCACCCCCTAGTTTCAGTGGCTTCTTATTTAAGATTAGTGGCCTCAAAATGTTTAAGTCCAAACACCTGAACAAGCTTTCTAACTAGGGCTTCTTTTCTTTGAAAACAGTCTTTGTTCCACTGTTTTTTGGTGTTTTTTTTTCCCTCCTCTTCTACGTGCTCCCTCCATAAGTAAAACTTTCTTGTCTGAGGTCAGGTTTTCAGAAGGGAAGATTTATTAATTCATTTGCAATTGTTCTGGTGTCCTGAAGAATGAGGTTCAACTTCCTTTGGAAATTCTACAGCTGTTATCTCTGCTGTCAGGGATTATATTAATTCCTTTAAATAAGGAGGTTTCTATGTTTGGGAAAAAATGCCTGCTTACAATTCTCCCTCTGATTAATTTGTTTGGTGTGGTTATACCTTAATTATCTGTAATGTTACTAATGAATTCTTCCCACTCTGTTTCTCTCATCAGAGCACAGCCACGCTCCTCATATTTCAGTACATGGGGAGATCCCACAGCTGTACCTCCAATGCACAGGCAGTACAGCAATTCCACACAAGGCAGCAGTACAAGAACTGCATCTGGTAAGGCGCAAGAACTTTTAATCCCCTGAAGCTTGAGAAACTTTGATCTGTCCAAAATGCAGATATTAAGTGAGGTTCAGCAAGTATTCCTAGCTATATTCTGGTCAAGTTTGCACAGATGTACAAAGCATTGATGGGCACATAACTATTTCCTACATCTTTTTCTTACAGAAACAGAGCAGAATTGTGTGGAAACCTACACTGAGCATTGCATCACCTGTATTAGGGTAGTCTTTATCTGTAAGGTTAATTTAAGACTTTCTCCTTTGGGACATGTATTAGTAGCATGCCCTTCTCTAGCAAACATACAAACAAACAGGAAACAAAACAGCAAAAAGATGATTGTCTGCAAAGAATATTTTTTCTGGCCTGTCAGTCCACAACTAATGCTTCCTTTTGTAATTAATGCAAAAGTTTGACTTGTCTTATTTAGGAGCTTTTAGCCTTTGGAGAATTGCAGAGAACTAATTGGAATGGCTGTGATGAAGCTGAGACATTTTTTTTATCCTTTGCAGGATTTGGTGGCACAAAGCGGAGATGAAAGTCCTTGATGTTACTACATCTGAGTGATTGGACAGTACTAACCCCTTTTTCATTAGCAGTAACAGCTGTTAGAAGAGATGTGGAGGACTAGGCAAATAACCGCTCTCTTTCCCATGTGGAAATGTGAACCTTCACTATTGCTTACTTGTACTGGAGCATCTGCTATTTCACCATAACAGCTTCTTCTTGAAAAATACAAAATAAACTTGTCCTCATTAAGACTGATGACGTTACGGTTGCTTATATATGAGGAATTATGGTAAACAACTTATTGTTCTGGGCTTAATTTCATTTAATGGGTTTGCTGTTTTGTTTGGGTTTATTTTCTGTAATCCAGAGTCTGAAAGGCATAATGTCTAATCATGCTAACACCTACAGGTTGCTGATCTTTGAAACTACTTCTGCATATCTTTTAAATTTCATGTGATGTTATTCTGAGTGCAATCCGCTAGTTGGATGAGGGTTTTGCTTAGTGGAAAAGAGTAAAATTATGTTTCTAGAGAAAACAATCTATGCTGTGTGATTATTGGAGCCAAGACATATAGAGTTGAGCTGCACCATGTTTATCTAAGCAACCATGTGGATCTGGGGTGCTTCTAGCCTGATTATAGCCTAAAGTGGAACAATATGGTTCATGGCCCAGAGGTTTGCTGGAGCTCTGTGCTTGGAGATATTAAAGGCCTGGCTGGGTGGTGCTTTGAGCAACCTGATGTAGCTGTAGGTGTCCCTGTTTGTTGCACAGGTCTTGGACCAGATGACCATTAAGGGTGCCTTTCAACTCAACTGATTCTATGATTCTTTGTTTAACTTGGATTTTTCTTCTGGAAGACTTGAGGCAATTCAAAGTAAGGTGACTGCAGATGCTTTGCTCCCATTGCCATTTTCTTTTTACTGTGGGTGTGAGTAGCACTGTGAAAATGTCTAATGTGAACCGGCTTATATCTCAGCTACTGCCTTTCCTGCTAGATGGTCTGTCCAATGCATGATAAGCTGAAGGTGCTCATTGCAAATGCAAAGAGGGCATATTGGAAGGAAGGAGCTGATAATAAATCTTTATAGCCCAGTATAGCAATGTATTTCAATTGTGGAGTTCTTGCTTATTTGTAATTTGAGACTACAGTCAATACTCTACTCCAACTAATGACTTATCAATGAAACTGGATTTTTTTTTTCTAATTGGGTAGTTTGAAGTGATCTCAATAATCGTATGTTATAAAATCTTTTGGATGTTTTTTTCATGTGTATTTGTATCCTGTATGATGTCTGTTTTGATGCATAAACCTGATGACCTGTGCTAGTCTGCTGAACTTGTTTTATGGTATTTTTTCATCTCTGCTTGATAAAGTAATAAAAGTAAGCAAATAAAGGGCATTTTTTTGTATTTAAAGCGGTAGCTTGAGGCCTGCAGGAATGGCACTGGCTTTTTTTTTCCAGAGTTGATCATGTCTCAACAACTTCTTGGTTGGTGTAAGAACATCCTTTACCCTCAGCTGCAGAGCCGGTAAGCTGTGTATTTCATCTCAACAAAGCAATGCTGCAAGTAGTTATTCTATTGATTGAGTTTTCAGTAACAAAATATTCAACCGTATAAAGGAGTTAAGGAGTTCTTGTGAATCACAATTTCACCTCCAAGTCTGTAGGAAAGCTCTGTCATGTTAATAAGTTCCTAGTTTTACAAGGTGATTAGTTGAAGTTATGATCACTGTTTTTGCTCTTGGTTGTGGGTATAGCAAGAATCTAGGCTGGGACCAGAGCTCATAGCTATACTTCTTATACTGCAAATGTGTCAACTCTTACTAGTGTCATGGCCTACCAATCTGGGCTGTGTTAGCAATATAAGGTTAAACTGAGGCCTGTGAATTCCAATTTCAAAGCTACTGTGATCCGAACATCCAGGACATGTGTGAGTTTCCTGAATAAGAAGGAACTCGTGGAATGCAGCTACAAGTACATATTCACATGAGAATTTGGTCTTTCTGATCGTCTGCCTTCTGCTCCTGGACAGAGTTTTGGTAACGTTCTTAATTTCGTAGTTGAAAGGCATGTATGTTTAAATTGTTAAACCATTTTGAATAATAATTGCAATTCTGCTTTGCTCTTGGGAATAGTTCTCTAATACTCTTGTGCCCTCACACGAAGCCAAAGCTTATTAGAGAAATGAAACTCCTGGTTTTACAGCCGACTTCCTCTAAAGCATGTGATGAAAGAAAATAGGCACACACTGATAAGTATTCTCTATCACTGTCTTGTGACTCAACTCCCAGGTCACATCTGGCTAGTTCATCAGGCTCCTGCTATACAGCTTGCTTTTTCCTTTGGGTGCAAGGTATGTTTGAGACTTCTCAACAGAGTGCGATGGTATATTTTGTGCGCTTTTTTTTTTAATGTTCTGTGCTCGCAACTTCAGGTCACAATGATTCAGAAGAGAAGTAAAGCCATGCGGCAGAATTTCCAGCAGTAGGCGCTGTTTCACTGACGGATTGCTAGAATAAAGTAGCAAGCAATGCCTGCCTGCGTAGGCATATGAAAACTGTTAATGCAGCCTTTTTGCATCCCGCACTTAGGACCAATTGTAAGTCCCACCTTATTAAGGCAAATTAACCACAGTTGTCAGTGTTTTCAGAGTACTTATCAACCAGTGATTCTGGCACAGAAGTAATCTAACTGCCCACAGACAGCAAAACCACACACACACACCCCTAGCAGAGATGAAGTCTGTACCAAGAGATGCTGTTGTTTCATGTTACGTGTGATGAAACATTCAGGCATTTGTTCTTCCTTACATACGAGGGCAGTTTGGGGTAAAGTGCTGCTTGGTAGAAGCTAAGTATCTTGGCATATCTACCTGAAACCTTTCTCT
Source organism: Excalfactoria chinensis (assembly GCF_039878825.1). Classification (NCBI taxonomy): domain Eukaryota; kingdom Metazoa; phylum Chordata; class Aves; order Galliformes; family Phasianidae; genus Excalfactoria; species Excalfactoria chinensis. The sequence goes on from NC_092828.1 coordinate 40,329,918, forward strand.
GCAGCTGATTCTTTCAGTTTTCCAATATTCTTTCTGGCTACAGTAGTTTTAACTTTGTATTTAACTTTTCTATTGCTGCTGTGTTCTGGCAATGCTAGTGAATATGATCAACAGCCCGTATTTCTTGTCTCCCACTGTCTTCTGTCTGAATAGTTTCCTTTTTTCCTGCTGAGTGTCAGTGTTTCTTCAGTAATTAAGTGACAAGTACTTGCAAAAAGTACATTGAGATGAGAATGGCTGCAGAAGGTTGAGAGAAAAATCAGGAGAGCAAACAAACCTACAGGCTGTGAATTGAACTTTGTGGGGATTATAGCTGTGAAAAGAGCTTCTTTCAATCTTTAGGCAGACGAGTGCTTTTTGTCGAGGATATCGTATTGACAACTAGTTGCTGGGGCAGATTAAGGGCTACGAAGAACTAGCATCTAGTAGAGCTGAAAGCAGCCTTTCCATCCTACCTTAGGAATTGACTAAGAATTCTATGACCAGGCAGCTGGCCTAAGGTATGCTAGCTCAGCCATTTCATAGGCACGCTGTTAAAAGAAACTGTAGGCAGGTGTATGTTTAGAGAGTTCACATGCTTCTGTAAATGCCGCGATCAGAGTAGCGGAAAGATGTTGAAGTAGAATGGCTCTGCAAAGCTGATCTTCACATCGCTTCATCAGCAGTTCATTTTGTACCCGAAGAGGAGTAGTACTTTATTTCTGTGGGTTTACATAATACTACCAGTGCTTTCTGCACCACTTCAGTGAGAACAAGATACTTAGAACTGCAACAGGTTTTCTGTTTGATAAGGTTGGATCTGGTTAGAGTTCCTTGTTGTAATGTGATAAACAACTTGCAAAGAACTTATATCAGTAACAGGTGAAGTTAGATCGGTAGAGAAATTCATGTGGTTGGAAACATAGACTGACAAGCTGATCTCTTTTGGAAACAAGTCAGAATCTGCCCAAAGTCAGCTGAAGCAGCTCAGAAAGTTGTTTCTACCTTTGCTTTCAATGCAAAGACATCTGATCAACACGAGTGGAAAGGCACCTGCTGCTGACACCTACTGTCAGCCCTGAAACGTTACTTTCCTTATAGAGATGGATTCCATGTTCTCATAATGATGTTACAGAGTTTGATATTCTCTTGGATCACTTGTTTGGTTAAGTCTACATGCTGTCCTTCTTAGTAGGTGGAGCGTTTCTTTTTTTAACAAGGAGCTGTGGATTAGACTGTAACTGAGTGAGCAGAGCTGGAACGGTGCAAAGAAGTTGGGAGAGGAAGACTGTGTTTGAATCTTGAAAGCCATTATGCTCAAGATAGTAACACATGCCCTTTAGTTAAGCTGTTGCAGCTGCTAAAGAGAAATTAGGATTTGGACAGATGCTGACTCTTATATTGCAAGGAACAGACAGCATTCTTTGGAAAACAGCCAGAGATCTTTAGAAAATGATGTTGGATGCACTGGTAAAGCCAGTCAGTGCAACGAGGAGTGTTCTTGTGCTCTGTGTCTGCAGCATGCGCTCAATCTGAACAGGACATAAAAGAGCAGCACATAAATTCAGCTGCTGGGTCAGGCTGTCACTGATACTTTCTTTCCATCCTTGCTATGAAACATGGCTGTAGGCCCAATCATGCATTTTCAGTCTTGCTGGCTCGGTGATGAGTACACCTCAGAACCCGGGTCCCGTTTGGTTTATGAAACCGCTTATGGTAGCACTCCGTAAAGGTCACGAGATGAGAATGAAGGTAAGTACATCAGGGAGGGAGGCATTCTGTGACTGGCTCAGAAATCCCCGAATAACTTCATCTCGTTAATTGGCCTCACTTCCCACTAAAAGGCTTTCTCCCTGCTTACTTACACAAGCTTACTTTCCATAACAACTCGCTTTGCTGCTGGAGTCCACTGGGACCAAATGGCTGCCGCCCGATGGGCACTGGGACAAAAACACGGGGGCAGGGATGTGATGTGGTTTTTCCTGTTTCTTTTCTTACCTTGTGGGCAGAGTTTTGTTAGGCTGACATCAGCTGAATAGGCATTCGAGAGTAAAGAATGAAAAAGAACGCATTCATAACCGGGTTTTGAAGCTTAACTGCCCATCTAGGTCAATCGGCACGTTTAGCTGATATTGTACTTACCTGACTGTGACTGTCTTGAAACTGTGCTGCAGCCCCACCGCTGGGCGCAGAATTGAAGGAACACTAAGCAGGGGCTTTTCTAGACGGTAAATGAGTATTCTGCCCTGTGGAGCTTTACGGGCACTGAAAGCCACAGAGTCACAGAGCTCATCTTTAAGAAAAGCCTGTGTAAGTCCTGGGAAGTGCAGAAGAGAGGGACACTGTTTGGTTCCTAAGCATTGTTTCATGCTGTTAAGAAGTGGTTTCTGTCGCTGAAACAATTTGCTGGGGGTGAAGTGGAAAGGCCGCACAGTTTTTATGTTTACCTAGACCGCATTTTCCTTTCCACCGGTATAGTCACACCAGTGCAAACAGCAAAGGGTGGGAAGCTGGGCTGGAGTAAACAGTTACCTGAACTGATTAAGTAATACTGCTTTCTCATCGAAATACTGTTGGGTTTCTTTCCACTTCTGAGGGTGGCATGATTCAGGGAACCCCCCCCCCCCCTTCCCTTCTGTCCACCCTCTGACTCCTGTCCCTGGCATCAGAAAGAGATCGATAGCAGGGTTCAATATTTTGTGGCACTTGCACTGCAGCAGGTGGAGGGGGTGGGCTCGTGTGTTGGGAAAGGAATGACTTAGGGAAGGAGGTGGAGGAAGGGAGCACGTATCGATGGGCTGAACGTGCCGAATGTGTATGTTCCAAGCCAGCAGGCGTAGGAAGCCCTGTGAGAAGCGGATGGTGGGTTAAAAACAGATGTGGTTTGGAAAATTAGGTGGAACTGCTGAACCTGACGTGCATAAGCCAGACTCTTCTCAGCAGGAGTTATTGAGAACAGACATGCAGCATGAGCTGGGAATGAAGGGGGAAAAAAAACACGGTACGGGATCGCGGTGAGAATGGCTAAGCCTCGCTACATAAACACGTATTCTTTCTGAATAGAGCCTTCCTCCGCTATTGTTTCTCTTACCCAATAATTGGCTTTGATGTCCCCATTACATGCTCTCTCCTCCCCACATAATCCCTGTCGCTGTCAATTAGCCAGTGGCAGAGCAAACAACAAAGAGGGCTATTGCTTAAGAAACAACTGCTCATCCAGGGAACTGTTGTCAAATACCAGAAGCACTGTTCTTTACTCTGCGATTCCCCGAGACAAAGGATGCCCTGCTTCAAATACAGCTGCTGTGGAGAGGCTCCAGTTACACCAGAGCAACTTCTTCCATAGCAGAAAGGCGATTAAAACTGGGTTTACGCGTGGCAGCTGCTCCTCTGCTCAGGTTGTGGCACTTACTTCAAGTATGAAATTAACCTTCCCTTGACATAGTGCCTGGCAAGTGTATTTCTCCACATTAGGAGGCAGGAAGGGTTTGTGCAGGTGATGTAGATGGTATACAGCGCTCATCACACTGAGGCAGGCCCTCCATGCTCTGGCCTTGAAGTCTTTTGGAAGCTGTCACATAAATGGGAACTGCTGGATACGGGGCCTCTTTTGAAAGTGTTTCATTTCAGTTTCTGCTCAAGCTTCTGCTCTTCTGTTTGAGAGCTTCAGCCAAAGCCACCATAAATAGGAAAAAGCAAAACAAAACCCTACACTCTGCCAAAATCCACAGTGTCTGAATTAGCTCTGTACTGTTTACTCAGGCAGGTGGCCGTCCAGTTCAGCATCACAGATGCTGGTCAGCCAGCTGCTCACCTGTCCCCATTCGATCTGCTCCATGTCCAGGCTGCAACCTGCAATTGCTCACGCTTGGCTGCATACCACAGGCAATATGTACTTCATCTGGATCAGATGTGACTGCTGCATGATCACATTTCTACCACATTAGCCAGGGTCTGTGTTGGTTTGATGAGGCTTGGTGAAGCCTACAGAAGGGCAAAGGCCTGATCTAGTAGTGCAAAGGAGCAGTGAGATGTGGACTGGAGATGCTGCCTCTAATGTGAGGCCTGAAGGCACAAAATTAACCATTTGTAACACCTCACAACAGATAGGTCTTGTCAGAAGGTGTCTATGCTTTGAGTCAAGTGGCTGTGGTGTTTTAGGTCTGGCAGAGGCACCCAAACATGGAGCATGCTGCTTAGAATCATGGAGTCACAGTATATCCATCCGGAGTTGGAAGGAGCCCACAGGAATCATTGAGTCCAACTCCTGGCTGTACACAGGACCACCCAAAAATCAGACCCTATGTCTGCTGTCCCAATGCTTCCTGAACTCCAGCACTTGGTGCTGTGCCCACTGCCCTGGGCAGCCTGTTCCGTGCCCACCAACCTCTGGTGAAGAACCTTTTCCTGATACATAACCTTGCTTGGCCAAATCATAGCCAAAGCAACTTGTAACAGGCTTATTGCCTTATCTGAATGTGATATTTCACACTCCATGAAATTATGTCTTCACTGAAGCAAACAGAAACTTGCTTCTTTCTACTGCCATCCAAGAACGCAGCAAAACCATAGCAAATGCAATCTGTTCTGTGTGCTTTTCTGAAGGAGCTAGTAAAGAGCAGCTAAGTCTGGCTAACTATCTGTGTGCTGCTTCTCAAACAAACTGACCCTGAATTGCTCCCTTTTTTTAGCCAGCAAGGGTGGGTCATAAGAGCTAGAGCGGCATTTCCACCAGCCCTTTGAGTTGAAATAAACTGAATCTGCTGATAAAAAAAAAAGAGATTTTTGGGGAGGGTATTTTTGATGTCTTCTTTTCTTCATCCCATTTGCTGCATAGATGCTGAAATCTTCTACTGCTTCAAAAAATCTTCTACTACTTCAGTGTTCTTCTGCTTGAAAGCGACGATGATTTCTTCCATCCATCCTGACAAAGCACAGAGGTGGTGATGCTACACATAGCTGGAAACTGGCCCACAGTGACCTTTGCACACAAAGTGTGTTATGAGCAGCCACAAAGAGACTAAACAGAAATGAAATGGTCCCATCAGAGGTGCTGTAGAGTATGTATGTGCTGTGGCAAAGCAATTAACATTGAGGTTATTTTAGAACACAGCAAACATAAACACGTTTTTTAGAACATTAGCATGAGGAGAGACAGCAAATTGGTGCAAATGGGTGCACTTGCAGAGAACCAAAGTTGAGAAATCTGGTCAGACAGGTTTCCTAAAAGATTAAGAGATCTCTGTGTGAGAGAACATCAAGGTACTATTAAGATAACATTAACGGCCATGCTTCCAGAGGAGCATAAGGGATCTGGTCATTAAGAACAAAACAGAGGCGAACCAGACTGTACAAAAAAGCCCTTCCGTGGAATGAACTTAAAGGGCACCTATGTCAAAACCTGTTGGGAATCTCGAATAATTTAAGATCCTTTAGCTGCTACAAACGCGGTGCCCTTATTTTCCTAACGGATGGGTGCGAATATTGAAGTATGTTTTCTATTACAAACCCACTTCCAACTGCCTGCTCCCCCAGCTCATCCAGAATGGAAACAATCCATCTTATAGTTAAACGTTTCTTGTTTTGGCAGAAGTTTTTATTTACTATTGCATTTTCTTTGTTGTTTTTTTCTCCCTGCAGACATTACGACCTTTGATGTGGCTCATTTCTTTCAGAGTACATTACCCACTGCAGGATTATCTACATTCGAGCTGCCTGCAAAGCATTCCAACCACAAAATGTTTGCTGCGGCCACTTCTGTGAGCTGCTACGGATTTCTTGGGGTGCACATGTGGGATTTCTGGAAAGCGCTGGTAAGAACTGACAGCATTTGGCTGCTGGAGCCGCTAACCGGGTTGTGTCACTTGACTTTTAGCCTCTAAATCTGATGGAGCAGCCACTGGAGTTAAGGGGGCTTGTGAATGGCTCAGGCTTGACTTAGGGGTGATACTCAACTTAGAGCTCAAAGGAGCTTTTCATCAGGGAACACGTCTTTTGTGCTGATAAGGAGAGCATTGACCAAAGAACTATGGGTGAATAAGGCAACTAGGAAGAGAGGTAGATAGCGGTAATGCACTAGGAAGCGGGACTACATCTCTGCCTGAAGAGGAGATGACAGGCACAGCCTGTATTAACAACAGCGTAGCTTTCATCCAGACATCCCAACTGAAAGCAAGAGAAACCGTTCGAGAGCCAGGAAGCAGGAGAAATGTCCAACCTGAACCTCCTCCTGGTGCAACTTGAGGTCATCCCCTCTCATCCCACTGCTGCTACCTGGGAGAAGAGGCCGGCCTTTACCACACCACAACCTCTTTTCGGGCAGTTGTAGGGAGCCATAAGGTCAAGAACCGTAGAGATGTGGCTTTGAGGGACACGGTCGGTGGGCACGGCGGGGACGGGCTGGGAATCGGACCGGATGATCCGGGAGGTCTGTCCCAGCCTTAATGATGCTGCGTTTCCATGAGAAGAGCTCGGGCCGAGATTCCCAGCGGCGCCCCTCAGGCAGAGCGCAGCACGCAGCTCCCGCTCCAGCCGCACGCAGGCCCGGCTCGGCCAGGCTCAGGGCGGCCCCGCCGCGCTTCCGCCCTCCCCCGCCCCCGCGCCCCCCCGCGGCCGGGCGCGGTGCCGGTGTCGGGGCGGTGCCGGTGTCGGGGCGGGGCCGGCGGCTCCGGTGGAGGCGGGCGGGGCGGGGCGGTGCCGCCGCTGCGCGCTGTGTGCTGGAATGCGCGGCGCCTCCCGCCCGCAGCGCCGCCTCCCCGCTCCGCGTCCCGCAGCAGCCCCGCGGCCGGCCGGCCTCGAGCCGCCGGTGAGTGTGGCGGGCCCGGGGCCCGGGCCCGGGGGAGGAGGCGGAGGGAGGCGGGAGGGAGTCGGGCAGGGCGAGAGGCGCTGTCCAGGGCTGATCGGCGGCCGCGCGGCGGGGGGGGGCCGGGCCCGGCCGGGCCGCGGGGGGGATCAGCACCACGGCTAAGGGGCCGCGTCGGCCGCCCGCGCCGCGCCTGCCGCGGGGCCGTTTCCCGGGCTCCGCCGCCGGAAGACGCCTCGGCCGGGCCGCCGCGGGCCCGAACGGAGAGAGGGCCCCGGGCGGCGCTCGCCCTCCGTCCGCCGGGAGACGGGGCGGGAGCGGCCGCCGTGACCTTGCCGGAGACGCGGAGCTGCCCCCCCCCCACCCCGCGCCGGGGAGCGGGAAGCGGGGCCCTCTCCTCCGTCTCGGCCCCCCCCCCCTCGGGGCGGCCGTGCCCGGACGGGCCCCGCGGCGGCGGCGGGGAGGGCCGCTTTGTGTGAGCAGGCAGAAAATGGCCGCATGCCTGGCTGCGAGGGAGGGAGGGAAGGAGGGAGGGCTGCGGGGGCACGGCCCGGCTCCCCCGGCCGCCTCCCGGGGCGGATGCGGGCCGGGCCGGGCCACGCGGGGCCGACGGCGTTTCGTCGGAGGCCCCGGCCCCCCCCCGGCCGCCATGGCGGGGCTCGGCCCGGAGCCGCGCTCGGGCCGCTCTTCCTCCGCGGGCGGTCTTGCCGAGAGGAGGCCTTTCCGCAGCACGGCTGCTCACAGGTGTGCTTTTTTTTCCCCTCTCAACAGAATCGCTGCTATGGCGACTCAAGTGCTGGGACAGTCCGGTGGGAACGGCCTCTTTCCCGGCGGCGCTAACATCGGCATGGCGTTGTCCAACGACATGTATGACTTGCACGACCTTTCCAAAGCCGAGCTGGCGGCCCCGCAGCTGATCATGTTGGCTAACGTGGCCCTGACGGGAGAGGTGAATGGCAACTGCTGCGATTACCTGGTGGGAGAGGAGAGGCAGATGGCCGAGCTGACCACGGTGGGCGACAGCAACTTCTCGGACAGCGATGCGGAGGGCATGGACGATAGTCATGCTGCGGAGAGCGACCGTGACGCCTTGGAAAACGTGGAATTGAGCTCTCTGGAAGCACCCGGTGTGGAAACCCGAGGCACGGACGCTTGTCCCCCACCTGAGGCTCCCGGCGCGGACAAAGATGTCCCGTTGGAAGCTCCGGGCACTCCGGAAAGCTCCGAGGACAAGTGTAAGAGCCTGAAGAACAAACCGTTCCGCTGCAAGCCCTGCCATTACGAGGCCGAGTCCGAAGAGGAATTTGTGCACCACATCAGGGTTCACAGCGCTAAGAAGTTTTTCGTGGAAGAAAACGCGGAGAAACAAGTGCAGGTCAAGGAGTCCGATTCCTACAGCACAGAAGAGGTGGACTTCTCCAAGGGCCCGATCCGCTGCGATCGTTGCGGCTATAACACTAACAGATACGATCACTACCTGGCTCACCTGAAGCACCACAATAAAGCGGGAGAAAACGAGAGAGTGTACAAGTGTACCATATGCACTTACACCACCGTCAGTGAGTATCACTGGAAGAAACACCTGAGAAACCATTTTCCCAGGAAAGTATACACCTGCTCGCAGTGCTCCTATTTTTCAGACAGGAAAAACAACTATATTCAGCATATTAGAACCCACACGGGTAAGTCCTCAGTTTCTGTTGATTTAAGTATGGTAACGGTAGAGGGAAAACGAATGAATGAAGCAAAACATGGTTCTTCTGTTTGCAGTTGGTTCCCCCTCGATAAGGCCCATTGCTGTTGTATGTGTAGTGCTGTTAGGTTGTATCATGAGTTTGCTTTGAGCTCCAGTCTGCAAGCTCTAGAGGACAGAGAAAATCTCTCATCTCAGGGGCCTGAGAGAAGTTGAAAAACATCTTGTTTAGGGATTTGAGACTTCTTTTTTTTTTAAAGGGAGCATGACAAAAGTGTGCATGTGATGGTTGTCAGGGTATGCCATGTGGAATCCTGGTGTAGCTGCATCACAGCAGGAGCCCATACTGCATTCGTTGGCCTGTAGGAAGCCCCTGGGAGAGATTTCGTCTCGATTTCCTGCCCTCTTCTCCCATCCATCAGTTTGCAATCCTGAAGAGAAGTGTGGAGCTCCTTTCTGCTCTGATTTATACCAGATGGGCCCATGTGCCAACAGGGCCTTGGGTTGTGCAGCATCTCTGTGAGCTGCAGCTAGTTGGGAAACACCATGCTGAGGTTCCTACTTGGAAGGAACGGGTTCTCCTTGGAGGTTGCTTCCCACTGCTGACATCCATTCTGCTGACACAAGTTGGAAGCACCATGTTCTGCTGTGATGGAATCCGGAGGGTATGCTGTGGTTTTCAGTGTGTTAATACTCTTAACAATAGCCATGTGATGTTGTTTAGAGGATAACGTCGTTTAAAATTGCTCTTGCCTCAGCCTGAATGTAGGTTCTTGTAAGAGATGCTGGACAAATGGTTGTTCTCCAGTTTTCAATGAATGTATTGAGGGAGGTAGTGAGAAGAAAAGCAGGCAGAAATGACCAAAGAGCAGGAGAAAGCTTAAAAAAAACCTGCCAGGAATACATGGCCAAGCATGAGTCCATGCTGTGTGCCTTAGATCTGTCTTGGCTTCCCATTCTCCTATTAGCCTGACGCTGAGTGCCCTCAGAAAGCTCTCGGTGAGATTTGCAGGAACTGACCCTGAGCAGGTTTGAGGAAACGCCGTTCAGACTGTGCAGAAGCTCTGAGAGTGGCAATCTGAGACGATCAGAGAGGGAAACTGCATTCGCTGCAGGATTCACTTCACAGCGGGTTGCAGCCCTGGCAGAGGGCAGAGCTCTTTGCATTGGCAGTTGCTAAGCTCTGAGCTGATGAGAACGCTCAGGACTTGTGTATTACTTAATGGTCTTTAAAAACGAGAACACAGTAGAAAAAGCAAGTTAAACGATATAGAATGTTATCCGGCTCCTTTTTTCTCCTTTAAAAATCAGATTTTTTGGTTCTTTGGTTTGTCCCATCTTCTCATTGTTTCAACTAAGCTGAAGATGAATGATGATTTCAGCACTTTTTGGTTTGCTCTAGTGCTTGCTTTCTCTGCTGGGTCGTCTTAGCAGCTGGCAGATAGGGATCTTCCAGCCAATTCCTACTTGATTTAAAAAGCTATCAACTATGCGGATTCATTTGAGAACGTGCCTTGCTTCCAATAACGTGGGTTTTGTCCCAGAGTGTTTAAAGCTAAAGAGTATTAGAAGAAAGAATGAGCTACTGGTAAGTGTGCTGATTCACCAGGCTCAGTGCTTCTGCCGGCACTACTGTGTAATTGATTGCCTTGCAGACTGCTAACATAACAGCACTGACTGTAATGAAAACTGTCTGAACAATACGAGTGTCTTTGGCTTATAGTTTTAAAGGAGAAAGCATAATGAAAATATCCCTTGGAAAGGAGTCAGGCGATGAATTCAGGTTGCTGATAAGGAAGCTGCAGTTGTTTTTAACTTGATGTTCCCGATTGTTGCACCTGACTTACTCTGTGGGAAGAAGCCTCTTTGCAGATAAATGCCTTCTACTGCATTTGAGTCGGTTGTCTGAAACACCGACTCTGCTCTGCTGCTGCAGGAAAGTGTTTTTTTTTCCCCTCTATCCTGGACTTGTTGACACTACTCAACTAAAATGGCAGTAAAATACTCCTTTCTTGTTTCCCAAGTTTGTTTCCTGGTGGTCGGTGATCCGAATTGACTAACTGAGGGCTCCCATAAATAGCAGAGCTTTATCTCTTGAGTGTCTTCTGGAGAGGCTTTTTTGGTGGCTTGTTTGCATGTAATGAGCTTGCAAGATGCCATTAAGTCCTTTTGCAAATGGCACTGTAAAGCAGCCCTTACACACGTATTTAATTTTTAGGTGGCAATAGCATACATAAGTTGCATTCATCACGTTCATCTAGTATATTTTGCTCGTGTGCTTTATAGAAAATATAACGTCTTTGCCACGTTGTTGAAGTTACAGATAAGATGTGAAATGTGAAGTACTGGAAATAGCACGACTGTGTATTCCAGGACCTTTGGCCACGTATTTTAGTCACTGAAAAACACAGCCGTTCCTTTATGACAAAGCCCTACCCCTCCCTGGGACATGACCTAATCCTAACTGGAAAGGAGGGGGCAGGATCTGGTTGGTAGGGTGATTTTACATTTAAGCGGTGATCTAATGAAGAGCGCTAATCTGAACGATGTGATGGCTGGAAGAAATGGGCGATTTGCCTGCATTACAAAGGTGTCTCCTCCGGGCAGCTGGAGGTCTGTGCCGCTGCAGATAGAACTGTCCACGGGCTGTATACGGGATGTTTGCTGCTGAGTCTCGGTGATTGGGAGAGCACAGTTGGCTGTATGCTTTGTCTGGTGTAGGAAAACACGGCAATATGATTCTCATCTTGTCTGGAATGAATACATCGAGTGAAGATGTGCTTTTCCCTTCCAAACTTCACGCTCATCCCTGCTCCAAACTAAAACCCAGCTTGCAGTGGGGACGAGGCAATCTCCATCTCTCAGATGCACTAGAAGTTGGAGGCCAAAACCAACCAAACAAACCAAAACCTGGTGCTTTGATCCACATCTTCCTACCAGATTCTAAAATTGACCGCCTTTACTTTGGGCATGCCTTTGCTTGAAGAGAAATTACTGATACTTACACAACTGTCTCTTGTGAAGACAAAATCTGTGGCAGGTTAGTTTCCATTGGATCTCCAGAAACAATGATTGCAGGTGAAGGAACTGCAGGCATAAGTCTTCAAAATGTTGCTGCTGTACTTCAACTATCACTGGTAACACAGTTTCACTGAGCCAGGCCCTGCAGTTTTCCACATCCCAGGCTTAAACATGAAAGTGAGGTGAAGCAAAAACCTGGCTTCTTGGGTCATCAGAGTTCTGGCAGGAAGTACTGTAGAAAAAATGAGCTTTGGTAGCTTAGGATTTCTGTAGGGGTAGCTGTTCCAGTCACTTTTTGCCTGAGAGCCATCTGACCCCAGATGGATGTGGGGATGTGCCTTTCATATTCTGTCCCTTTGCTGCCCTGGACATTAAACATACTGGTTCACCTGAGGCATATGCTTCTCATAATGGCCCTGTTCTGAGAGAGAATGTGTTTTCACATACAACTTGGGGTTCTTTGACAGCCTGGCTGGTATGGCTCAGGAACCAAAGACACACAAAGTCGTGTGTCTTTCACTAATTAATTTAATGTTTTATTTTGTTTTTGCAGGAGAGCGGCCCTATCAGTGTGCTATGTGCCCCTATTCCAGCTCTCAGAAGACCCATTTAACCAGACACATGCGCACCCACTCAGGTTGGTAAGCAGCAGCAGCATGAAAAAGGGGTGGTTCTGTGTGACACAAAGTTGTCATCTCATCCAGCGTGTCCTGAGCTTTAGCTACCTTTCTCTTTTTTTAACAGCTAAGGTTGTTCCTACCCACTAAAGAAAAATATGTCATTAATAAAAGCGGTGACGGGGGATTATGTCTTCTTTTCTTTCACTATCCAGGATGTATTATGAGATTCATAGGACCTCTGTAGTAGTTTTGTAGTAAATTCGATATTGTGATAATATGATCAGGCTCTTGTTTTCTGTCTGTGGTCATAGATCAATTCAAATCAAGTAAGCTGAAACAGGTATGGACCTCTGAGAGCCTCCCCTATGAAGTCTGTGATTTAATTTCATCCAGCAGGATGATTAATGACCATCTGAGGAAATCCTTATAATTTTGCTTAGTGTTACAGAAAGATAAAGAGTAGTGCCTGATTCTGGCAAGGAGACACGAAGGAGGAAAAAGCAAACTTAGAAGAGTGATTTGATCTTGTGGTACTAAAAGCCAAATTAGCAGTTCTCGGTAGCCTTTATGACCCATAACTGGTCATAAAGCTGTGATATTAAGAACTCCCTTTTCTCCTTTGCTCTGTTTCTCCTGTTAGTCTTATGTTTAAATGAAATAATGGCATTCGTATGAGTTTTTACTCCCATAATCATGCTAGACACAAGCACAGCTGTGCTTTGTGACCCTCTTAGGGGAGCTCAGATGGATTTCAGCTCATGCGCTTGGTTTGCTAATATATGAATTAATCAGACTTAGGCGAAGTTCTAATCCTATGAAACAGTAATGAAAACGTCCTGAACAGTCATTTCAATTGCAATAGCTGAGACAAGAAGGCAGTTTTAATTGTTTTGTGGTGAGGGTTTGGACCCATTAAAAATAGGCAGCTTTAAAATGATCTGCCAGTATTTTAGTTTAAGACTTTTCAATTGAAACATTCTGCTTTCAGAAACAAAAAACATTTTTGATTGCACATCTTTGCTAAGTATGAATTTGTAAATGGTTTGGTCAATACGGTACCTTTGCAACTGTTTTTTCATCATCTTTTTCTTCTCTTGTCTGTGCAAAGAGCAAATTTGTGCTAACTGGAAGGAGGTGAAAAGTGGGATTTGCCCTGGGTCATTGAATTCAAGGTCTGGGAAGGAGAGCATGAACTGTGCTGATGGAAATGGGATTGCACATGGGATTCTTGCTGTCATAAAATCATAGAATGGCTTAGGTTGGAAGGGACATTAAGGATCAGATAGTTCCAACCCCCTGCCATGTGCAGGGTTGCCCTCCACCAGATTAGGCCGCCCAGGGCCCCAAGCAACATGGCCTTGAATGCCTTCAGGAATGGGATGTCCACAGCTTCTCTGGGCAGTCTGTGCCAGGGCCTTGCTGCTCTCTGAGTAAAGAATTTTCTCCTAACATCAAACCTAAGTTTCCCCTCTTTTGATAGAAAACCAGCCCTCCCTCCCTCCCCCAACACACCTTGTCAAGTCACTATTGGACTGTGTAACAAGTCAGTTCTCCTCTTGCTTATAAGCTCCCTTTGAGTACTGGAAGGCCTCAATGAGATATCCCTGCAGCCTTTTTTTCTCCAGACTGAACAAGCTCAGCTCCCTCAGCCTTTCTTAGGAGAGGTGCTCCAGACTTCGACTTCTGAGCTTCTTTGTGGCCTTCCTCTGAACCTGCTCCAACAGCTCCACAAATTTCTTGTGCTGTGGGTCCCAGGTCTGGATGCAGGACTGCAGGTGAGGCCTCATGAGAACAGAGGAGGACAACCTCCTCCCTCATCCTGCTGCTCACCTCTCTTGATGCAGCTCAGGATACAGTTGATCTTCTGGACTGCAAACACACATTGCTATCTCATGTTCATTCACCAGTATCCCCACGTGTTTCTGGGCAGGACTGCTCTCCAATGAATTTTTCCAGTCTGTACACATATGTGGGATTTCCCTGACCGAACTGCTTGGCCTTGTTGAACCTCATTAGGTTCTTGTGGTTCCACTTTTCAAGTCTGAACCGGTCTCTCTGGATGGACCTCTCCTCAGGGGACACTACTCATGTCCAGCCTCCACCTGGACATAGAGCCATTTATCACAACCCTCTGACTGTGACCATCCAACCAATTATTATCCACCTAATAGTCCAGTCTTCATATCTCTCAAATTTAGAGGTAGTGATGTGGTGGCAGGACCATGTCAAAGGACTTGCACAAGTCCAGATAGACTATATCAGTTGGCCTTCCTTTGTCTATGGATGCTGCCCCTGGTGAAGCTGTGCTGGCTGTCTTGGATCACCTGCTCATATCTCATGTGCCTTAACATCTCTTTCAGGAGCATCTGCTCCACAATCTTCCTGGGCACAAAGGTGGGGCCCACCAGCTCGTAGTTACTATGGTTTTTTCTTTTTCCCTTTCTTAAAAATGGGAGTGTTGTTTTCCTTTTTTCCGATCACTGGAGACTTTGCCTGACAGCAGTGACTTTATATATATGATGGAGAATGGCTTGGCAACCGTTCCTTTGGAACCCTGGGAGGTATGTTGTCTGGCCCCATAGACTTGTACAGATTCAGCCTCATGAGATGGTCTCAGACTTGGTCTGCTTTTACAGTGGGAGAGATTTTGCTTCTTCTTACTTCCATCCTGAGGACTGGGGGACATGAGAGGTGTAGGAAGCCTGTGTGCCAATGAGACTGAGGCAAAGAACTCGTTGAGTACCTCAGTCTTCTCCATGTCTGTTGAAGTCAGTTCTCCCTTCTCATTTATCAGAGGGAGTACGCTCTCCTTTGCCTGTCTCTTCTGTCCAGCACATCAAAAGAAACCATTCTTGTTATTCACATCCTTTGACAAGTTCTGTTCCATCTGCACTTTGGCTTTCCTACTTTTTGTGATCCCATTTCTATATGCCTAAATGGCATTCCTGTATTCTTTGTAATGCAGCCATCCCTGCTTCTACTGCTTGTACTTATCCTTCTCATCCCTCAGGTCCTTGCTCACCCATGCTATTTTCCTGCCTCCTCTGCGTGATCTCTTTATGCTGGTAGATGAAGAGCTCTTATCCTCTCAGAAGGATGTTCCTAAAGTGCTGCCAGCCCTGTTCAATTTCTCTGGCCCTAAGGACGGTTTCCTCATAGATCAGGGGTTCTCATCCAGCAATTCCTTAAACAGCCTGAAGTTTTCTCTCGGTTCAGGGTCCTGAAGTTCAGGGTCTCTTTGCCAAGCCTGTGTTCCTCAAGAGTGTGAACTTGATGAGAGCACAGTTGCTACAGCTCAGGCTGCATCTGATGACTTAACCTCTTTAATGATCTGCTGTGCACTGGTGTTTTATTAACAGCTGAAGTTAAATTAATCCTTCATTAAATAATAACGAGATGCTGCAGGCAGAAATGAAATCTTCTAGACTCCTGAGCAAGCACCACCCACCCTCTTGCCAGAGAGGCAGCACAACCATGGACATAAGGATCTAGAATGACTTTTCAGTATACCTAGGAAGTGGCATGCATTAGTTTTGGAGACCAATTTTTTAAGTGCTAGTTTAGGTCTCAGTGGCACCACTCAGTTTAATTAGTATAGGCAAAAAAGTTCTCAAAATATTTTTGGACTTGGGTTATTGTGCTGAAAATGTTTTTCCTCTTTGCTTTGGAGTCTAAATGAAAAGCTGATTCTGCTGCACCGGTGTGCACTAAACCTTGCATTTCAAAAACACTTGTGCATGCAGGAGTCATTTAATGCAGCTTTCAGTAATAGTAATGTGACGGCTTTAGACTGCCTATGTATTTCTTGCCAACAGTAGCCTGCAGCCAACCCGTAAATGTGGCATAAATGAGACACTGATGAACTCCACTGAACTGAATTTAATAGAGGCAAAAATCACTAAGGTGGCATGTCTTTCTCATGCTTTGTCTTTTGCTAGCTCATTTTCCTTTACTTCCTTTTCAATGCAAACATGAAGTATGATAAATCTGTGTAAAGTTGGACTTAATTTGTATGAAACTTCTATTCATCAAATGTTACATTTCCGTTTTTCTACAATGCATTCAATGGACCAGTTGGGTATGGATTCCATTTGCTAATAGTACTGTAGAGAGATCTCTGCCGGTATGTATGCATAGCCAGAACTTGTGACTTTGTTACTGCTTGTTTGGTTGTGAATCCCCTTCTTCCCAATCCTTGCCCTTTCTCTCTTTTCTTTTTTTGTATATTGTTTTTGGTGTCTCGTGAATGTGTTTGTGGATTTGTGGATTTCTTAAGTTGATTGTATTTAATTTTAAAGGCGCATGGATGTGTGTATATATATATATTTTTTTTTCTTTTGAGTTTCATATTTCTGTGCTTGTCTTAGTGCAAAGTGATTTCCTTCCCAACCCTCTGCTTAATAATCACCATAATTCCTTCCACCCTTCCTTCTTTAGGTGAGAAGCCATTCAAATGTGATCAGTGCAGTTACGTGGCCTCAAACCAGCATGAAGTAACTCGTCATGCAAGGCAGGTTCACAATGGGCCGAAGCCTCTGACTTGCCCGCACTGTGACTACAAAACAGCCGATCGCAGCAATTTCAAAAAGCACGTTGAGCTGCACGTCAATCCGCGCCAGTTCCTTTGTCCTGTTTGTGACTACGCGGCATCTAAGAAGTGTAACCTGCAGTATCACATCAAGTCCAGGCATCCCGATTGTTCGGACATCACCATGGATGTTTCAAAGGTGAAGCTACGGACTAAAAAGAGTGAAGCTGACTTTGCTGAGAGCATCGGTGACAAAGTAGAGAAGGAGCAAACAAAAGGGGATTCGCCCACAAAGAAAACTGAGAAAACTGTGAAAGTGGAGAAAAAAGAGAACTTAGCGAAGGAAAAGAAGCTGACAAGCAACGTTCCTGCGCGCCAAGTGACGACCAGAAGTCGGAAATCGACTTCAGAAAACAAGGAGGTAGATATTAAAATTGAGAAAAATAGTGAGAAACCGTGTAAAACAAAGAAGGTAAAAAGAAAGGCCGAGGCAGAAATAACTTTTTCAAAGCAAGAGCCTGCGAATGATGCCATCGTAATGACAAAAAAGAAAAAGAAAGTAGAAAAAGTAGAAACTAAACCCAGAGACTGCCAGGAAGCTCAGAAAAGTGATGATGTACCAGAGGCAGAACCTAAAAAGCAAAATTCCTGCCTTAAGAAAAGCAGAAAAAAGAAAGCTCTGAAAAGTAAGCACAGTAAGAAAAGCAATAGACTTGATGAGGAGAAGATGGAAGAAGAGGAGCTGGCGGACGAGTCTCATCTTATGGTAGAAGACAGATGTGTTAAACTCGACAGTCCGAGAAGCAACCAGGAGAAGGAGGAAGATCGTGCTGGCCCAGCACCATTAGACAGTAACGTTGGTCATACTTGCAAAGGAGAGAGCATCTGCGCCAAAGGAAGTTGCGTAGAAGAGCCACGACAGCTTTGTCTGTCAGCTCGGGTTGCGGACACAGAGGCTGAGGTGAAGGATCAAGAAATGCCTGCTGCAGCAGTGGAGAGCAAGGACACTGTCTGTGAAAAAGAGGAGAGAAAGGTGGATATGGTAAAAGACCCAGACGAATCTTCTCATGCAGTGTCTACTGAACAAAATCTGGATGGACCCGTGGATGTACTACCAGATCTGGAGCCCAGTAAGGAGCCAGAGGAAACCTGCTTGGCAGAAACTGTGAGTAGCCCAGACCCGGTAGACCTGACTAAGGCACGCATCCTAGAGACAGAGCCACCAGCAGGTGCTGTGGGAGTGCCTGTGCCCCCAGAAGGGTGTATGCAGAGCCCTGAAGTAGCTCTGGCCTTATCACCTCTGGATAACCCAGCAGCGAATGAATGTCAAGAAATGGATGAGGATGAGGGCATCCACAGCCATGAGGGCAGTGACATAAGTGACAACATATCAGAAGGCAGCGATGATTCGGGGTTAAACGGTGCTCGTTCTGTACAAGAAGAAACCAGTCCGAAGACATCACAAGGAGCTGCCAGTAGCACAGCAGTCAGGGAGAACTATGTGTGCATTTTTTGTGACCGCTCGTTTAAGAAGGAAGGTGAATACAGCAAGCACCTCAATCGCCACTTGGTCAATGTGTATTATCTTGAGAAGGCAACGAAAGGGCAGGAGTAGAAATAGCTGTGGTTTGGGGGCATGTGTATCTTTTGTAAGATCTTATACAGCTTATGTACAGATATTGTAGATTGTTGGGTTTTTTTAAAGCATGGTTTTCTTTAGTGTCTGCATTGGGATTTCTTTTTTTTTTTTTCTTTTTTTTTTTTTTTTTTTTTTTTTGAGCTGAAAATATTTTGGACAACTTTTTGTGTAATGACCTCTTTAAATATTGGATCTCTTCATTAAAGAAGTAGGTAGGGTGTATGAGGCCATGTCCTGTATGATCTGTCTGCTTATAGTTTGTTAGCCGATGCATTTGTTTTATAAGTTGAGCTTTAGGAACAAGGCTGTAGCTACCCATACACAAGTTGGATGTATAGAGCCACTGGCAGTTGCTTTTTCTTTTAGCAGCCAACTCCTCTTCCCCCTCTCCTCTGCTTTTGTTTTAGTTCTTCTTAATGCATCTTGGTGTTCAAAGTGGTAAAAACTACTCAACGCTTGTTCTACCAGAGAGATAGCTTCTATTACATAAATGAGCACTTTGTAAGACAAATCGAAGTTGGCTGGCGATGGACGTAACTGTTTAAGATAATTATAATCGTGAACATACATTTCAGATCCCCTTAGTATGAACAGTGAGCCAAAATTTGGGGTTAGTCCTTCCAACTTTTGTTTGGAGAACCTCTGTCTTGATTAATATCTTATTAACTGTTATGTGTCTTTGACTCTGTTGTAGGGGGGAGCAAGATTGTTATTTTTAAGTATTTGCTTTTTTTGTTGTTGTTGCTTTAAAGGCTTAAGATGTTGCACATTGTTTTTGTTTATACCTATGCAGATAAATCTTTTAGGAATAGCGCTTGTGCAGAACACGTACACTTTATATATGCATGTTGGGTTCCGTTTGTGTAAGCTTTCCTTACTTTGAACCGTTCAGATTTGTTGCTTACCATGGGCCAGTTTTCTGTGATGTTCTTTACGGCAGATTTTTCTTCTTCTCATGGGGTATTGCTAGTTGTGCATAGAATTATGAGCTGTTTGGCTGTGTTATTTTTGAGTAGCTTTAAAATTTTATATAGTTCTTGAGCAAAAGGATATCAACGCAGTTTCAAAACACTATCGTATAGGGTTTTGTTTTTTTCCATAGAAATGCCACTTCTGATATTTTTAATACATATACAGAGTAAATAAATTGTAATTTATAGTTTGGGATCACCAGACAGGAAAGTAATCACTGTCAGTGAAAATGGCACGAAAATCCTACAAGTCCAGGTGTTGCTTAATTTTTTGTCTCTTTTAATTTCTATGATGGACAGCAGTCAAGCTTTGTGAGCTTAAAAAAAGTAAATAATTACCATAGATGTTAGATTTTGATGAACTGTAATTGCATCTCACACTGAAGAACAAAGACAAAGTGACTGGTAAGCAGCAAACCTGGCAGTAAAGGCTGTAGGAATCCCTGTTCCTTATTCATTCAAGTTTCATTTAATAGAATCATCCCGTTTCCCCACAGGAGAGGTAATTGGTCGCGTAAGCGATCAGGTTGCGATCTCAGGTCTATATGCAAGAAATACCATACTGGGAGTTTTTCGTTCTAAGCAAATTTTCTTCTGACACACACAAACATGAGAGAGATTGCGTACCTGCCAGTGGCAAAATGTGAACACAATCTGAACATACAGGGAAGAAGCAAAAGCCTCCAGTTCCATCTACTCTGCAGAAGACTGTCTTTAGATCCCTTGTCAGGTGCAGCAACTGGGGGTGGCTTCTCATCAACTCTCCAGAAGCAACTTTGGAGGCCAGTGATGTTTGCAGAGTGGAGCTGAGGAGCTGATTCAGTGTTTGTCAGTGTGTTTTAGGCACTCACGATGTGTGTTCTTTGAATTGGTTCTGTGAATGTAGGTTTCTGCAACAAAGCTCATTTTTTTTCTCCCTGTCAGCATGTCGTCTTCTTCCCTTCCCTCCGCCCACAACCTTGAATGAATAGAGAACAACAAAACTACGTTGCTTCTCCTTTTGGGAGAGATTGGTAATAGGAGGCCAAAGATTTGAGAGGGAGGGCATCCCTCGTGGCAGAAATAAATTGTATAGTGACTTTTTGTTTGCTTAGATAGCATTCAATCCTTACCTTGGCTGTGACAATCATTGGCAACTGAAGATCAAGTTGCAACTATATTTATGCTAAATGTTAAGAAACTTAGTTGAGTTGTTTTCCTAAACAACCAGTTGTAATAGTCTTAGATGTATTTCTTTCTTTTTTTCTCTTATATGTAAATGTTGCCAACGTTTGTGAGTAACATGAGCAGATGCTGGAAATTCCAGTACCGTGCAGAGATATTGTAGCTCCCCTTATATCCTTGCAAAGAGCCTTTGCCATCTTGTGAGAGACTTCAAGGACTTCAGCCATGTTCAGACAAACTTGTGGACTGGCCTGATAATTATTATGTATTTTTAAATGGAAAATGTGGTGTACACTGACTTAAAATGTCTCTTGATGAGATAAAAACAAGGGTGTGGTTTTCTGAGGTACTGCACTGCAGATTTCTAGGAAGTGGTCGAGGTTTTACTGCTTGATCTAACAAGAACTCTTTGAAGACAGCAGTGTTTTCCTATCACAAGGTTAAAGCTGAAAACAGACTATAGAAATATTAAGAAGACAGGTCTCTTTGAGACCCTCAGCAGCAATGTGTCGAAATACTGCTGGTGCGTTACAGTGTTGGAATTCTCTGCTGGCTTATGCCCAAGATTTGGGAGTACGTTACGTTAAAGCAGCAAAGATGTACTGCATCGTATGTACCTAAAGGGTTAGAAATTGCTAGTACTGAATATTTGTACCGGAGAATCCTAGTTAGGTGAGCCATCAGAAATGATGGTTTTACTACAATGCATCTCCCACTAAACGTTGACTTCTTTGTCTTAAATTCTTAAATTATTTTGTGTCGGTTTTGCCAATAGTAGCCTAAGAACTGTAGGTGTGTTCAACCTCAGATTCGTGAGTCGAAGAGTTTAGCACGACGACAGCTCTACACTGCCAGTCCTTGGTTGAGCAACGTGGCATTTAGGGTTTTCATCTCTATGGATCTATCCATGCAAAGTAACTGCCTTGAGAAATGATCCAGGAAGTGGGTAGCTAGGCAGTCGTAATCCGTGGTATTGTAATCACGGCTGGACGAGATGGTTTTAGTTGTCTTTTCCAGTCATTAATGATTCTGTGATTCTGTAGTCGCTATTTCTGGGTTTTGGTGATCTAGGCTGGACCTTCATTTATTGTCAAAAGAAGAATGTTTGACATCTGCCAGGACAGTTAAGAGATGGTAGCGTCATTGATTTCAACAGATATAATATAGCTGAAAAGTATTAACCCAATTCAAGAGGTTTCTTGACTGGCCGTTGCGTAGATACGTGGCATGCATATTAACAGAATCCAGATAGCTAATGGAGTTGTTTCATGTGTACATACGTTTCGTCCCTCTAAAACTATCCTAGTTAACTCTTGTAAGCTGGCATGGAGTTGTGTTTGTGACATTTGGTTGCACCATGTTTTGATGCTTTTACAGTGCAATACTTGTATTCTCTGAATAAAACCAAAGGTAATTTTGTGTTGTTGTTTTTTTCATGTTCTCTACTGTAGTGCATGATGGCCTTTTCTACGTTTTTTAATAAATGTAAAGCCAGATCATACATCCTGTTTTCACTTAAAAGTATGTTTTAAGTCTTTTTGTTCCAAAACGTAGTGTAAAGTTAAACTAAATTGCGTTATATTAACCCTTTCAAGTGTATTTTCCTAAGCATAGTTCTGATTAAATAAACTTTATTATGGAACTCATTGCTTCTATCTGCCACTTATTAATAGCTACAGAAAATGCCTTGAAAATGCTAAAGAAAATGAAAGGGGCGTGTTCTGGCTTTAAGTCTTACAGATAAACACATTGAAGTTGATGGTAGAGCAGGAGCAGGATTTGTACCCAGTCCTAACTGTGGGCTGCCATGAGATGCCCTGAGAGCGTGGCATAGAGGTGGTAGGTCTGAGTGCTTCTCTGCTTCTTTGCTGTGTGAGTTAATTATTTCAGACTGGTTCAACAGAGGAGGCCCTGCCCTTTGTACCATCAGCTCATATTTTTACTCTTCAGAAAGGGACAAAACTAGGTGAAATATAATAGAAATGATGTAAGTGGATTGCTAGTGGGAGAAACCATTTCCCCTTAAACCTGCATCTTCATATAGCTTCTTGCCTTGTGGCAGAAAACGGGGTAAAACCTACCAGGTTGCAAATGTGCTACTTTTTATACTGAGTTCTGCTTTATGCCTAGTTGCTTCTGTTTTGTTTGTGGGATTTTTGTTATTGTTAAACAGAATTGGGTAGACAAGCAGAAGTGCAGGGCTATGTGGTACCTTGCAGGCCAGCAGCAAGGAAAAGCTATGACTCCTTTGGACTCAAGGCAGGCAGCTGAACCAGTCAGTTGCCCACAGGTTGGTGGAAGGGGCCGCATGAACCCTTCTTAGTGTCTTTCAGCACAGTCCAGGGCAGCACACTCCAGTGGCTGCTGTCTGCAGCAGGGGCTGTGTCGAAGGGATAGAGGAGTTCTGTGTCTGCTTGGGTTTCCATCACAAAGAGCTGAAGGATTGCTGGGGCAAAAAGAGGGGAAGTGGTGAGCAGTCTCAGAGGCAAGGACAAGAGCAGTGCCCTGGATGGGTTACCCAGGCAGCCGGGACTGTATGCACCATGAGTGCAGGCACAGATACCTACAGCCTTCAACAGCAAATCAGAAAGTGAAACTGCAGAGAGCCACTTTGAAGTGGAGATTTCAGGAGCACATGCTTTCGGTGTACCATCTGCTTGGGTGGATAGGAAGCAGGTACTTGAAGCCCGTGGTCCATTTAGGCTCACAGCCCAGTGCACCTCTCCTGCATTACAGGCCATTTTGGGAACATTAATGGAGGTGTCATAGTTTTGTAGTGCTGCTGTCAATATTCCACATCATAACATCATGTGCAGTATAGATCATCCATACTCCAGTTCCGTAGAATAGTAGCATCCCAGGTGCTCAGCTCTCGGAGAAGAACTACATATCCCAGAGGACGCCGCGGCCAGAGATAAGTCACGGGAGGAGGACATCTATAATCTCACTCTCAGGCTGGAACTCTCTCTCTCTCTCTCGGACTCTCAGGGAGTGAGAAGCATTCCTGCCGTGTCGCCTAGACTTCACAGTAGGCCTCTCGGTTTTCGGGGACTCTCTCTCTCTCTGTTTTTGTTCGATTTATTAGCCCAAATCATTGTATTCCGATATCATATTTAGTAAAATAAGTTTTCCTCCTTAGATTGCTGCCACTGTTTTATTTTCCCTTCCTTTCCGGGGCCCCGGGAGGGGAGGGAGGGGAGGCCCTACGGGGCGGCTGCCCTGTCACAGATACAGGTAAATCTAGGTAACCTGTGACAGATTATTGGTGGAGGATGCGGGCAGATTGCCAGCAAAAGTGGGCATAATTTGGGCAAAAGTGGGCAGAAGCTGCTGTTTTTCTGCTTTTTTCCTTTTGGCTTTTACAGAGCTACGAGTTTTTTTTCCTTTAAGGTGCTATCTAAAGTTTACGTTTCTGCGCCTGGGAGCTTGACCTTGAAATTCCAGGCGAACTGTCAACATTCAGGAGTAGCTGTACACTCTGAGCATTGCTATCTTGCTTTCGTAAAGAAAACAAAGAGATTCTCTTGCTCTCTCAGAGCACAGCTAGCTGGCTCTGACTTTCACAGTGTCTGCTAGCCACTACCAGCTATGAATCTACTCTCCATTCCAGCTGCTCTGTTTAAGGGATTGAAAGCAATTATGATCTTCTCAACGTATTGGCCATTTGTCCATCCCATGATTTTTTGTTGTGGAATTATGTATATATATAACCTAATAAGGGCACTGATGGAGACACCTGCCTGGTATTTATATGTGATATGGTATAATTTGAATGTTGGCACTTACATCCCAGATGAAATGGTTAACTTTTCAAACGCTTGCTTCCCAGATGGAATAGACAATTTTACAGACACCAAGATTCTCAATCCAGTGTACAGGCTGTACTCTCAGATTGCCGCACACTTTTCAATAGCTGAGTTAGTGCTCATACTTGTGGCCATGTTATCAATATCAATGAATGTAATCCTATGCATTCGTTCTATACGGAAGTCTCCTCCAAAACCAGAGAATGCTGACTGGCAGGGAATATGGAAAGGTTTAGGAAAGATCTTAGAAGCATGGGGACCCCCAATGTCATGGGATTTCACTCTTGAACACCTGAGGGACCCTGAGAAATTAAGTGAGTATTTGGGTCAGAAATCTAAGGAGGTAAACATTATTTGGGGTTTGGCTTATGCATACCGTGCTCTGTATAATACTATTCTGGAGAGAGAGAGTTTCCGATCTGAGATTCAAGCCAAAAAAGGAAAATCCCAAGTCAACTCTGATCAGTCACAGGAGGCACCAGTAACGATGTCAGTTGCCCCTGTGGAAGGCAAGAAATGGAAACGGGTGTCCACGCGTCTAGAACGAAGAGAAGGAGAAGCAGAGGAGGCAGCAGAAGAACCAGGCCCCTCGTCTGGATCGGCACCGAAAAAGGCAAAAAGAAAAACCAAGAGGCATGAAGAAGAGACTGATGATGAGGAGGAAATTACTTATCGTCGACCTCTGAAGCTGACTGAAATCCAAGGCTCAAGAAAGGAATTTACACGACGTCAAAATGAAGGTGTCCTTGCCTGGTTGCTTCGCTGCTGGGACAGTGGGGCCAACAGCTTGTCCCTAGATGGTAACGAAGCTCGCCAACTAGGAAGTATTGCCCAAGACCCAGGTGTCGACAGAGGAATTAGCAGAAGTTCGGATGGAGATGCCACTCTCTGGGAGCGACTGTTAGAAGCCGTGAGAGAAAGGTACCCCTACAAGGATGCTTTGAAGCCTAAAATTATTAGGTGGGATACCATCCAGAAAGGTATCCAGTACCTGAGGGAAATGGCCATGATGGAAATGTTGTACAACCCTGGTCCAAACGAACGTGATCCTGAGAAAGTGAGGACCGGTCCTGACATGTGGCAGAAACTCACAAGTACAGCACCAGAGAGATACGCACAGTCACTGGTAACAACTTTTGGAGGATACGAGGACCAACAGAGAAGGCCTCAAGTTGTTGAACTGATTATCACACTTCAAAACATCGAACAGCAGCTCCCCCCACTGCGCGCCGCAGTTTCTGCCATCTCACGGGTAGAAGACCGACTAGATGAAATGTGCAAGAAAATGTTTCCATCAACGAATCGTAATGATCCTGTGGTAGTATCAGAAACGACTGACGAAGGTCAATTCCCGTATGAGCCACCAGGTTTAATGAAGGATCTGATCAAACTAGTCCAGTCCTACTCCTGCCCTGTATCATCAAAAGTCTCAGCTATTAGACGCACACGTTTTCCAGTTCGAGCAAGGAACAACAGTACAGTTCCACCACGTGTTTCCATGTGGCGCTACCTACGTGACCGCGGAGAAGACATGAGGAAGTGGCACGACCAGCCTACTTCTGTACTACGAGCACGGGTGAGAGAACTACAAAACATCCCAACCACCAGCACCGTTGCTCCAGTCATCACAGGTAACCAATAGAGGGGCCCTGCCCTCAGTCAGGGGAGGGAGAGGGATAATAGAGTTTATTGGACTGTGTGGATTCGATGGCCTGGCACATCAGAACCACAGGAATATAAGGCACTGGTGGATACTGGTGCACAGTGCACTCTAATGCCCTCCAGTCATGAAGGGACAGAATCAATCCATATTTCTGGAGTGACTGGGGGCTCTCAAGAATTGACTGTATTAGAGGCCGAAATAAGCCTCACTGGTAAAGACTGGCAAAAACATCCTATTGTGACTGGCCCAGGGGCTCCATGTATACTGGGTATTGATTACCTCAGAAGGGGGCATTTCAAGGATCCTAAGGGGTATCGATGGGCCTTTGGAATAGCTGCTGTAGACAACATTAAGCAGCTGTCTGTTTTGCCTGGCCTGTCAAAGGACCCGTCTGTTGTGGGGCTGCTACGAGTAAAAGAGCAGCAAGTACCGATTGCTACAAAGACAGTGCACAGGCGGCAGTACCGCACCAACAGGGATTCCTTGCTCCCTATTCATGATTTGATTCGCCAGCTGGAGAATCAGGGAGTGATCAGTAAAACTCACTCACCTTTTAATAGCCCCATATGGCCAGTGCGTAAAGCCAGTGGAGAATGGAGGCTAACAGTAGACTACCGTGGCCTGAATGAGGTAACACCCCCACTGAGTGCTGCTGTGCCGGACATGTTGGAACTCCAGTATGAGCTGGAGTCAAAAGCAGCCAAATGGTATGCCACCATTGACATTGCTAATGCCTTCTTCTCCATCCCTCTGGCCGCAGAATGTAGGCCACAGTTTGCCTTCACCTGGAGGGGCATTCAGTATACCTGGAACCGTTTGCCCCAGGGGTGGAAACACAGCCCAACCATTTGCCATGGGTTGGTCCAAACTGTATTGGAACAGGGTGGTGCTCCTGAGCACCTGCAGTACATTGATGACATTGTTGTGTGGGGTGATACAGCAGAGGAAGTTTTCACAAAAGGAGAGAAGATTATCCAAATTCTGCTACAAGCTGGTTTTGCTATTAAGCAAAGCAAAGTAAAAGGGCCTGCCCAAGAAATTCAGTTTCTAGGTATAAAGTGGCAGGATGGACGTCGTCACATCCCAACAGATGTGATTGACAAAATCACTGCCATGTCTCCACCAACTAACAAGAAAGAGACACAGTCCTTCCTGGGTGTAGTGGGCTTTTGGAGGATGCACATTCCAAACTACAGCCTCATTGTAAGCCCCCTTTATCATGTAACGCGGAAGAAGAATGAATTTGCATGGGGCCCTGAGCAGCAGCAAGCTTTTGAGCAGATAAAACAAGAGATAGCCCGTGCCGTGGCCTTGGGGCCAGTACGAACGGGACAGGATGTAAAGAACATCCTCTACACTGCTGCTGGAGAGAAAGGTCCCACTTGGAGTTTGTGGCAAAGAGCCTCAGGAGAGACCCGAGGCCGACCCCTGGGATTTTGGAGTCGAGCGTATAAGGGGTCTGAAGAGTGCTACACTCCAACTGAGAAGGAGATCTTAGCCGCATATGAGGGGGTTCGGGCTGCTTCCGAAGTAGTTGGTACTGAAACGCAGCTCCTCCTGGCACCTCGGCTACCAGTGCTGAACTGGATGTTCAAAGGACAGGTTCCCTCCACCCATCATGCTACCGATGTCACCTGGAGCAAGTGGATTACGCTGATTACACAACGAGCGCGGATGGGGAACCTCAATCGTCCAGGAATTTTAGAGGTGATCATGGACTGGCCTGAAGGTAAAAAGTTTGGAACATCACCAACAGAAGAGGTGTCACGTGCTAAAGAAGCCCCACCATACAACGAGCTACCAGAAAATGAAAAGAAATATGCCCTGTTCACTGATGGATCATGTCGTATTGTAGGAAAACATCGCAAATGGAAGGCTGCTGTGTGGAGCCCCACACGACAGGTTGCGGAGGCCACTGAAGGTAAGGGAGAATCAAGTCAGTTTGCAGAGGTAAAAGCTGTCCAGCTGGCCTTAGATGTTGCTGAACGGGAGAAGTGGCCAATGCTTTATCTTTATACTGACTCATGGATGGTGGCAAATGCCTTATGGGGGTGGTTACAGCAGTGGGAACAGAAGAACTGGCAGCGGAGGGGTAAACCTGTTTGGGCTGCTGAACTTTGGAAAGACATTGCTGCCCGAACAAAACGTATGGTTGTAAAGGTGCGTCACGTGGATGCACACGTGCCCAAGAGTCGGGCTACTGAAGAACAACAAAACAACCATCAGGTAGATAAAGCTGCCAGAATAGAGGTGGCTCAAATCGACTTGGACTGGCAAAATAAAGGCGAACTATTTCTGGCTCGATGGGCCCATGAGACCTCAGGCCATCAAGGAAGAGATGCAACATATAAGTGGGCCAGAGACCGAGGGGTGGACTTAACTATGGGCGCTATTGCACAGGTTATTCATGACTGTGAAACATGTGCCATAATTAAACAAGCCAAGAGGATGAAACCTCTCTGGGAGGAAGGGCGATGGCAAAAGTACAAATATGGGGAAGCGTGGCAGGTTGATTATATCACCTTGCCACGATCTCGCAGTGGTAAATGCTATGTGCTCACCATGGTGGAGGCAACTACTGGGTGGCTTGAAACATACGCAGTACCCCATGCTACCGCCCGAAACACCATATTGGGTCTTGAGAAACAAGTCCTGTGGCGGCATGGAACCCCAGAAAGAATTGAATCTGATAATGGGACACATTTCAAAAATTCCCTTATAAATACTTGGGCCAAAGATCATGGCATTGAATGGATTTATCATATTCCCTACCATGCACCAGCTTCTGGTAAAATTGAACGATATAATGGGTTGTTGAAAACTATGTTGAAAGCAATGGGTGGTGGAACATTTAAGCACTGGGAAAAGCATCTAGCAGAAGCCACTTGGTTGGTCAATACTAGAGGATCTGTCAATCGTGATGGTCCTAGCCAATCTAGCCCCCTACACACAATAGAAGGAGATAAGGTCCCTGTTGTACATGTAAGGAACATGTTGGGAAAAGCTGTTTGGGTCCTTCCAGCCTCCGGAAAAGGAAAACCTGTTCGTGGAACTGTTTTTGCCCAGGGACCTGGGTGCACTTGGTGGGTAATGCAGAAGGATGGGGATGTTCAATGTGTACCACAAGGGAATTTGATGCTGGGGGAGTGCAGTCAATAATTCTATGTATCTATGTATATATGTATATATTTGCATGTGTAGTGTGTTTTAGTTATTATAATTATACATTCAATTATGTTACATTTAAATGTACTATTTAGCTATCATAGTTTTATATACGTGTATATATGTATATATATATTAACCATGATGTAATAATGTAGAATAAGGGGTGGAATGTCATAGTTTTGTAGTGCTGCTGTCAATATTCCACATCATAACATCATGTGCAGTATAGATCATCCATACTCCAGTTCCGTAGAATAGTAGCATCCCAGGTGCTCAGCTCTCGGAGAAGAACTACATATCCCAGAGGACGCCGCGGCCAGAGATAAGTCACGGGAGGAGGACATCTATAATCTCACTCTCAGGCTGGAACTCTCTCTCTCTCTCTCGGACTCTCAGGGAGTGAGAAGCATTCCTGCCGTGTCGCCTAGACTTCACAGTAGGCCTCTCGGTTTTCGGGGACTCTCTCTCTCTCTGTTTTTGTTCGATTTATTAGCCCAAATCATTGTATTCCGATATCATATTTAGTAAAATAAGTTTTCCTCCTTAGATTGCTGCCACTGTTTTATTTTCCCTTCCTTTCCGGGGCCCCGGGAGGGGAGGGAGGGGAGGCCCTACGGGGCGGCTGCCCTGTCACAGATACAGGTAAATCTAGGTAACCTGTGACAGGAGGGCATTTGGGGGGACACGTGCCAAAGCAAACAAACTCAGGCTGCCAGTTGAAGCAGCATGCCCCTGCTTGCAGGGCAGTGGGGATACGCAATACTCCTTTGCTTGTCCCAGTTTGGTGTCCCCTAGTCCTCCATTCCAGCTGGGGGAAGATGGGGAGCCCCCTGCAGTACTCCAGCAAAGGAGCTGTTCTGCTGAATATGCTCTTTTCTAAAATAGCTCTACATAATTGCACCCAGCCTGTGCACACTGAGCCATGAAGGTCAGACCTTCCCACGAGGCTCAACCCTCCCAGTCCTGTCTTTACACCTCAACAGAGGAGCCAAAAACAAACGTGGTTTGAGATTACATTAGCTCTTCTCTACAGATGTTAAAAAATGTCTTGCCTTTCAGGCTGTCCGGCAGAAGCATCAAATAGACACCAACTTTGAGAAGCACTTCAGAGCAGGTCCTCAGCTCCTGTGTAATTCAGCCCTCAGAACTCATAAAAGGTATTTCTGTGTTTTCATCAAGGCACTAATTGCTTCCACATTAAGGTTGCTGAGGTTTGACATCTGTCCGGAGCACATATTTTTGTTCCTAGCTGTGGCTGTTGCTGTCTGCTCTTATGGCCTGAGTGGAGTCAGCAAATACAGAATAGGCTTTGCAAAAGCACTTAAAACACCCACGCAACTCCAGTCCTTGTGCTGGCCCAGCTGCCCCACTTGCACGTCTTGGATAACACTAAAGAACACATCATGGGAGGGCACGCATGTCCTTCCCTGCACATCCCATTTCAGGCAGAAGGCCTTTTCTCCTGGATACAATTCCAGCACTGGCTACTGGTCTTTGTGATAAAGGCTGTTTCCAAAAATCAGGGGACCTGCTACACAAAACACAGCTTGCCTGCAGTTTTTCACGGCCAACTCCTGGGCTGGGGCCCCGTGCTGTCACAGAGAAAGGCCTTCCAGTTTCTCTTTCTGCACTTGGTATTGTTTGCCTTTTATATTGTGTCTTTTCCAGACTTACAGCATTAGAGGAATGCTGTAGGAGAGGCCTGTTTTTACTTGTCAAGCTTGTTTGTTCAGGCCATGTCTAGACCCTTTTCTTGATGCCCAGTTTTGCTGGTAGAGTTGCGACCATTTCTATGTCCACTTCTCCAGGACTGGTGAGTATAACCCTCACTAAAGACAAGATGCTGGTAGAAAGAGTTTTCTGTCTTCTCCCATTATGCTTAATGGGAATGGGAATACTGTGGCCAGCAGGACTGGAGTGATGACTTTCCCCTCCTTGCTTAGCTCTGGTGAGACTGCACCTTGCGTAGTGTGCTCAGTTGTAGGACCCAGACTACAAAAAGGCTCTTGAATTGCTTGAGAATGGGTAGAGGAGAGAAAAAGAATAATAGTGAAGGGACCAGAAAACCAAAGATATGAAAAGTGACTGAAGGAACCAGGGCTGTCTGGGCTAGAGAAAAGCCTGAGGAGAGACCTCATGGCTCTCTACAACTACCTTACAGCAGGCTGTAGCAAGGCAGAGGTTTTCTCACCCACAGACCTCTGTTCTGAACAACCAAGGAAGGAAGCAGAATGAGACCATTCATGCTCTGTTCACCTGACTGTTGTGTGCGTTTGCAGTCTGTGTGGCCAGCTGTGTACATGTCTGCTGTGTGCACATGCCAACTGGAAAAACTTGAGCTGCTCCTGTGGTTGGACCTGGCAGCTTGGAGATGCAGCAGTCTTAGCCCTCTTTGTATCATGCCGCATGATACATTTTCCTCTAATAGAAGCCATTTTGCTAGTGCTGTTGTATAGTTTGCAGGATGCGTGCCCACACAAAAGTGCTTTGTTGGTGATTTCAAAAGAAGACAAAGGAGTCTTGAAAAGGTTTGTTTAATTGTACATCCCCAGTTTCAGAAACTTTTACACAAGCGAAAGGAACAAAATCAAAGCAGAGAGCTATCAGGAGCAAACCTGCTTTTCTTTAATTCTTTTTTCCTGTGTCCAGAAGTAGGGCAATGCCCCAGATACTGAGGGGACCTGATTTTTGGTCAATAATGTTTAATTACCACAAGCTCCTGGGAGTGTCATACCCACACCAGAGAATTCCCTGCTCCTCTCCCCACCCTCCACTTCCTCCTGCTTTAGAAACAACATAAAGGCTCCAAGAACCAGGTGATGGTTTCTGACCTGTGAGAGCACATCTGCAAGAAAAGACCTACTTTCTGAGAAGCAAAGTCAGCCCAGGGCAGGCAGCTGAGCTTCCATGCTGTATTTCAAGAGGAAAATGGGAAAGAGGGTTGTTCCCTGACACTGCCTGATCCCAGGGAAAAAAAACATTTGCCCTCACAGAAGGAGGTACGAGCCATTCAGCTCACCTGAACTAGCTGCAGCTCAGTAGTTATATTAGACTTGTGGTGCCCTAAATCAGATTTACCTCACATAGACCTCCCTTGAAACTGTGCCTGTCTGCCTTTTAGATGAGTCTAAGCTCTTCTGAACGTCAACAAGCATCAAGGTCCTGAATCCTATCTCGCTCAGACGATGGTGAGTGCTATCTGTTCCCCACAGTTTTCAGGTTTTCTACGAGGGAAGGAGGCTTTTTGGTTCTGTAGGCAGCAGTACCTGGGATCCGGGCCCCTCTGATGCTACTGATATATGGTAAAAGGGGAGGCTCCCGTACCACCACTGTGGTGCCCCTGGGTGTATAGGCTCGGAGCAACAGTTCCTCTTCTGCATGAGCTGTCACCGCCACCCAGCCTGCAGAGCAAAGAAAAAAAACATAGAGCCAGTAGGAAGAGTTGCTCATATGAGAACAAGGGTTCTCACACAAAGAAACGTTGAATTACCTGCAGAGGAAAGTTTGATATCTGCGACTGCCTCAGTAGTACCAGTTCCTTTCAGTGTAATGTCCTGAGGGACGAGCGGGGGGAACTCTTGCATTCGCTCTTTCCCACCCATTGGAACCTAATGTCAAAACATAAAAAAGATTTAACAGCTAAGAGATGCTTCAGTACTCTTATGTTAAACTGAAGAGCAATGCACAAGCAGGAACAGAGATATTAAACTTCTGTTATTTAAGTAAGAGCTGGTATGAATATCCTTACAAAAGATACTTCAGACTTGCAAAGAGCAGAATTGGGATCACATCCAGACCAACCTAGCCCAACGAAGCCCACAGCTCAGGAGTGAGCAAAGATGGAGTGCCTGCTACATGAGCCAGCTGTTGGCCCAAGCCAGCCTCCTTACTGAGGGTTACATCACTTGTATGTACACTCAGTGTGTGCAGGAAGGTTGCAGCCAAGATAAGGACAGCTCACCCTGTCCCCCGTCTATGTGTCTGTGGCAACAGCAAGAAGATCAAAACAATAAGATAAGTAGGGGATGTGTGGGACAGTCTGCCAATCTGCAACCAAACGCCCATGACAGCACGTGCTTCTCTTACCTTAAAGAACTCTTGCCCAGCATGCTTCTCATACATGGCATCTGCGCTAGTCAAGGTAGCAATGTGGACTGGCAACATCCTAGAAGCCACAACAGAAAACCAGGCAGGTTTTTCTCCCTGAAATAAAACAAAGCACGTGTTGTTCATGCTAACAGAAAAGCAACCTCTAACTGCTCCCTCTTGCTCCATTTCCTTGCTGTGTGTTGAAATCTTGTCTTTTACTGGTGTCCTTGCCTCTGCATGTCATGGGAAGCCCTTCAAGGTGAAGGTGTTTATTGGCATTTAAAAGCACTGATGGTTTTATATTATACTGCACACTGGTAACAAGTATCACCACTCTCCATCCCAAGGCATTTTTAGTGCACATGGTGCTTTATTAACAAACTTACCATCTTGAAAGCTGCAGTGAAAGGAGGTGGAAAAGCTACCTGGACTATCTTTTATTGTTTGGTCCTATACCAGAAGATGAAGCTGCTGCAATCCTGTTTTTGCCTACCTGTAAGTAGTCTACGCGTCCTAAAGCTGCTAAAAACAAGACCATTCCTGGCTTGAGAATGAAGGTCCGTGGAATGATGGCTTGTGTTGGCAAAACCTGCTTCACTTCTTTCTCTGTTAGGAGATTCAAAACCTGAAACATAAATTGAGCAGTCAGGACACACTGTTTGCTGTGATTATTCAACTTCAGAAGAAGGAAGACCACGCTGTCTCCAGTTTCAGGGAGAATTTCTCTGGGTGATACTGATATGAACTCGTTTTAACAGTCCTGTACTTCTCTTCAATAGAAAGTGGGTTGACATACAGTTCCTTCACAAAGATCACAGCATGCACCATTCAGAAACGCAACAGCAGAAACACGATGGACCCTGACCTCCTGAAGCACAGTGCCACAGAGTACCTACACAGTTTTCCTTTACAATCCCTGGAGTATCAAAACACCAGCGAGCATCCTTCACTTCGTTGTATGTGAACTCTTCTCTTTCCACATTCTTCTTAGGGATATGGCGTGGATCTTCATCTGTGCTGTACGACAGCATGTCAGGGTCAAAATCAATCACAGAGCTCTCCCGACGTTTAAATGTTCTTCCAACTCTTCCTGGATTAAAACGAAAGGTTTCCTGTTCATTCATTTATTAACTCGCATTTCCTCCAGTTGGACAACTGTCCCTCCCCTTGATTAATAGGGATGCACAGAAAGGTGATAAAAAATGTCGTGCGCATGTTCAAAAGCCAAGATGCCAACAGATCCCTTCTATAATTCCTGCTTAGCACTCCTTAAGCCCCAAAACCTCAGCAAGGACCATATACAGACAGCATATTCTTCTCATTGAGTTCTTACAGAGCGGGTAGAAATTGCTTGCCAAAACCAGATGCATTCATCAGAAAATTAAGGGCTTAACAGTCCTTTGTGTAATGCAGCATTTCCACCAGGACCTTCCACCACCTTTTCCACAGACAATACTCACCCACTAAGTAACCTTGCTTTTTAAGGCGATTAAGGTGCTTTTTTTCCTCATCACTTAGCTGATCTTCTGTTTTTAGCGCCTCTTCTTTCAGCCTCTCCTGCCTTCTGAATATCCTGTCACAGGTAGGGTTGATAATTGGAAATTTCAACAAGTTCAGCGTTGTTCCTGGAAGAAGAAAAAAGAGAAAGCAAAAAAGGTGACACATCCAGACCTCTGGGGTACCTGTCATATTTAAGCTCTAAGGAACACGGATAAAAATGTACTTGGAGCCATCTAATAAAAAGCTGGAGGTGGAACTAAGCATCAACACCTGCTCTGCTTAAAGTCTCCCTCCCAGAGTGGAGGAAGTGTGTTACCATCCACTCGGTACCTGCTCTCTTGTTGAAAGGTTTCTCATGCACTCTCACTAATTAAAGTCATGCTGATGCTGGTACAGTCGTGGGTCATCCGAGCTGATTCTGCACAACAACTGCCCAGCAGATGATAGGAAGGTCGATCAGACACCTGAGCAGCAAAGCCTTGTGACCCTAGGGCCCGAGTGTGATATGGGGATGGTGCTGGTGCCCCTCACCTGGCCAAGATGAGACGGTGGCCCTGTTAACCACGTCGGGGGCTCGCGACTTGCAGTAGTCGGAGAACAGCAGGGCATTGAAGAGCGTCGACTTGCCCGAGTTGGTGGCCCCCAGCAGGTAGACGTCTCCGGCGCACTTCCAGGAGCGCTGCAGCCGGCTGACCAGCCCCTCCATCCCGAAGCCCGTCTTGGCACTCACCAGCCGGACATCCACCAGCTGCTCCCGAGAGATGCCGGCCTGCAGGCATGCGGCCGTCACTCTCTGCCGCAGCCGCCCCAGGTGCCCGGGGGAGTCAGCCGGCAGCAGGTCCACCTTGTTGCCCACCACCAGCAGCCCCGCGGCGGGCACGTCGGGGCTCAGCAGCGCGGGTAGCTGGGGTAACACGGGATCGGGCAGCTCCAACACATCCAGCGTGTAGAGGAGCAGCGGGCCGCGGCCGTGCCGCGGGGGGCTGCGGAGCGCGGCGCTCAACACCGCGCGGTGCTGCTCGGGCGGCAGCTCCAGGCGCACTAACCGGCCGCCGTGCGCCAGCACCCAGCACCGCTGGCACACGGCATCCCGCAGCCCGGCCGCTCCGCCCGGCCCCGCGCACAGGCTGCGGTACTTGTCGGCCGGGACGAAGCCCGGCGCCGCGCCGTCGCGGCACTGTAGCTCGGCCCCGCAGCCCGAGCAGCCCACGCCGCTCGGCGGCACAGACGGGTCGACTTCCCCCAGGAGCCGCTCCCCCCTCGGGGCGCCGTCCCTGCCCGCCGCCCGCCTCCGCACGGCGGCTCTGACCGTCGTCGAAGCGGCGGGTGGCGGCTCTGGCTCCGGCTCATACTCGAGGAAGACGAAGCGCTCCTCCTCGCCGCCCGCCGCCGCCGCCCAGCGCCGCGCTGCCCAGGGCCGGGCCGGGCGCAGGCGGCCCAGCAGCACCCGGCCCAGCTGGAGCATGACCGGCAGCGCAGCCCGCAGGAAGGGGAAGGGCGAGGCTTAGCCCCGCGCATGTGCGCTCCTCCCCCTTCCCGCCGCCCGCCTTCCTGTCGCCGTCGCTCGGCGGGCGCTCGGTGCCGGATTTTCGGCTTCTTTCTCTCCTGTCCCGGCCGTTCGCGGCTCCCTCCTCGCTGCCACGATGTACGACGCGGACGAAGGTGAGGGCGCGCCGGCCGCCTCCCGCCGGGCCTGTCCCCCGCGGCGTGTGGCCTTCTGCGGGCGGCCCCGGCGTGGCGGCCGCGGCCTGACCCGTCCCCCTTTCCCCTGCAGATATGCAATACGATGAAGACGACGACGAGATCACCCCCGACCTGTGGCAGGAGGCGTGCTGGATCGTCATTAGGTGATGCCCCGCTCGCTGTGCTTTGTGCTGCTGGGACGGGTGCGGCGCGGTGCACGGAGGCCGCGGGCTTTGCAACTAGGCCGGGCCGCGTGTTTCGGCGTTTGGGGAGCGCTCAGCTGGGCTGCGAGGCCGTTGTTTGGGTTAGCAGCCCCCTGGTCGGCAGGGATTACAGCCACCTAACGGCCGTGGAGCAGCTGGTGAACCTCATGAGGTCCAACCAAAACAAGTTACAAGGTCTTGCACCTGAGTTGTGGCAACAGCCCCTACCAGTACCAACTAGGAGCAGGTGGATGGCAAGCTGGGCCTGAGTCAGCAATGTGCCCTTGCAGCCGAGAAAGCCAGCTGTATCCTGGGCTGCGTCAAAAGAAAGTGTGGACAGCAGGGCCGGGGATGTGATCTCACCCTCTGATCTGTGCTCATGAGACCTCACCTGGATACAGAGTTCTGAGTACAGGAGGGACATGGAAACAGTCCAAGGGATGGAACCCCTCCTCTATGAGGACAGGCTGAGAGCGCTGGGGCTGTTCAGCCTGGAGAAGAGAATGCTCTAGTGTGACTTGAGAGTGGCCTTTCCAGGGGGTTTAAGGGTCCCTTCCGACTCAGACATTTATGTAATTCTGATGCACTGGCACAAGCTGCTCAGCGAGGTGGTGTAGTCAGTCACTGGAGATGTGGTGCTGAGGGACATGATTGGTGGGCATGGGTAGGAAGTTGGACTAGCTAATCTTAGTGGTTTTTTTCCAACTTGAATGATTCTATGATTCTAAGTAAGAAGTGATTATAATTCCATACCACGCAAGTGACGTTGCCCACTGCTGTCACATGTGAGGAAATAAGGATGCAGCTATGCTACCAGGCCAGCTCTTTCCCAGCAGAACACCAACAGCCAGGCCCTGTGGCTCCTCATGCTGTTAAGAAGTGCACATTGTAAGCAAAAAGTGTTTTTCTTCTGAGCAGGAGTCTTTCCCTATGTGCAGTGGGCAGAGAGAACAGCAAAGCCAAGGTAGCCTGAGCTCTCCGGGCTTCAGAGGCTTCAGGGCTGTGAGGCACACAGCCTGTGTCTTCAGGTCATCCTGTTAACAATGAGAGTGCAGGGCTTGGAACGTCGGCTTTGGTTTCATAACTGGGCTGTGTTGGGTTGTGTCTGGGCCACACAAAAGCTAGGGGAATTTAAGATAGGGTGCGTACAGGGCACAGCCAGGAGGTGGCAGCAGGTCTGTCACTTTGCAGTCTGCCTTCAAACACCAATGAGAGTTGAGTTTAACGTTTCTGAGCATCTGTGTACACAACCCGTGCCTCGGGCAAAAAGTATTTTCTTACTGTATTTCAGAGCTTGTGAAGATTTTGGAATAAATTTACCTTAAGCTTGCTGACAAAACACATCACTTAAATTAAGATATCTTGTTAATGTGTTTGTTTTTTTTTTTCTTAGCTCCTATTTTGATGAAAAAGGTTTAGTCAGGCAACAACTGGATTCTTTTGATGAGTTTATTCAGATGTCTGTGCAGAGAATTGTTGAAGATGCTCCACCGATTGATTTACAAGCAGAAGCCCAGCATGCCACAGGAGAAGTGGAAGAACCGGTAAGTGGAGGCGAAGGGTTTTCATAAGCAAAATGAGTAGGTGGTACCTTGAGTAGGTGGGTTTCATTCAGTCTGTGTCTGGAGAGACTGAAGTACAGCTGAGTTAGGACACAGCCAGGAGGATGGAAGTGTAAACTGCTTGGATTCTATAAGGCAACTGTGAAAGTGCTGAGGATGGGAGCAGGCCTCATCAACAGGGATTTAGTGGAGCAAGCCAGCTTGCCATAATACAACTGTGCTTTGCTGGGATTTTTGGTTTTTGATAGCTTTACCGTGGCAGAAAAGGCTTAAGATTAAAAAGGATTTATTAGGTCTGGGTTTTCTAATGGTGCCCTTCCTTACCATCTTCCATTGGTACCATGTTCCAGATTATCTAAGGTCTGCTCTTTGTGAAGACTCATGAAGTGTGTGAGGGTACAGTGCGTGTCCTGCATTGGTTGTGATGCTTCTGCTGTTCACTGTGCTGTCTCCCATATGGTGCAGTTCTGTGTATGTCAACAGTGATGATCCAGTTACTCAACGTTTCTGCTTCCCTGTTGAGCTTTAAGGGAACTTTAGGAGTTCTGAGAGTCAAATCTGTTGTTTTGACTGTTCCTTTCCATTTTCTGTGTGTGCATGCATTGTTTAGAGAGAGTAACAGATTTCTTTTAGTTCCTTAGTTTGACATAATGCTCATTCTTGGGTAGATGAACATTCATAAATGTTTGCAATTCCTCTTAATATTTCCTCTGTTGCTCTGCGTATGTTATGTCTATATTCCCTAGCTGTGCAGTCCTGTGGATGCTGTATGAGCTGTATGCAGTTAAGTTTGGATCTCCAGCATATTATGTGATTAACTTTGCCCAAGACATAGTATTTGACTTGAGGGTAGGTTTCTTGCTCTTACTTATCCAGTTAAAGTTTTAAGAGTATGGCCTAGATATGAGAAAAGGAAAACTTGGTTTTTCCTTTAGTTTTACTTGTTGGCAATCTCTTGCCTAATTGGAGAATGCCGGATTTAATTAAGGAGGCTGAGTATGATTGGACTAATCTGAGGTGACTTGCTGTTTCTCCCTCCCTCCATGTTCAGCTTTGCATGTTGGGGGCAGCTAGGGTAGTATGTTTTAAAGCACACTAAAGTGTTTTTACAGCCATGCTGAGAGATGAGAATTACAGTAAATGTGTGTTCTGTGTGCTTACATGAGAACTTGTGAATGTTATTTCACACAGCTACTGCTGCAAATCCAAGAGAAAGGTGTTTCTTTGGGTGAGAATTGAGAGCTAGCTGTGCTGGAGCTTTGGTGGTGTGCTACAGCAGTCCTAATGGCTCAGATACAGTTAGATAACTGCATGGAGCTAAGTTTTGCTTTAATAATATTCTCAGCTGGCTTCTAGGGGTGGCAGCACTGCTGTTCTTTGTTTGGGTGAGTTTCTGTTCTGCAAGCGGTCACAGTGTGAAACAGGAACTCAAAGAAAGGCTTTCAAGGCAGTGGGTCTTTCAACTTGTTCATGTGCCGGTCGAATGATTGGCTTATGTTTCTATACCCTTCGATTTTAGTTGGTGAAGGAATGCTCTGGGGACAGCAGCTCTAAAATCTCGTTGCAGTGGGAATATAGACTTGCACCTTTTTGAGGTGTCAGTTATCTCATTGTTTGTGTTGGAGTAAATTTGCCTTTTTATTTTATACTTAAGTAGTTTTATCTAAAGCTATGTCAACAATATACATATATACTGGGCAAATGCTGTTTGTTAATGTACTCACTCTGACTTATTAGATTTTGAGTTAGTTAGCTGTTTTACAGGAAGACAACATTATTTGGGTACCTTATATCCTATTATGGGTACCTTAAACAATGATTTTGACTCTTCAGTTACCTCTGTGTGTTTCTTTTAATGAGGTGCCTAGAAATTATTGAAGGTTCTTGAGTGATTGGCACTGGAACAGGTTGCCCAGAGATGTGGTTGATGTTCTGTCCCTGGAGATTTTCAAAGCATGACTGTATCGGGCCCTGGGCAGCTTGATTTAGCTGTGTTGTCCCTGTCCATTGCAGGAGAGTTGAACTAGATGGCCTTTAAAGGTCCCTTCCAACTCTAAGGATTGATTCTATGATTTGCTCAGCTAGCCAATAAATAGGGATTGTTTCCACACCCTGAATACGAGGACATGCAGCAGTGTTGGGTATTAAGCTCAAGGGCTCCACTTGAATAACTAAGATGCATGGTTTGGCCATTGCAGATAAATGTCTGCTTGTTTTCCAGCCCCGGTATCTCCTGAAGTTTGAACAAATCTATCTCTCCAAACCTACGCACTGGGAAAGAGATGGAGCACCGTCACCTATGATGCCCAATGAGGCCAGGCTGAGAAACCTTACGTAAGAAACATCTCTGTGATGGTTAAAACACAAGGAAGGACTGGCTCTATGTTATTAACTGCTAGTCTTTTTGTTATTTAGTCATTTTGACAATGTAATCATTACTGCTCTTATTACTGTTTCTAATTGTTAAATCCAGATGACTTGATAATAGTGCTCAATATGATCAATGAGTAGAATAATTGTGTTAGCTTTCTGCACAGGCTGGAGTAGTAACTGAGAAAACAACGCAATGGTATTTTTCTCCTGTAGGTATTCAGCCCCCTTGTACGTGGATATAACTAAAACGGTTATTAAAGAAGGGGAAGATCAGTTACAGACCCAACATCAGAAAACGTTTATAGGAAAAATTCCTATCATGTTACGATCAACGTACTGTTTGTTAAATGGCTTAACTGACCGTGATCTTTGTGAACTGAACGAATGCCCTCTGGATCCGGGTGGCTATTTTATCATTAATGGATCAGAAAAGGTAAGGGATGGTACTTCACATAGTTGCCTTTACAGGCACTGGAAATCCTGTTACTTATTTCCAATTCTTTTGCCAGGAACACAAACATTTTGATTACTGCAGGCAGTCCTAATCTTGGAGAAGGATTAACTTAGTCCTTTGCTAGAACTTTGTGAACCACCTTTTCTTCCCCTAGATGTAATTTTTTTCCTACATGGCAGAGCATCACGCACTCAAAAACATGATCATGTGTCGGAGGAGAGTATTTCTTCCCTTGCAGTTTCTGGGCTGTTCACAGCTATAGAGATGTGTTTTATAACAAGGATAGGCTTATCCTTTTCCTTTCTTTCCTCTGTTGCTCCTCATTCAACTTTAGCAGAGCATATCCTCTCCACATGCTTGTGCCTCAGTGATGAAACTGACAGCTTTTTGTTACTTGACACCTGGAGAAATACAGCAGAAGAAAAGGAAAAATAGTGTTTGTCCTTGGAGGAAAAACAAAAATCTAGCTTTTACTATCAGAGCTGGCAGTAGAATTCGTTTGCATAGTTAGTTCATTGACCTTGGAAATAGATAATGACATGCTTCCTTTATCAGTGTTGTGGCTAAAACTAATGCAGATTTCTCAGCATGCCTAGCAGATGTGGTGAGTGCTTCTCAGAGGAATGTTCTCTGAGTCTTTTTATTTCAGTTGTTCTGTATTAACAGGCCATAAGTTTTGCTTAATGCTGTGCTTTGAAAATGCTGAGTCTAGTCCAGCTGAGTCTGGCAAATTGACTTCATGCTGTGAACAGCTTATAATCAGGAGAGAGACAGGCTTTTTACATGGTCTCCTAGGAATAGGACAAGGGGGAATGGCTTTAAACTGAAAGAGGAGATTGAGGTTAGATGTTAGGGGGGAATTCTTTACTGAGAGGGCAGTGAGATGCTGACACAGCTGCCCAGAAGCTGTGGGTGCCCCATCCCTGGAGGCACTCAAGATCAGGCTGGATGAGGCCCTGGGCAGCCTGAGCTGGTGCCTGACTTAGTCGGTGAGTGGCAACCCTGAACATGGAACCAGATGATTGTTAAGGCCCTTTCCAACCCAAGCTATGACATGATGCTATGATTCTATAAAGAAACCCTGTGCTTGTTAACTATCATTTGTCCTTTTATGTTCTTGACTCTACACAGGTTCTGATCGCTCAAGAAAAAATGGCCACAAACACAGTATATGTGTTTGCAAAGAAAGATTCCAAATATGCTTACACGGGAGAATGTAGATCTTGTCTGGAAAATTCCTCTCGACCAACAAGTACTATATGGGTTAGCATGCTGGCCAGAGGTGGGCAGGTATGTCTAAGCAGTAATAATCCCCTTGCTAGGGCTTGCATTGAAGGTTGTTTGTAGAGATTTTGATCCTGTCCTGTGTCTTCATGTTGTTTACTTTATTCATGTTGTTTATACTTTATAAGGAAGAACATGCGAGAGGTTGGGAATAGTTTTAAAGAAATAATCACTTGCATAAAGTATCAGAATAGCTTCATAATCTACTGAGAAGTCCTATTTTCCTGTAGTGCTTGAAAAATACATTTGTAGTGCATCATCCAAGTTTGGAAAGAGTTTTATTAAAAGGCAAAATCATTTTAGACTAATGTATATTATCCCCTGTCTTTTTAGGGTGCAAAGAAGAGTGCTATTGGTCAGCGCATTGTAGCAACGTTGCCATATATCAAACAAGAAGTGCCAATCATAATTGTCTTCCGTGCACTAGGGTTTGTGTCTGACAGGGACATTTTAGAGCACATCATTTATGATTTTGAAGATCCAGAAATGATGGAAATGGTAATATGTTAAATAACTTGTTTATTATCTTAACCTTATGTGATTGATGTCCAGGTGTGGCTACTCTTGTATTAGTGTTTTGTTCATTTTCCAGTTTAATTTGTTTTCTATTAGAAGCCTGAAAAACTTCCTGCTTTACCTATTCCAGTGAGTGTTTTAAGTGAACAAATCACAATGGAAATTGTAAAGAGCTAGTGAATGCTTGGAGAGGTAGGTTCTTATGCTGCTGCCCTTGACTTTAACTGCAAAGTCTCCATTTATGCCTGAATCAGCAACAAGCCTAGTAAATATTTGAATGAGAACTGTTGTGTGAAGCCTGAACTAATTTTTGTGTGCTTCCCACATGCTCTGTTCTGTTTTGAAAGAGCTGCTATAGTAAAGCCAGAAAGCAGTAATTAGTAGTTCCTGAAAAGAATCGTTAGCAAGCTACTGCATACTTTCTATCTCAGTGGGCACCATAAGCTTCAGGGTTTTGCTGTAATTTGTTCAATAGGTTAAGCCTTCTCTGGATGAAGCCTTTGTCATTCAGGAGCAAAATGTTGCTCTGAACTTCATTGGGTCAAGAGGTGCAAAGCCAGGTGTCACCAAGGAAAAGAGAATCAAGTATGCTAAGGAAGTCCTGCAGAAAGAAATGCTTCCACACGTTGGTGTCAGTGACTTCTGTGAAACCAAGAAGGCCTATTTCCTAGGGTACGTTGGTAT
The DNA here is from genome assembly GCF_039878825.1 of Excalfactoria chinensis. NCBI lineage: Eukaryota > Metazoa > Chordata > Aves > Galliformes > Phasianidae > Excalfactoria > Excalfactoria chinensis. The sequence continues at coordinate 40,373,320 of NC_092828.1, forward strand.
ATACTCAAGTGTGCTGTCACATCTGCAGTTGGTCACCGAATACAGATTCGATGCATGTTTGGAAAAGCAAATAGGAGCTTGTTTTTAACCTCAGTCTTCTGGATACTCAGTGATAAATTTTAGGGTGTTCGTCTGTTTTCCTAGCTTAGAAAATGCAAATGATGATTAAACAGCAAAAATTAGAGAACAAAAGCCTCCAACATCCCCTGGATTCAAAGATGGATGGCAATGATCAAGTACCCCTTTTCACATCTCTAGGTGAAAAACATACAGAGGTTACTAGTTAAATTGTAGGGTGTGATAACTATTGACAGTCTGTATGTAATATAAACCCACTCTTTAAAACCTTTGGTGCATCTTCTTAATCACTGCTTATTGTTATGCAGATAAATCACAGCATTGGGTGACCTGTCCTTTTACTTCAGATACCTTGTTGTGTTCACGGTCTCTCAAGCTTAAACAGACTGTATTACTGCCCAGGGCAGACATGTAGCAGAAGATGCATTGCCATCATGATGTAAATACTGTGTTTCAGTTATCTAGAATTTTAGTGTGTTATCAGCTCTAAGGACATAAGTACTGAAGTTTTAACTTAATCTAAAATGGGCAATCTTTAGGAAACAGTTCACTAATGTATTTAATGAAGGTATGTGTTCTTTGCTGTGAATGCTGATGGTTTACAATATGAACTTATTTCCTTAGGTATATGGTCCATAGATTGTTGTTGGCTGCACTGGGCCGAAGGGAGCTTGATGACAGAGATCATTATGGCAACAAAAGGCTGGATCTTGCTGGGCCACTGCTGGCTTTTCTGTTCAGAGGGTAAATATATAATATATTCTTTAGAGATAATTAATGGAAGAGTCATTGCCAGTTCTGGGCTTCTAAATAAATTGGACTATTGTATTGAGGCGGATAGGCAGACTTGGGTATCTCAGCTTATATCTGGTCATGGCTTTGTTTCAGCTTGCTTTGAAGCATCTATTCTGCATGTTCACAAGCAGATTAGTTTGGTGCTTGCTTTTTTGTTTTTCTCATTTTCCCTTCATTACAAATCACTTTGTTCTGCTAAGAAGACTGGTGACTATTTTTTTCCCCACCCAATGTTGAATTAAACAGTACTGTTTAATCTTATTTCTTGACATCTTCTCCAGAATGTTTAAGAATTTGCTGAAGGAAGTGAGAATATACGCACAAAAGTTTATTGACAGAGGGAAGGATTTCAACTTGGAGCTGGCAATTAAAACGAGAATTATTTCTGATGGTTTGAAGTATTCATTGGCCACTGGAAACTGGGGTGATCAGAAGAAAGCTCATCAGGCCAGAGCAGGTGTATCTCAGGTACAATTTTAGTTCTTTCAAATACATCATTTCTGGAGGCTGCTGATGCTTTGTTGTTGAAAGAGAGAAGATTTAGGTTGGATGTTAGGGGGAAGTTCTTTACTAGGAGAGTGGTGAGGTACTGGAACAGTCTGCCCAGGGAGGTTTTGGATGCCCCGTCCTTGGAGGTGTTCAAGGCCGGGTTGGATGGAGCCCTGGGCAACCTGATCTAGTAAACATGGAAGTTTGGTGGCCCTGCCAGGCAGGGGGTTGGAGCTTCATGATCCTTGAGGTCCTTTCCAACCCGGGCCATTCTGTGATTCTAATGTATTGTGATACCTGCCAGAACGCCACAGATAGGAAGCTTTGCCTAACTGAGTTTCTTGTTACATTCAGGTGTTAAACCGCCTGACTTTTGCATCAACACTTTCCCATCTGAGACGCCTGAATTCTCCAATTGGTAGAGATGGAAAGCTAGCAAAGCCCAGGCAGCTGCACAATACGCTGTGGGGAATGGTTTGCCCAGCTGAGACTCCAGAGGTAATGAACATAGTATTTTCATCACTGCTTATATGTGCCAAACTGCTTTGATTTTAGTCATCATTCTAACCTTGGTGGTTATGTGATGATGGTCATGGCAGTTAAAGTGATCACCTGCACTTTACTTGAAGTACTGGCACGAACATTTAGCTTTATAACTAACTTTGAGTGGTAGAAAATAAGATACATGAAATAGCATCTTTTGTGTACAGTTCCTTGAGGGCTTAAAACAAAGCTCTCTGGTCTTGGTTTGGAAGATCAGGAGATCTTTTGGTTTGGAAATGCAGAATAATCTTATGTTTCTCCTAGGGCCATGCAGTAGGACTTGTGAAGAACTTAGCCCTGATGGCTTACATTTCTGTGGGGTCTCAGCCATCCCCAATCTTGGAATTCTTGGAAGAGTGGAGTATGGAAAACCTGGAAGAAATATCTCCAGCAGCAATAGCAGAGTATGTGTGAACAAAATAACTTAAACAGATATAAGGCTTTTATTACCTGCGCAACGCTTCAGGGTTTTATGTTTTATTTTTTTCCCCTTTTTCTAGTGCTACCAAGATTTTTGTTAATGGCTGCTGGGTAGGAATACACAAAGATCCAGAGCAGCTTATGAATACCCTAAGGAAGCTCCGTCGTCAGATGGATATCATTGTGTCAGAGGTACAACTTCAAGACTTTGGGGATCTTTGGAGATGAGGGGGGGCAGCATATTGGGAATGCTTTGAAGACTAAATGTCCTTTGCCTTTGGGAAATTTTGTTATCCTATTTTGTTCTCTGTAGTTCTGATTCCAGGCTGAGGCTTTGCTTTCTTGTGCAGGTCTCAATGATTAGGGATATTCGTGAGCGAGAAATCCGCATCTATACTGATGCAGGCAGAATTTGCCGACCTCTTCTAATTGTGGAAAAGCAGAAGTTGTTGTTGAAGAAAAGGCATATTGACCAACTGAAGGAGCGAGAGTATAACAATTACAGGTGAGAGGTGTTTCTGAGATGTAACTGAGGATCTAATTTTCCAGCTGGGAAGCTATAAGTTCTCTTAAATTGAAGGAGAAAATGTTTAAAGCTTTGAGCAGCGCAAAGATGCTTTTGCTGCATGGCAACTTAATTCACTTTTGATACAACTAATGCAGCTGTAGTATTAATAAGGCAGAGAAATCCTTGTTCTTGGTATTGCTGAAGTGACCCATTTTATGTGCGTGCTGAGTGCTTCAAGTATTGATTATTAGTTGGCAGGACCTTGTGGCCAGTGGTGTAGTAGAGTACATCGATACACTGGAAGAAGAGACTGTGATGCTGGCCATGACTCCAGATGACTTGCAGGAGAAGGGTGTTGCATATTGTTCAACATATACCCACTGTGAGATTCACCCATCCATGATCCTGGGAGTGTGTGCATCTATTATTCCTTTCCCTGATCACAACCAGGTCAGTGCATCACTTCTGCCACCCTGCTTATAAGGTTGGTAGGAAACCCACAGGCGTATGTGTTATAAGAGCCATATGTGCATTTATAAATATCTGTGTTGCTGTCTTTCCTTGTCTGTCTAGTCTCCTAGGAACACATACCAGTCTGCTATGGGTAAACAGGCAATGGGAGTCTACATTACAAACTTCCATGTTCGTATGGACACGCTGGCCCATGTTCTGTACTATCCTCAGAAGCCCCTTGTAACAACGCGCTCCATGGAGTACTTGCGATTTAGAGAGTTACCAGCGGGTATGTTGTCAGTTTGTGTTTATTAAACAAAAAGAATACTGTTTAAACCGTCATAACTCTGTGCATAATACCTAAATACTTAGCAAAATTATGTAATTTTAAAAGGAACTACGGGTTAAATGTTAACTTACAGCTCAATGCTTAGTCTACAGTGTTCCTAGTTACAGCTAGAACTGCTTTTCCACAGTCGGCTGAAATGGAAACTGGAAAGGATGTGTTTCCTGTGTAAGTTCTCCACATGAGGTCACTCCTGAGTTGATAAACTTAATCTCTCTTTGTACCCAGAGTTGCATTTACTGATACAGCATGACTTTTCCACATGAGCTGTGGAGGTTATAGCTTAGAAAAGGGTTGAACAGCTTCACTGTGAAGAGACAGGCTTATTTTAGTTGTAAGTAATGCTTGTTTGATATGTACTCATGTTTTCAAAGTATTCATTCAATGCATTACAGGTATCAATTCAATCGTAGCCATTGCATCATATACAGGCTATAACCAGGAAGATTCTGTCATCATGAACCGTTCTGCTGTTGACAGAGGCTTTTTCAGGTGTGATTTCTCACATTTTTGACTGTTTGAGAATTGAAATAAGTACTGTAATGAATTGTTCAGAGGCTGAATACACTGGAAGGTATCCTTAAAAATGGGGGTGGAGGGAGCTTCACAACAAGAATGGTCAATGTGTGTCTTAGCAAAACTCAGCCAGTAATGGTTCATCTTCTGCGTTGCTTGACTTCCCACTCTGCGTTCCTGGCTCTTCCCTTTTGGTCTTGTTTTCTGTGTTATGTGTTCTGTTTATGCTGCTTAAATGAAAACATGTTCTGAGTTTTTTGTCACATGAGTTGCCAGTTACACGAATTCCTTAATGACGATATTGTAGCTTTGTAATAAAATGGTGTATTCAGTAGCACGTCAGTTGCTACCAGTGAGGATTGGTGTGTGCCTCTCCTTATTAGGAACTGCTGTTGAGACAACTGGTGGCTGATGTAACTGTGCATTATTGCTGGATTTTAGCTGTATAACCTTAATTGGTCAACAGATCTCTGCTTTTATTCATCTTTTGAACCTAAAAACCGTATGCTAAGTGTCTTGCACCTGCTACCTGCTAATGTAGAGTGAATATGAGATTCTTAGATTTCTGTGGTTCATGTGAAACTTGTATGGAATCTCCTGCATTCATGGCAATGATGCTGTTCTTAAAGGTTGTGGCTTTGCTGTGTTAGCATCACAGCAAAAATAGCCAAAGGCCCAGAGAGAAGTCTGTATAAATGGAAAGATTTCCACTGAAACTCAGCATTGCAAGATAGCAGAAGTGCTTGCAAAATGGTGGAGTTGAGCAGAAAAGTAATAGGAGATTGATTTGATGAAGATCAAGGGCTCTGAGCACCCTGATGGTAGCTGTAGGTGTCCCTGTTCATTGTAGGGGAGTCAGACCAGATGACCTTTAAAGGTCCCTTCCAACTCAGACGATTCTCTGATTCTAAGATGGGAGTCAGCCTTAGGAGTAATAACTGCTCTGCAGATGGGAACATCTCCCCAGTTCAAAATAAAGGATGCTACTTATAGGTATTTTGGCAGTGTCTCAAAAGTGGCCATCAGTGCCATCTGAAACATTTGTGTTTGTTTGTTGTGGATTTTTTTCAGTCAGATTAACAAGACTTTAAAGGAAAAGTTGTGTGGCATGCAAATTGTTTTGGTTGTCATTGGTGACGGTAGCTTTAATACTTGGCAAAATGGTGCTTTAAGTGAAATTGGCTTGTACAGATGAAGGAAGATGATGCTGGTGTCACAGCAAATATATCTGTCTTTGTTTCAGATCTGTGTTCTATCGCTCATACAAAGAGCAAGAGTCCAAAAAAGGATATGACCAAGAGGAAGTTTTTGAGAAGCCTACCCGTGAGACTTGCCAAGGTAAGACAAAGCAGGGTATGGAGAATGAGTCTGTTGATTACAGTTGTGTAGGGATGATTGCTGTTGAACTGATTCAGCCTTTGAGACACATTAAACAGCAGAAATGTGCGTGTGAATAGGAAAACGCATCAGCCGAGATGTTCACTTAATATTATCTTCAGACATTTTGTTATCAGCAGGCTGAAACTGTTAGCAGGCTGGTTGAATTTCTACACAACATCCAAGTCTTTATGCTGAAAAGCCTGGGGATCTGTTTTTTTTCTCTCCCCCAAGGTATGAGACATGCCATCTATGACAAACTTGATGACGATGGTTTGATTGCACCTGGGGTACGTGTGTCTGGGGACGATGTCATCATTGGCAAAACAGTAACTCTGCCAGAAAATGAAGATGAACTGGAAAGCACTAACAGGCGCTTCACAAAGAGAGACTGTAGCACTTTTCTGCGTACTAGCGAGACTGGTATTGTAGATCAGGTCATGGTAACCCTTAACCAGGAAGGATACAAGTTCTGCAAGATCAGGGTGAGCACCAACCCATACGCGTTTTCTGCTTAACCACTTTTTTCTGTATCTAGTTTACCCATTTAATGTTTTCCTATGGTTCACAGGTACGGTCTGTAAGAATCCCTCAAATAGGAGATAAATTTGCCAGCCGGCATGGTCAGAAAGGAACCTGTGGTATCCAGTACAGGCAAGAGGTAGTGATTCCTTTACCGTTTCATCTTCTCTGTGTTTTTAGCATTGAAACCAAAATGAGTTAAGTCATCTCTTAATGAGTAAGTCATCACCTTAAGTTTAGGTAGGATGTGTTCAGAAAGGGATGCTACTGTTCCTTACAGTGATATGTTGGTTGATGCTCAGCTGCACATGAGCTGACAATGTACCCAGTTGGCCAAGAGGGTCCATGCCATCCTGGCCTGTATTAGAAATAGTGTGATCAGTAGGAGCAGAGGGGTAATCATCCCCCTGTACTCAGCACTGGTGAGGCCACATCTCAAGTATAGTGTTCAGTTTTGGGCCCCTCACTACAAGAAAGGCATTGAGGCCCTGAAACATGCCCAGAGAAGGGCAGTGAAACTGGTGAAGAGTCTGGAGCACAAGTCTTATGAGGAGCGGCTGAGGGAGCTGGGATTGTTTAACCTCGAGAAGAGGAGGCTCAGGGGAGACCTCATTGCACTCTACACTTCCTGAAGGGAGGTTGTGATAAGGAAGGGCTTGACCTCTTCTCCCAGGTAACAAACAGGACCCGAGGAGATGGCCGCAAGTTGTGCCAGAAGAGGTTTAGATTAGACATAAGGAAAAACTTCTTCTCTCAGAGGGTGGTCAGGCACTGGAATGGCTGCCCAGGGAGGTGGTGGAATTGCTGTCTCTGGCAGTGTTCGAGAGGCATCTGGATATGGAACTACAGTTTAGTGGCTTGTGGTAGCAATGGTAATGGGAGGATGGTTGGACTAGATGATCTTGTGGGTCCTTTCCAACCTTGAGGTTCTATGATTCTATGATCTCAGGGCCCTTGAAATACTTAAAAGATACAGTTAGAATCTATGGACTGCTTTTCTTAAAGCTGGAAAGTACTGACTGCCTGTTTTGGTGCTCTAGGATATGCCCTTCACCTGTGAAGGCATCACACCAGATATCATCATCAATCCCCACGCCATCCCTTCCCGCATGACCATTGGTCACTTGATTGAATGTCTTCAGGGGAAGGTAAGAAGAATATTTGATGCTGCATGTTTAAGGGATATGAGTTAATATCTATGTATATGTTTTTTATTTTTTTGGTAAATATACACAAGCAAGCATTAAATACACATAAGTGGTAAGTGCTAATGCAGTTTATAAAGAAAAAAGATTGTTCTCCATTTACTTAATGGCAAATGGAAAAGATTCTTCAGGACCTACAGTCTTGTAAATTCTGTCCAGCAAATCATCTGTTGCTTTGATTCCAAATGCATCCTGTCACCTAGAAAAAGGAGTAGGAAATCATTGATGCTGTCCAGTTTTGAAAACCTCAGCTAGATTCTGTAACCGGTAACGAAAGAAGATACAGCCCTATAGTGGGTGGGGAATCTCAAGTTCTGACATTAAAAGCTAAAATTATTTGAAATGTATTGCTTGATGCTGAGAAATCCGACCAGCTTTTGCAAGTCTTTTCTCTGCAGGTGTCAGCAAACAAGGGAGAAATTGGTGATGCTACACCATTTAATGATGCTGTCAACGTGCAGAAGATTTCCAATCTTCTATCAGATTATGGCTATCATTTAAGAGGAAATGAGGTACAACCAAAATATAAATTAGTTGTATTTTTAATGTGTTTGGCAGACAGTAAGGCTTATGGTTCAGTGATTGCATTGACTGCTTTAGGTCCTCTACAACGGCTTCACCGGGCGAAAAATCACATCACAGATCTTCATTGGTCCTACATATTATCAGCGGCTCAAGCACATGGTAGATGACAAAATCCATTCTCGTGCAAGAGGGCCCATCCAGATACTTAACAGACAGCCCATGGAAGGTAGATCTCGGTAAGGATGTTTATTATTTTCTATGCAGTCTTCCCTTTGGAGTCTTTAGCTGCCAAGTTAGCTGCTTTTTCTATGGAGTGAAGCCCACACCGGAGTGTGTAGTCTGTCAGGAACTGTGGTTGCTGGAGCAGTCTGTTCCAGAAGAACTGTGCCCCATGGAAAAGCATGTATGCTACAGCAGCTAGTGAAGAACAGAGGGCTGCTGGGAAGTTGCAGATTGGAACTGTCTGAAGAGGAAGGAGCAGCAGAAACCAAGTGTTTTACTTGTACAGGAGGAGGGGGTATGAAGAATAGTCCAGAAGCGACAGAGTGATGCTGCGCCAGAGAAGAAGGGACAGGAGGGCAGAAACTGTTTTCATTTTTATTGTAGTTTCTTGTTATCTTGCTTTGGTTTTAAAAATAGATTAATTTTTGCCAAGTTGGGTCTGTTTCACCCATCATAGTACTGGGTAGGTGACTGTCCTTGTCCAGCAGGGAGGAGCAGAGGATGATTTAATGGTTGGCATCACTCTGCTATACAGTTGTGCTGTACCTGTCTGGCATCTGATAGCTGCTTTACAAATACTGAGCCACGTGCCTGCAGCAGCAGAGGAAAATGAATGCCCAGATTTACTCCTGCCTTGGAATATTGCTGTTCTGTCTCTGTCAGGTTACTTGTTGTAGCAACAAGCACTGATGAATCGTGCCAGAGAGCTCAAAGAGGCTTTTTGTTGTTTTGTTTTTTGTCCTTAGTGATGGTGGACTTCGCTTTGGAGAAATGGAACGAGACTGTCAGATTGCCCACGGAGCGGCCCAGTTCTTGAGAGAGAGGTTGTTTGAGGCATCAGACCCATACCAAGTCCACGTATGTAACCTCTGTGGAATCATGGCAATTGCAAACACGAGGACTCACACATACGAATGCCGGGGATGCCGAAATAAAACACAGGTAAGTAAGTGTGGGATTCACCACCCCGTGACTCAGAGGAAATGTGACTCCGGTGAACAGGAGGAGGGAGAAGTTATGTTGAAATGAAAATGTTTAGAGAAAGATGAGAACAATTGCTTAAAAGCTTCGTAACTACTTACTGAAGCGTTTACAGTGTCCTAGTTGATTTGGATGTTTCCTGTTCGAGTGCTGGCCCATCACTTGGAAGGAAGTGCTGCTCAACTGTTTCACAGTGGAGAGGTTTGAGAAGTGAACAGTTGGAGAGCTTATTTTTAGAATATTAAACAGTAAAGCTCTGGATTGGAGGAATTTAGAACTGTGGTTGTCCCCACAAAGATACTTTATGCCTCCCAGGGGAGGCCTTTTGTGTAGCACTTCTTTGTCATGACTATTTATAGCATGTGCTTTTTTTTTTGTACAGTAGTTATTATTTATAGTGTTTGTTCTATAGTGTGTGCGTAGCTACAGAGCTGCGTCAAGGCAGATTGGCAGCAGAGATAAAAAGAATAGCTTTAAATAGGTTTCTTGGTGTGCTGGGAACTGACGGCTGCAGCTCATGTTGGGGCTGCTTGTAGGGATGCGTGCTGGAAATGTTACCTGCAGTTACTGCATAGGAGGCATGCTTTGCTGTGCAAATGCACCCCTGTTTAAATTACTTTTATTGAATGTCCTATCCCCTGGCTGCCATTTTTATTTTCCTGTTGAAAAAGTTAATTCTGGATAGCTGTTCTGTAGGCTCTACAGACTGTCTCTGCTTCCCTCTTGCTTTATTGCTGCCTTTAAGCAATCCTCCTTAAATGCTTTTATGCATAATTCAGAATCGCAGAGTCTGTAGTTGAAAGGGACCTGTAAAGGCCATCTGGTACAATGAACTGGGACAGCTACGTCAGGTTGCTCAGAGCCCCATCCAGGTTGGCTTTTAATGTCTGCAGGGATGGGGCATCTACCACCTCTCTGGGCAACCTGTGCCAGTGCCTCACCTCACTACCCTCACTGTAAAAGACTTTATATCCAACCTAAATGTACCCTCTTTGAGTTTGATAGAATCATTCAGATCCAGTTTTGAGCCAAAAAACTCGACAAGTTAGTTGTGTAGTTAGTTGTTACTTTAGGAGTGCTAATCAATCAATCACTTACAACTCTTTTGCAATCTCTTCCCAGATATCCTTGGTTCGAATGCCCTACGCCTGCAAACTCCTCTTCCAAGAACTGATGTCTATGAGCATTGCACCTCGGATGATGAGCGTTTAGCTTCCTAAAGAGGTTTACGAAGAACGTGAGACTTGAAGTATTTAGGTTTTGTTTCATTTTGTGTAGGCTGTGTTTAAAATAGTCTTACTCATCAGCTGTGTGCTTTTTAAAAGTATGTTTATTTCCTGTAAATAGAATGCAAATTTGTAATCAAACTCGTGAATCTCTTTTATTTGTATAATCTGCAAAAGAAGTGTGCAAGCAAATGGGTAATCAAAGAATAAAGGAGGTAAGAGAATGATTAGTGAGCTAGAAAAAGCCCGAGGCTGCGGCTTTCCAAAATACTAACTTAAAACGGTACATAAGTGAAAGTCCTCACATCACAGCTCTGCACCATCATCTGCGGAAAAACAGAAACATGTTATGCTGTGCTGCACACTGTTCCAGGGGGTAATGTCAGAGCTTGGGAAGCAGCCCAGGAAGTGAGTTTTCTGATGTCTGATCTGAGGGTGCTTTCTTTTTCTCCCCTCAGGGAGGAATCCGGCTGCAGGGGGAGGGTGATAGGTGGCATTTTTCTGGGCTGAGATCACTGAGAAATCAGGCACCAACTCCCTAAGGGCGTAGCATAGAGCTGTGGAGCAGCCTGTTCCATCTGACAATATTCCATTAATAATATCAATCAGCTCCTTCTCAAAAAACGGGGCTTGCCAGCTTATTGCTTAGCTACAGGCTGCTTACTTGGGAGCTTTCCTATAGCTGACAAGAAACAGTGGTAGCTGTGTGCACAGAAGACATAAACCACAAAGCAACACACATAGCACTCCACCCTCGCTCTTCCCCTCACAGTATCTCTATCTTAAATTCTAGCTCACAGGTTCTGCTGCTTGTGGCACAGCTCAATAATATCAGTAAGAATGATGTCTGAAAAGAGACTAGCTAAAGAACTATGGTAAAGGCTGCTGTGCTTGAAGTGATGCTGGGATTCGTTTTACACTGTTGATATTGTCCCAAAGCCTTTCAGCTATTCAGGGATACAAGGATCCAGCTTCATCCTTCTGATAAAGCCACTCTGTTTAAACTAAAGAAAGATTAAAGAACTTGGAGTGCTTGGACTCCCTGCTCTTTCTTGGGCTGGTTATGTCAATCCTGCTCCTGGGAGAAATGAGCAGGCTTGGAAGTGTTCTGAGAACACTGGAATTAAGGGCAAGAAAAGCAATGTAAGTTGCTTTATTTAAAAAAGAAAAGAGAAGAAAAAAATCTACCCCAAAGCTGTTTTTCATTTGGCATCTTAATCTGCAGAACATTACAGCATTTTGGGTTACTTGAAAACCCTCTGAGAATTCTAGCAGCTGAGATGGGCTGGCAGTGTCCTCCCAAACCTACTGGAAACTGCATCTCACTCTGACAGTATTAAATAGGAACAGTCCTTCTAGATCAAGTAATTAAGTAAACTGATAGGGGAGAGAGCTACTGAGTGTTCAGCCACGCTACTTACCCTTTGTCAAGGCTATTTCATGCAGAGTTTCCACTACATGAATTTTTGCAGAAGCTGTTGCCTCTCCTTTGGCATTTGATGCGTGACACTCATATTCTCCAGCATCTTCTTTGCTCAGAGGAGATATCTAGGGAAAGAAACACCCCCTCCCCAATAAGTATCTTGTGAAGAAGCAGAGATACTTATTAAAAAAAATGCCTTAGGACAGAAATTAGTTGTTAATTTCCTAATTAAATAATGGGATTAGCAGAAAGGAGAAAGTATTTGTTAACCTTTCAAGACCGCACTGACTGCATGACTGCTTCTGCCTGCTCTGAACAGCTGTTTGGTGCATATTGTGATGGTATTCTCCAGGCTGGTTTGGGACAGGCCTCTCCTGGGCTTCAGCCTAGCATTGCTGCACTTTGCTAGGCCAGACCGAGCTTGCTGTAACACTCCCTTTCTTTTAGCATTGACTTAGTTTGGAGCTATGTTGGAGCCCTGCACGCTTGGCAAGGTGCCAGAGGCAGGAATAAAAAAGAAAATGCTTCCAGGAACATTGTGCATCTAGGCAGTTCTGCAAAATGACTGGCTCAATATCTTCCCTCTCCATTTCCACCTCTGCTTTGGCATGTGCTGCAGGAACCACTTCGCCTGACCTGTGCCAGATTCTCTGCAGCTGGGAGCCATCGTTCTTACAGACTGATGCAATTCCCATACTGGGATACAAAGCAGCTCCCTCCCTACTGCTTCCCTCCAAAAGTGCCATTAGCCTGCAGGTACTCTGCTAGCTTAGAATGCCTGCTGTGGGACAGCCGATGGCTTCTGCACTGTGCTATTGTGCAGCAGGTGCTGTGTGTCACTGGAGCAAAGACAGCTGCTAAATTTAAGTCTCAGATGAGGGTCTTAGGCCCTCTGTACTGATTACCTTCTAAACCTTTTCCTCTAAGTGTCCTATCCATTGCCATACATCTTCTGTAGAGGGGTTGTTTGCAAACTGCACTGTTTGCCAACAGTTTGCATGTTGTACTTACCAGTACCCAGCCAGTCACTTCATGTTTCTCAGGGCCCCCTCGGGTCTGAATAGCCAGATTTTCTCGGTCACCAGGCAGAAGCTCCATTCTCTGGATACCATACTGTCCTTGAATGATCTAAACAGAAGGTCAGTAAGGTGTAAGGGTTTGGGGTCTCATTTATGCTAGAACTTACTTATAAAAAGATCAACATTAGTTTTGTATGACTATGTTTTGTGTGGAAGCAGTATTTTCCTAGCGCTGACATTTAACCTCATCCTGTGTGTGCTACAGCTCCAATGTGTGCAGTAGGGCTGTACTCCCCTTGCCTCAGTGGGAACAGAAAGAGCTGCACAGCTTTCTGGTGTGCCTGCTGCTGGGTACTGCAAACATGCCCCACACTGGTTTTATTTCACAGAGTATTTGTGCATGCTCCCACAAGAGCGTTTAAGCCATTAAGCTATGCTCCCATTGAACAAGAAGGATTCAGCCACCTGCAGCTGTTGGTACCCCAGCTGCCTTCTGGCTTGGGGGGCTGGCAGAAGCTGACTGTGGTCCACACACACACCTTTCCTGAAGATCCCATTATTTTAGTGTGGCAGCAGCAGAAAATCGTGTGTGTGAGCACTGTTCCAGTCTGTCCCCATATGACCTAATCCTAGAAGCAGATCAGGGACAGCACTCGCATACTTCTGCTGCAGCAAGCCTAGCATTCCTCCAGGTGGATACAGCATCAGTGGAAGAGCAGCAGTGTGTTCAGAGTGAGTTATTCTCTGCTGCTAGCTATCTATCTCAACCCAGGGTCACACAGTTTCTTGAGTCCTATGGCTAGGGTCTTCTCTGCTCAAGACTGGCCCCTGCCCTGAGCCAGGTGTTAGCAGCACCCTGCCTCAATCAGCACTCTGCCTGCTATATCAGAGCTAACTATCCCATGCTCCAGTGCCTCATGCTGGGTCAGCTGTGTCCAGCTGCCTCAGTCACTGCCGTCAGCAGGGTGACAACAGGTCAAGGGACACTGCCTACATGCTCTGAATACCAGGAAAAACACAAGTCGTGATCCGCACTGAAACCAACACAAGTTTAGAAAAACGATGATTAAAGATAGATTAAGCAAAGCCAGATGTTTAGGGGTGGGAAAGAACTGCACAGATGGGAGACCTCATCAAAGACGTGAATTTCTATGAGCAATTTCCTATGACTTTATGCCCTGCTGCTTACTAAGCAGTCTCAGCTACCTTAGCTTTGCTAGACATTAGGAGGTCCTAGTAAGGCCCTTACCTTGTTCCAGGTGAGGACAGGGGTTGGGATGCCAATGACTTCACAGCTCAGGTAGATCTGTGCTCCTGTCACATTCCAGATGTCCTTAGGAGGGGTCACGATGGAGGGTCCTGCGAAGAGGAAGAAACAATTCTAAGCACTGTGGGACTGTAAGGCCTTTTCGGTGGGGCCTGTCGCTTCTGATGTGTTTTGAGGACTAGGTGAGGAGGGTGCTTGCTTGGAGCGTGCCATCTTTGTGTGCCATGTGGTCACAAAGTACAACTTCAACACCAGGTGGAACAGAGAAAAGGACCTCCATCCCAAACTCCTTGGAAGACACAGGGGTCCCAACTATTCTCCCATGCCAGAGATTGCTTTGCTGCAGTCTTCTCCCAGCATGATTTTAATATGCAACACAGCCTGTGGCAGATGGCCAGCAGAATCCAGTATGCAACATTCAGCCAAAGGGGGCTGGCTGTGGAGGGTGGCAGAGCTCTCCTTGGAAGGGATCCGAGAAGGAACCAGGTGAGCGGAGAGCTCTGCTTTCCCCAGGCAGAGCCAACCTCTGGTTAAAATTAAATAAGGAGTTATTTTCAAAGCCTGACATGAACAAAGCTGTTTTGCAGCTCTGCCTACGAGATGTTTACCCCTCGGGCTGGAAAATGTCCGAGACGTAACCCATACCCCACAAAGGGAAGAATTGTGTTACTGTTTTATCCCTCTTTAATAGGAGAACCACTGCTGCTTTGCAAAATGCACCTATTAATGTCCCACAAGAGGAAGTGCGGACCAATGGAGCCCATAGTGTTTATTTCCACTTATTGACAGCTTGAAGAACACAGCTGATTTTCCCCTTCTGCACTGAAAAGGTAGACTTCTCTTCACAGCAAGGCATTTCCTGTGGAAACAAGGGCCCTGCCCCCAGCCTGCACATGCACCCTACCCTCCAGAGCACCACTCAGGTCTATCTCACTGCAGCCCACATTCACCCTCACAGAGGTATCCCAGTCCTGCATTTAACAAGCAGCAGCTGCACAGAAGCGATCTGTGTGCCCCTAGAAGACCGTTAAAACCACCACATCTTGTGATCTGTAAGAGCCAGGTATCAGGTTTCCTCACAAATATTACAGTCCACTTGTACAGAACAAATTCCGTGAGCTGAGAAAGTCATTGATGCAGTGCTTCATTATGCAGCTTAACCTATTGCTGGCTGTGCTGCTGCAGAGACTGGGCATGGGCCAGCAGAGAGGTGTTTCAAAGTCACAGCTGTCCCCACAGCAGGGCCACCACAGGTCACACACTCTGCTCCCCTTCCTCAGGGCAGCCACTTCCCCAGGACATCAGCTATTGTTTTTCTGGTGTCCCTTAAACAATGAGGTGCACAGCACGTTTCCAAGCTGTTTAGCTCACCCCACACCCTGCAAGGCCATCCCAAAATACACATGATGCTCCAACCATGCGAAGTCCCCCCTGACTGCAAGGCACCTTTCCCAGGGGAAGATTTCAAGGCTGCCTAGCAGGAAGGGCTACGTTCACCCTGATATCACACCCTCCTCTTCATCACCAGGTGCTGGAGCTCTGCATCAGACAGAAAAACAAACACAGCTGCTATGAAACTGCCACAATCTGCCACTGCAGAAATGAAGAGACCCTTAGTCTCTTAGCGTGCATATCTTGCTCTAATGGTGAGGAACATGAGACACTGCCTTTGGCTGCAAAATGAACAGGGAGCATTCATGGGACTCTGTCTCCATCTGAGGCAGCCCTGAGACCAACATGGAATAAAACTCCTAAAAAGATGCAACAGTGTCGTGGGAAGAGTCAGTTTGGTCTCCTGGGATATCTTACTTTAATCCACATTTCCAAAGCTCCAGAGTTGGGCTTCATCCTCCACTAAAAATAAACCATAAAGGCCAAGAAGTCAACAGATTTAAAGTAGGACACAGTAACACAGCAGTATCTATAACCCACAGTGTGTTGACATGGCATTACATTCTATCCCACAGCCCCTCTCAGTAGCCCCTATCCTATAGGCAAAAGTGGGCCTCTGCAACAAGACAACAGGCAGGGAGTGCCTGAGCCTTCCGTGGTCTCCAGACAATGTGAACACATTCCCTCTTGCAAGTGACCACCCCCCCTCACTTAGAGGACCTCATGTAGGGAGCAAGGCCACAATTTGTTCAGCAGAATCAGAAACAATCCCACCTTGTACAGAGCAAGAGCTGATTCATGGCAGAAAGAATGCTCTCTGATCCTCATCTTACATCCTGCCTCCCTGAGCTCCTGTTGTTCTAACTGCAAGACTGCCCATGCAGAGGAACCTTTCTCTGTCTTCTACCCTTAGGCTAAGAACTCGCAAGCTGCACCTGCTGATGAAAACAGTCACCAAGAGCAGAACCCAGGCCCAGATGATGGAGACATCAGCCTGGCTGAGTGGTCTCTGCTTTCCACTAGAGGCTGGCTCTGGGGCTCTGTGCTGCATGCAATGCAGCCTGCTGCAACTTGCCCTGAACGCACAGACACTCCTTCAGCTGACGGGATACCACAGACTGCTGATAGACATCAGCTGCTCTCCACAGGCACTCTAGGCATTTCCCTGTGGCTCTCATCATTGTTTGTAAGATAAATAGCTCTCTCTGGCCCGGGAAGGGGCTTATATGCAGAGCCAGTGCACTGTGCTCATTCACTCTGGGCGAAGAGCCTGTGCATACAGGGCTTGTTTGTTCCACCAGTCACAGGGAGCTGACGATCTGCATTATGTCAGCAGTCAGAGGAGTCCCCATGGTTATTATTCAGTTGCCTTTCTTCTAAAGAAGCATACGGCAGAGCCTGCGACTCCCTAGATGAAGCTCCCACCCAAGCCTGCCCACCCATCCCTTGCTCACACCACAAGGACGGTGCATTCCTACTCAGGGTCAGTGAAGCTCCCACTCTGTGGAGTTCAGTTCCACCACCTCCAGAGTCATAGAATCATTAAGGTTGAAAAAGACTTCTAAGACCATCCAGTCCAAGCCCTAGACCATCCCCACCATACCCACTAACCACTTCCTTCATAGCCACATGCCCATGGTTCCTAAACATCTCCAGGAATGGTGACTGCACCACCTCCCTGGGCAGCCTGTGCCACTGCATGGCCACTCTTTCAAAGATGTTTCCTAATACTCAACCTGAACATCCCCTTGTAAAACATAAGGCCATTCCCTCCTGGCCTATAGCTGTTACCAGGAAGAAGAGTCCGACCCCCATCTCACCACAGCCTTCCTTCAGGCAATTGTAGAGAGCCATGAGGTATCTCCTGAGCTTCCTCTTCTCCAGACTGAACAACCCCAGCTCCCTCAGTCACTCCCCATTAATACTTGTGCTCCAGACACCGCCGTTGCCCTTCTCTTGCTCTGCTCCTGCCTTAATAACACAGGGACAACCCCACAGTCACTGAGGGGCAAGTGCCCGGTCATAGGGGACGCAAAGCCTCACAGCCCACAGGGCCGCTCCACTCACAAGGAACGATCTATGAGGCTGTCAGGCCTTCAGAGAAGTCTCAAAGTTACTTCTCTCCACAATGACCAGAAGCAATTCAGCCTTTTCAATTCTTGGTCTTCCACTGTCAGCACCAAAAGCTCGCACTGAATTGTCAAAGAGCAAAGGTCAGGCACGCTGGTGGGCTTGGCTGTTCTTCCCAAGCCTCAGCTGGGAATCCAACTAGACACTCCCTCTTCCTGCATGCTTTTGCCTCTCTGAGCAAAACATCCAAATTCTTTAAGATAAAAGGACCCAGACTTTGCTAAAGCACAAACCATAAACCAGCAACCAACGCAACAACTCTATCACTAAAATCAAAGGGGCTGCAGGTATGGCACTGAAGACAAAAATGGGCCCGGGGCTAAACACTGAGGGCCACGGCATTTGGATGTGTGTGGGAAGCCCTGAACACCATAAAATGAAGCAGAGTACCACACACTGAAGCGTGGGCGTCAGCCTGGTTCCCAGCCAGCCCTCCTGAGTGCTGCACTGCTTCGCTGGAGCCCTGGATAAGATACAGACTGGGAACATTTTGAGACAACTAATCAAAGCAAAAGCTAGACAGCTCGCAACCTCTCGCAAGCCTGAAAACAGACTGACTACAACCTCTTAAGCCACTGGGAAAGTATTTTCCCTTCAAAATTCCTTTATATGGAGAAGGGGAAACCTTCTGTAAGCAGCATCTGCTAATTCCAGCTCACATGCCCTTAGCTGCTCCTTCCCAGGGCAAAGCACTGAGAGGCAATAGCAGACGGGAAGTATAAGCATTTCCTATCCTTCCCCATTCCCCGAGTGCCTGCGTGACTACAAGCATCCCTCTTAACCTCCTCCAGATAGTGCTTCTCCCTCTCCTCATACCAGGCCTTCAAGAGCCCAAGGAATTACAGGGAGAGCTCTGAGGACAGAATCCCAAAGGAGATGCCCACTTTAGCGTAAGAAGAGGAAATCATGTTCAGCTCCTGCCAAAAGCCTTTTTGTTAGGCACCATGAGGGCTGGGAGATGTGGAAACTAAGCATGGCAGCATTTATTCACGGTAAAGCACTCAGGGCTTTCAAAAGTCCAACCTGATTAGACTCGTTACTTGATAATCTCCTATTTAGTATGAACCTCAAAGAACTTCAGTCCAACAACGGATTAAACGCATTTTTTAAACCCAGCATGCCTTTCCAGCAGCAGAAAAACAAACATGGGAAGGAATTTGCTGATCTGAAATCATTCCTTCCTGGTGATTTTTAGTTTTCCGTGATGACTGGCAATGAAGACGCAGGTAAAACATGGGATCCTCTTGGACAGCAGAAGCATTGCATAGTCCCAGCCATACTGGTGCTCTCCTAGAAGCGTACCAGTTTATATGCTGAGTAATACATTAAACAGACTCCCTCGTAAAATGTAGCACCGTAGCCATAAAAACTTAATGTGTATTAAACTCCAGTGAACCCAAAACTTTTCAAACAACTAAACGCCTTTTAAGGAGGATTTAAGGGCACTGATCTACAACTGTGGGAAAGAAACCCACAAAGCTGCTGATTTTTTTGTCAAAATACAGGCACAGCATTTCAGCCCTGGTTAACTGCCTCAAAATCCCAATGCAGAGTGCTGGAAAAGCAAGCACCACACCAAACCCCCATCACGTCCTCACTCTGTGCCTTAAAGCACGCTAAAAACCCCTGTGCAACCACACCGTGCACCTGCTGTGCCACACAGTCTGTGGATGCAGCATGACGATGCTTGCAAGATTCACCCACAAATGCAAAGCTCTTCTTTGCTGTGGCAGAAAGTGGGCAGCAGGCCACTGCCACAAGGCCCCCACCAAAGAAACCCAAACCGGCTTCACATGAGAATGAGGGGATTTAGTTCACTTTCCAACCTCTTAGCAAAACCTTACCTAATCCTCTTACACCAGCAAGAAGAAAGAACTCACAAAATGCAGCTATTACTTTAAGTCCTTTATATCCCAGGGAAGAATGAACGGGAGGAAAGGGCTAAATCTAAGCCATGTGTTAATTAAAAAGCACAAACCCAGAGGAGCTTCTTACAGAATGTGATCTAATGTGAACTATGATCTCTGCTATCTAAGAACCTTGGAAGCTTTTTGAACTTAATGCAGCTGTATCAAAAGAACGCGAGGCAATGTCAGTGACAAAAGCGTGTCCCCCCCCAGCATCCTTTCCCAAACACACCCGTTTCTGCTCTATTCTGACAGTGGATTAAAAAAAAAAGCTTTAAACAACAAACAAACCCCTCAGAATCAAAATACTGATTACTGGCCAAAATAAAATTACTGATTGTAGATCAACAGTTGAATTCGGATGGAAGAAGCCAGCAGAACTGATTTACATTTCTCAATTTAAAAGCGAGGAACTTAGCTACAATCCACTTGCAAAGCAGACACAACTTCATGGGACACCAATGCAAGGCAAAACCACTGATGAGGTCAAGTGGTATGAATGTGGGGGAGGAGAGGGTGCTATCTGCTCCTGCATTTCGACTGCCATGAAGCATTTGCAGCAAGGTCCAAACCAGCACCAGTTCCATGACAAACACCATTCTCTGAAGCCCAACTTTGTGTTGTTCCTGTGCAAGGTGATTGGTTTCCACTAGAGAAGGAGAAAGCTGTGACAGTCACAATGAAACAACCCAGAGATCCCAACACTATCAGGGACTTCATTCTTGGGCTGAAATGAAGCAACTCCAGCAGTACTTCCAGCAGTCACAACATGCCCCTTCAAGCAGACATCTGCTGGTAGCTAATGATAAGAATGACTCAGAGAGATTTATTCTTTCTTGCACTGTTTGGTCAACAAGCGCATGCCTGGTATTTTTCAGCTCAGAGAGATCACCATGCCAAAAAGTCTTC
The DNA here is from genome assembly GCF_039878825.1 of Excalfactoria chinensis. Taxonomy (NCBI): domain Eukaryota; kingdom Metazoa; phylum Chordata; class Aves; order Galliformes; family Phasianidae; genus Excalfactoria; species Excalfactoria chinensis. Next base: position 40,393,573 of record NC_092828.1, read on the forward strand.
TCACATTTTGATGGGGCTTTGTGCTTTGAGAGTTTGTTCTGCCTGGCTTCAGATGAGCCATGCAATCCTAATTCCTTGTAGCAAGTGGTTTTGCATAGCAGTAGGTACCGCAGCTGTCCTGCCCTGAGTCCTAGCTACCTGTAAATTGCTTCTGCACATGCACTGCATAATTAATTGCAGCCAAAACTTAAAGAAGTCGTGAGTCTGCCCTGACGATCCTTGCTCACCTGTGTGATATCAGTTTGCCTCTGAGCCAACTCAGAGCGCTTACATGGGCAAAGCATGAGCCCAGCTACAAGGAGCACCACAGCATCACTGGCTGCTTACCCAGAGCAGCTGTGCAGGCCCCCACACATCCATTTCTTCAGCCCTTTTCAATGGTCCTGCCCCTGTACAACCCACTCCAGAGAGGCCTGGCTGGATCCCCACACCTGCCAAGTACAAGCATAAAGGGGTTGCCCCCATCCTCTCAGACTTTACTCAGCTGACTTCCTTTGCCCACCAGCTGGAACTTCTGGCTGCTATGGAAATCCTTTTTTCTGCATGGGTTCATTATTTTTGTACAAAGGACACAGGCGTCAGATTAGGGATGTCTGGAAAACAAGCAGCAGAAAGAGAATCACGAGGACAAGGTCAAGGCACACTGTGTAGAGCCAAGAACTGGCTCATTCCCCAAGTTGTTCCCAGCTGCTGGATAGCAAGCAAAACTGCAGAGCGTTGCACAGAAAACCCCATGGCAGGCAAGCTGGAGTTGTATTTTGTCAGCTTTGTCAAATAGCACTTTAATGAACTTCTAGCTCCTTGGAAATAAATCTGTTGTTGAGAAATCTGTGCATCTTAAGTAGAGTTTTGCATGTTAAGCCTTACATAATTCCCCAAGTTCTTTGCTTATACTGCTCTACTCTGCAAATAATCTCTGTGAAATCCAATGTATGTATTCAAGTGGTACTTCCTGTGCATTTTAGTGCCTGAGAAATTCTGTCAGACACTACTATTCAAACTGAACTTTAGCACGCATAGAAGTGGCCATACAGCAGAGATTAAAGCTTGCTCCGCAATACTTCCCTCCAATAGGAAGGTACTTATACGTCCTTAAAATGAGACTGTTCAAGAGAGTCAACCAGCATTTAAGAGAAGTTAATTAAATGGGCTTACTATGTCCACACAGTGTTGCCTATAGTAAATCAACAGGACTGACACTCCCAGTGCTTCCTTTCAGACCCTCTGAATACGTGGTACATGTGGGACAGAGAGAGAGACAAGGCAAGAGAATGGGTATGAGATGCTATCCCAGTTAAACCAGAAGTAGGATCCTGAGTCTTCCCCATGCCTGCAGCTGATCCCTGTGATCAAGGCAGAAGAGGCTTGTTATGAGTCACTCTCACCTTACTTGCAAGGTGAGGTTTGGGCAAACAGTTGCAGGAATAGAGAAAAGGACAGAACGGCACCATTTCCCCCCACTTGCACCTTCATGTCCTGTCTCCTGACCTTCTTCTACCCCACCCTGAGCATGGGGTGCAAGGGTGGGTGAAGGGGAGCCCCTAACAACAGATGCATTTCTCTCTTCCTCTGGATGCCTCATTACCAGATGCCTCCCTTCCTGCTGACAACAATGAAGGCCAAGAGCAGTCAGAGCTCTCCATTTCCTCCTCCCCAGGACAAGCTTTCAGATAGGATGAACAAACAAGCAAAGCTAAACAAAAGCAAGTCCTCTCTGTTTTGATATAACCCCCCCAAAAATAAGAAGAACCAAACCACACCCTCCCCCCCAAAAAAGCACCAGACAAATTAACTAAAAATAACCCCTAGAAATAACAATCTGCTGCAAATATGTTTTTTCTGGATCTCTACTCAGACTTGAAAGGCTGCTCCCTCTTCCCTGTTGTCCCCAAATGACACAAACCTGATAGCCCAGGGACTGCATGCTAGAGTTCCAGCTGCCACACCATTTAGTTTTCCAGCAATTCATTAAAGTGCTACCTTCTGTCTGGAAGACTGAACCATCAGGGCCTGGTGGGATGGATGTCATCTCCTGCCACTGTTTCAAAAATCACTGTGCAGATTACATCTCTCCTTCCCAGTTTTAATTGCTGTGAGTCCCTGTGGCCTACCAAAATACTTCCAGATGTTCGGACATCAGGTGAGTGGGCCGAGTCCTGGCCTAAGCTGCAAGCCACAGAACAACACATACTACCAGAAGAAGGACAGCAGCGCGAGGAAATGTGTGCAGCCAAAAGAAGGCTGAAGAGGCTCTGCTGGAACACTGCTAAGCAGCCCACACTTTTCCTGCTCTGCTCCCTCCTCTGAGATGCTGGGTGAGAGCTCTCCCAATAGTAGGATTCAAAAGGAGAGTGACCCAGACATCTTAGTGATGGCACTGCATGTCACTGCTAGAGTACGTTCCAGCAGAGTTCTTTAACCCATATATATGCCCTGCTGCACATCTGCACACCCAGGTGGGTCACCTCCAAGGCAGGGACACTGCTTGCACATGGGGTAGCTGTATCTAAGGCCCTCTTCAGAGAAGCTGTTGCTATTATGGACAGAGGATGAAGGCTTGTGGGTGCTGCTGAAGGCAGACAGGTCAGAAGCCTCCTGCCTAATAGCTCACGCTTGCAGCAACTGTGGGGGGACATTAGATACCCATTAACACGGACGTCCAGAGCAGTGGATTCAACCAAACGATGCTCTCTCATGTTAAGAGGTTTCCTAGCAGAGGTTCTGCAGAAGAACCACTTGTTTCTACAGTGCTGCTTTTAAGCAGAGCCTTGGGAAGAACCGAGCTCCTGTTCAGAAGTGCTGCAAGCACCGACCGCTCTCTTATTCTTCTACTCCATGTGACAGCATCCCACACCACGAGCCGCGGAGCAAAGCACCGACAAGCACTAACAGCGGGGCTGTGCCGGTTACACCGCTGCTGAAAACAAGAACGAACAGCCGCGCTACTTTCTATTTCTGGAGCGAGACTGAAGCCTCACACCAAGGCGGCTGGCTCCGGGCAGGGGACGACGGGTCCCCGCGGCACCGCGGAGCACCACAGCGAGCAGCTCCCCGCCACGCCCGCTCCGTGCCACCGCCCACCCCGTGCCCCGCACCTTGCTCGCAGGCTCCCTTGCTGCGCTGGCTGATGGCGGGCTCGCCGCGGCTCTGTGCGCGCAGGCTGGCGGCTCGGAGCTGGCAGCCGCTGCCGTAGGTGAGCCCGTCGCTGCCGCACACCGGGTAGCGGCTCTTGCACACGCACACGCCGACCGGGGCGGCGGGACCGGAGGCGGCGGCGGGACCCGGGGCGCCCTTCGCCTTACGGCGCTTGCGGCTCTTCACGCACTCCAGCCCGGCGGCGCAGCGCCCGCCGCCAACGCCGGCGCCGCCGCACGCTTCACCCTCGCCGCGCCCGCACTGCCAGCAGCACCCGCAGGCGTCCCGCACCCGGCCCAGCGGGCAGCCCCGCGACGGCAGCGCCGGGCACCGCGCCGCATCGCACGGCCCGCAGCCACCCAGCTCCGTCACCGCCAGCACGGCGGGCGTCAGCAGCACCAGCGCCCACAGCACCGGGGACGGCATGGCAGCACGACGGCCGTCCGCCCCGCGCCGCCTTAAGGCACGGCGTGGCAAACCCCGCCCCGGGAGGCGGCCGTTCCCCCGCATCGCCCACGGAGCGCCGGCCCGCCCTGCCCGCCGGGCGCCATGTTGGCCCCCGCTCCAGTGGCCGTTCTGCCAGCGAGGACGGTGGTCAGTGTAACGCCGTGCTCAGCAACACCTGCGGAAGGCTTGAGGGGGGAAAAAAGGGATTTTCTGTCATTATGTTTGTTATCCATACCTCTAACGAGAACGGGAAGTTGTGCTGTGTCTGTTACGTCAGTACTTTCATCTGTCGCCAAAGCATAACATCAGAAATGAGCAGCCTTGTCTTGACAGAAAAGCACTCATGCATCTATTTTTTGTTAACACTCTTCCTTCATCCAAGACTTGTCCTTTTTTGGGTTCCATTTTCTTTTGAGGCAGCGTTAGGCAGGCTCAAGTATTACTGTCGGCAGTCACTGCATTTTGCTCAACAAGCAGCACAAGCGCATGCCACGTGTAATACATGTGGGCTTCAGTGCAAATAAGCGTGTGCTGAGAGCACAAGGGGAAGAGTCAGCAATGCAGTCAGCTGACAACTAACATCCACATCCTGTAGATCCACCTGCAGGACCAGTGGGTACACAGAAATATGCTGTGAAACCCCTGGGTTGAACAGAAAGGGATTTGGAGGCCTCTGGGGCACCAGAATGAACTGGAAAGCACTGAATTAAGCAGACAAGGACTTTGGAAATGCTTGGGATGCACTGAATGGCATGTGCAAGGCCTTGGACAGAACAAAACAAGAAAGGACAGGTCATCGGTGAGCACAGGAAAACACTCTGAGAACCCTGAGACCAAAGAGAAGGTGCTTGGAGGTCTGAGTGTGAGATGAAAGCATTCAGAGGTGTGTTGGTCAAGCAAAGTGAATTTGAAGGGGCTTGCGCTGAACTGCAAGGCTTTGAGAGACAACTGCTGAGCACAGAAAGGCAACTGGAAGCCCTTTTGGGGCATCAAACTTCATGATAAAGACTTGAGCCCGGGCCTTAAAAAGGACATTCTGCATGTCACATCAGACACCCACTGTGAGTTCCCTGTGTGGAGAAGAACCTGTGGGCTTTGCCTGCCAACGGAGCCATTGCTCAGAGAGAGCCTCTGGGAGGTGGTGAGTGAGGGCTCACCTCTTCTGATTCCATCCCTTGTTCTTTTTCCTTCTCTCTGCCATTCCCACATGCCAGGCACACCAGGTCTGGATGAAGACAAGGCAGTACCTCTATTGCTCAAGTTCCCACCCATTATTCATAGGGAACGATCCCAATTCCCTCCCAGAACCACTTAGGAGCTCTTGTGGGGCACGCAGGTAGAGATAAGATGCTCCTCCTCTTCCACGTCTCTCCACTTTCTCTTCTTTGCTTTGGACCTGCCAGCTTCTGTGTGTCTCGGGAGCAGTCTCCTCATGATCTTCCGCAGCAGGATGACGTTTGCTTCCATCCGGCAGAGCTCCTCAAGGATACTGCAGGAGTTCCTGCGGTAGCTGTGAGTTCCCGTGCAAGCTGGATGTGGATGGCTCATGTCCTGAAAACAACAGGGCAGTGGGCACCATGAAAGGGACAGGAGCCAAAAGGGCTGTTATTCCTTGTCCTACGCATTACTGACACGAGTCCAGGCCTTTGGTTGCAGCAGTCTTGCACCGTTTGGCTGGCCTGACCTGTATCACTCACCTCCTTCCATCTCCTCCTGGCCTTGCTACATACAAAAATGGCCACAAGGAACATCCCGCTGAGCAGGCACAGGGCTGGGCCGTTCCTGCAGATCACCTCCATGACTGCCACGGTTACATCCAGCTGGGCAAAGGAGGGCAAAAGGGGGTCCTCTGGGTAGGACAGGTTGGAGATTTGGGCAGTGTCCTCAGGAGCCGTGTCCCACGTAAGGGTGGCCCAAGAGGGGTGGCTGGAATGGCCAAGGCTGCCAGGGAACAGAAAAGCCACACAGAGCTTAAACATGATGGAGATCCCCATGTTGAGCACTGTGCTGCTCCTTCCCTACTGTGAACATCTGGTAACGCACCAGGTGCCCCACAGTGCAGTCACTGAAGGCTCCATGATGTCACAACGACTCTGTGGGCACCCAGCAAGTGGGGAAGGTTCTGGAGGAGGCACAGCCTGGGGGGAGAGATTTCTCAGCCTGCTGCTGCCATGGCCATCCCTTCGCTGTAGGGCTGCCCCCACTGGGGCCTGGCCTGCAGTCCTGGGGGCTGTGCTCCAAAATGCTCAGTGAGGAGGAGCTGTGCCAGCAGGGGGGCAGTGCTGGGCACTCCCTGACCAATGCTCATGTTCAGTGAGTGCTGTGCCCATGCTCAGAGGGGCAAAATGCTATTGCATCTGTGCACTGGCATACTCATTGTCTCTGCTGACATAGGCAAGAACAGGTTTCCACACCCAGCTAGGATCCTATGCATTTTCTGCCCTTTTCCCAGTCGGGACTGAGAGTGTGGCCACAAAATGGCATACGAGAAGCTGAATGCAGACAGCTTTATCACCTGGCTGCTGGAAGTATGAGGTTGTCATCTCAGGAACGTTGTTCAGATGGCAGAAGTTAGGAGCTCGCGCATAAAATCACAGGAAATATTTCTTAGCCAGTCTGTTCCCCTCAAACTAGAGGTGCCACTAAAAACTTGTGGTGACGTTCATGGTCAGCATACAGCCTTGCTTGTTGTACAGGGGCTTTCTAACCTGCAGTCCCAGTCTCTGTGCCCTTGAAATGAGGAAAGGAGAGGAAGAACACTTCAGTCCCTTTCCTTCATTCCCCTCGAGTCTCTTTACCTTGCTCTAGTGCTTGAAGAACCTCTCTTCCTTTGGGAGGACTCATTAGCTCATACTTTGGTGTAGGGGGGCCTCTAGTGTCTCTCCGTGACTCATGTTTTGGCCTTACAGCCGTAGCTATGTATTTCTGCTCAGAAGACTTCCATGTGGGACACAAGATAAGGGCTTTGTAGCTCATGCAGGCAACTGGATGAGAAGGACACATATGAGTTGCATGTCCATGAGAAGAAGGCAAACTCACTTAAGGGACTGCTTTTGTTCAAGGATGTAGTTGCAGGAAGGGGTCCCCTCTGCATTGTATGTGGGGTCTCAGAGCAGTTTTGGGTGACCCATAGCACAGCAAGTCTTGGTGCGGAATGGAAGCTTCCTAGTACACTGTGGGCAGCTCTTGTGTTGTGGGAGGTTCCAGGGCAGCTCTTGGAGTCCCAGAACAATTTTTGGGTCCTGTTACAGTGGGGGTGCAAGCTCAGCAATCGTGGTATGCAGCTGGAGGTCCCAGTGCAGGGACACACATCACAGAACAGAGAGAAGCCTCCAGGATGAACTCTGGGGGAGTCGTGAAGTTCTGAAGATTATGGACTGAGGTTTCTGTACAAGAGCAACAAAATGCATTCACTGCTTGGACCTGCATCTATATCTATCATCTCTTGAGACCCACAAACCACACTACAGCTGCATCTTGGCATGGTCAATCTCATCCACATCCTCTGGCAGAAATTCCTCTGGGGTCTCTTCCTTGGTGATGTCTAACTCCCATGCTAAACGAGGCTCCTCAGAAAAGCATCCAGTTGGCTTTGAATACCTTTAGAGGAAACTTCACAGCCTCTCTGGGCAGCTTGTTTGAATGGTCTGTCAGCCTCAAAGTAAAGAAGTTTTTCCCTAATGTTCACATGAAATGTCCTGTATTCCAGTTTGTGCCCAGTGCCCATTGTTTTGTTGCTGGGCACTACCAAGAAGAGCCTGGCCCCATTCATTTGAATCCCAGCCAATTAGTTATTTATAAGCATTAACAATATCATCTCTCAGCCTTCTGTTCTGCAGACTGAACAGTCCCAGGTCTCTCAGCCTTTTCTCATAAAGGAGATGCTCCAGGCCTTGATCATCTTTGTGGCCCTCTGCTGGACTCTCCCTCAAGGAGATCCTGGTTTTTCTTGAACCGAGGAGCCCAGAACTGGACACAGAACTCCAGATGTGGCCTCACCAAGGCAGAGTAGAGGAGGAAGATCATCTTCTTTGACCTTCTGCCAACTGTCTGTCTAATGTAGCCCAGGATCCCATTGGCTTCTTGGCCACAGGAGTGCCATAGCTGGCTCATGGCTAACCTGCTGTCTGCCATGACACCATCTCCTTTCTCTGCTTGTCTCCTCTCCAGTAGGTCAGTCCCTAGATTGTGTGGGTGTCTGCAGTTATTCCATAGGTTCAGGACGCAAAACTGCCCTTGCTGAACCTCACGAGGTTCCTCTCTGACCAACTCTTCAGCCTGTCCAGTCTATTCTACAATGCAATTCAGACAAAACAAGCCTAAGTTCAAGTCAGAAAATCTAGTTCTACCATTTGCCTATCAAATATTTAGTTCAAGTGCAAAGCAATTCTGTAATATCCAAACAATGTCTTATTAAATTGAGGATGTGGATATAACATCTTAGATCTGTAGATATTTGCAAAATTAACACACTTGATAATCACTAAGTTAGCATGCAGTTAATTGTTCAATTAATTGTTACAAAATCAGCTGGAAATTGAAGAAGCCTCATAAGTTGTAATAAGATGACTGAAGAGCAGATCAAAGGAAAAGAAGGTAAATGAAATCACAATTTAATTGAATTAATCTCCGTCCTTTATAAGACAGAAGCAGGTGATTTCTACTCTACTGTTATGAGATTCCAATTCACTGCCATTCAGATTGCTAGCCCATTAGCCCCCATGCTCAGAGTCCTCGTAGAGTAGCATCATTGGTCGCAGAGACTGTTAGCCTCATTTCAGGGCCATTCTAGAAGCTTACATACATAAACAGAGATGCTTCAACGCATATCACTTCAGTAATAGATTACTGGGAAGCAGCTTTCTATGAACAGTCCTGCATACAACAAAAAAAACAGGCAATAAATTATCCTCTGTGAAACAGCACTGCAGTCACTCAAGCTTATCAAGGCAGGAGGTTTGGGAGGTTTGGGAGAAGAAACACCAAAGCCAGAAACTTCTGATCGCTTCCTTTGACCACCTTAAAGCACAGCCTCTACTTCTCACAATGCTTTTCAGTTCTCCCTCATCTCAGCTGTGCCTTCCCTCCAGGTCTTTTCCAACTGCACTTGAAGTGAGATGCAATAACTGCAATTTAACAAAGAGCACTTTCAGACGTGTATTTATTTTATGTGAACATCTGCTCCTCCCTCAGTAACTGGGCACACACCTACTAGATTGCCTTCCACTCTTTCCCACTGCCTTCTGAAGAGCTGTTCCGAGTCACTTGCGCTTTCTTTGGTAGTTACAAATGTTCACCTGTATGCAACGTGCTTTACTGTTAATGCTGTCAGTAGTCAAATCTCATTTGTTCTTCATACCCCCTTTTTCCCTGGCTACAAATTATACAGTGTTCCAATACAGCCAGTTAGAGCCTTAGCACAGCCTGATTTTTTCCTTAGCCTTTTAACCAATGGAAGCAGCATTCACTGGTTTGACACGTGTTGTACAGCCATTTACTCTTCTGCTTTTCTATCTTTAGCTCCATATGAATGCTAATAAGAAGAATAAAGCTCTGGGAGATTTGAGAGCATTATCATAGAATCATTAAGGCTCAAGGAGACCCCTAGGATCACTTAGTCCTGGTGAGCACAACCCGCAGCCTGGCACTACTCGCACTGCAGCCCGCACTCCCTGCTGCCGTGCTATCACAGCAGAGGGAGCAGAGAATTCAGCAGTACGATGCTCTCCCATGCTAACAGGATTCCTAGCGGAGGCTCCGCAGCAGAACCACTTGTATCTACAGCACTGAAGCCAAGCAAAGCCTAGGGAAGAACTGAGCTCCCGCTAAGAAGTGCTGCGAGCACACCGGGTAACGGCGCTTCCACACGCACACACCGAGCGGGGCGGAACCCGGGCCGTCCTTCGTCTTGCGGCAGCAAGCACCCGCACACAACCCGCATACAACCCGAACGCGGCACGGCATTCAGACCCATAGCGGCAGCGCCCCGCACCGCGCCGACTTAAGACACCGTGCGGAAAAGCCCGCCCCGGGAGGCGGCCGTGCCTCCGCACCGCCCATCTCACCGGCCCCGACATGCCCACCGGGCGTCATGTTGGCCGTGTCTCCTATGGCAGTCCGTGCTGTGAGGTTACCTATGGAGATAACGCTGCTCAGAGTCCGCGCTGAACTGAGAAAGATACACGGAGGTCCCTCTTCCTAGCATCATTAAGGTTGAAAAGACCCCTAAAATCAACACCGCTGCCTGACTGTAACTCTGTATGTTCCATTTCAGGATCTGCAAGACGTATATTTATGTCAACTGAAAAACGAGTTGCAAATACAGAAAGAAAATGATTTTTCTTTGAAAACTTGAAATCTATTCTCAAATTCCCTTATATATACATCAATAAGGAACAAGGATACATACCTATTCCAAGGAACGATCGGATGTTGTATTGAGGAACATGGTTTAGAGGGAGCTATTGGTAATAAGAGAACGATTGGCAGGCAAAGCCCACAGCTTTTTCTCCACAGAGGGAACTCGCAGTGGGTGTCTGATGTGACATGCAGAATGTCCTTTTTAAGGCCCAGGCTCAAGTCTTTATCATGAAGTTTGATGCCCCAAAGGGGCCTCCAGTTGCCTTTCTGTGCTCAGCAGTTGTCTCTCAAAGCCTTGAAGTTCAGCGCAAGCTCCTCCAAATTCACTTTGCTTACCAACACACCTCTGAATGCTTTCATCTCACACTCAGACCTCCAAGCACCTTCTCTTTGGCCTCAGGGTTCTCAGATTGTTTTCCTGTGCTCACCAATGACCTGTCCTTTCTTGTTTTGTTCTGTCCAAGGCCTTGCACATGCCATTCAGTGCATCCCAAGCATTTCCACAGCCCTTGTCTGCTCAATTCAGTGCTTTCCAGTTCATTCTGGTGCCCCAGAGGCCTCCAAAGCCCTTTCTATTCAACTCAGGGTCTTCACAGCATATTTCTGCGTACCCGCTGGTCCTGCAGGTGGATCTACAGGATGTGGATGTTAGTTGTCAGCCAACTGAACATGAGCCAGCAACGTGCCTGAGTGGCAAAAAAGACCAATAGCAGCCTGGCTTGTATTGCAGATTGTGAAACCAGCAGGAGCAGGGAGGTGATCATCCCTGCATACTCAGCACCTTGGTTACTCAGTTCAGTTTTAGGTCCCTCACTACAAGAAAGTCGCAGAGCACATCCAAAGAAGGGCTCTGAAGCTGGTGAATGGTCTGGAGCACCAGTCTTGGGGCAGGCATGTCCAATCCACGTCCCACAGGCTGTGTGCAGCCCAGCACCACTCACAATGCAGCCACCCCATGCTGCCACATCATCACAGCAGCAGTTCTGTCCTGCCAGACGGCCTGACCCAAAGCCAGGACCTGAGAGGGTGAAGTGCATTGCTGACTCTTCCTCTTGTGCTCTCAGCACACACACATTTGCACTGAAGCCCACACGTATTACATGTGGCATGTGCTTGTGCTGCTTGAGCAAAATGCAGTGATTGCCGACAGTAATACTTGAGCCTGCCTAACGCTGCCTCAAAAGAAAATGGAACCCAAAATAGGACAAGTTTTAGATGAAGAGTGTTAAAAAAAATGGATACGAGTGCTTTTCTGTCAAGACAAATAATAAGGCACTATGCTGAATTTGTGAGGAAGTAACGTCTGTTTTCAAAGACTGCAGTTTGAAATGCAGAAACCTGCTGCCAAATACGATGAATATCAAGAAATGCCATATGAAGACTTTACAGCAGAACTGTGAAAAGTCTGTTACCCCAACAAAACCTTTTTATTAATGCTAAAAGTGACATGGACTCTACTATAAAAGCTAATTATGCTGATGGCAAAAATTTCAAAGCCATTTCCTGATGGTGAGTTTGTTAAGTGATATATGGAAAGCAGGAGAGATACCATGTGTCCTTTATAATGTGTCTATTACTTAATAATTGAGTCCGTCAGTTATTGCTTTTAATGTTCTCTTTCCTTGTCATTTTCCTATTCTGTTATTTCAAACATATGCACAAATATGGCTGGGATTACCCAATAACCACAGCAGTTGTCTCACTGTATAACAGTCACATTTACTTTTTACCATCCAAGGTAACTGGCAGTGTTGACATTTGTTTTACAACAGGTTTAAAGCAGGGAGAAACTTGACAGTAGAGTTCAAGGTTACCAGGTAGAAAAATACCTTGTGTCTGGAAGTTATCTTTGGCTCAACCCTTTTAAGGGCTGCTGAATGTCAGCAAAGCAGTCCTACTTTTCATGGAGCAGGGCTGTATTAAAACGCTGAACGCTTGCTCTCAGGAGTTTTAATGTTTCATTCAGCAAATACTAGAAAGTTTCAGTTAAGATGGGGAAAAGGAAATCAATCGTACTTGTGCTGCGTCCATCTCAGATTCATCACACAAATGCTCTAAAAACCTGGAGCAAGTGCAATTACCAGCAGTAAGCTCTGCATAGGGCAGCATCTGCTACTCAGCTCTACCAAAGCTGAAAGTGCAGTGGTCCTTCATAACACTGTGTTTATATATGTGTATGCATATTTACGTAGGTGTATATTAAAGCTAAAAGCTTCTGTAAGCCAGACTACCCTGAGAACCAGCATATCTGCTTTATGCCACTCCTGGTTCTTCCACCCACTCATCTTGAGCAGGAGAAACTGTGATTTTGTGACCACTGATGCAAACTTCCCATATGCTTTGGCCACTTATGATCGTATTTGTAATGACACTTAAGGGCAGGCAGCTTCTAGTAATTTTACTGTGCATTAAAGAGCCTTAACAGCTCTTTGTTTTGGGTGTGCTCAGGTTACCTTGGTATTAAAAAAACCTAAAACCACAATAAAACCCTAAACAACAGCGAAACATTTCCTCATAGTAACACATGGATTAAGGTACTAAAGTTTGAGATGCTGAGATAGCTTGTTGATGGAAGCCATGTTCTTTGTTAAATCCCCCAACTTAATCCACAATTAAACACTTCTAAGCTTATCAGCTCCAGCGTGGCAAGAAGCAATGGAAGAAGTATGGAGGATCTCACACCATGTTAGTGTATATCGATATTTGTCCCTTGTTATTTACAGTTAATGAGACACTGTCTCTTGTATTTAATAGACCTAAGCTAGAGGATCAGTTCTTTACCTAAGGTTCTCCTTCTGCACCACTTGATGGCACCCTTGCATAAGCGTGAAGTAACTTCAAGTCAACAGAAATCATCAAGCATGTTATGTCCAGAGTTGTTTTACATCATGAATATACCCGTTTATTACACGAACCTAACAATGCATTATTGAGTGGGCGTTTGGAGGGCATACGAAATAATTACACCAGGAAAGGTCTATTTTACAAATTTAATCCTAGAAATTACTTGGATAATTCACTGCTTTTTCTTTCCTTCAGCAAATTTGATAACAAATTTGCCTTGGCCTTACTGAACTTTTTTCATGGGTTGCAAACACTCCTTTCCTGATAGTTTCATCTTCATCTGAACGTTTGCAGCAGGGTTATGCAGTGCACACGCTTATGCACTGCACAGAATTTTTCTCCTTTCAGTTCAGAAGCAGCAATGCAGTAAACTGCTACTGAAAACAAAGACACCTTCTGTTTTGCTAGAGAGAAAATGGAAATTAATCCATACTCTCTGACTAATAATTACAACCCTATGGGATCTCAAAGAAACGTTCTGCAGGGGGCCGTAGGAGGGTAATAAGAGTGTGAGGGGATACCACATATGCCACTTAGCTGTAGGTGGCTGTAAATACATCGGTGAACGTTGCAGATTGTTGCAGGCCACAGACAAACAACTTTATGGTCCGTTTGATTTTATGACTTTATAAAGAATGTATCGAAACATTTATTAGCTCTTCATACACAGAATTTTAATGGAAAGTATAACTGGCTAGAATCTAAAATTAAAAGGTTTCAGGAACTGCAGTGAAATCTGCAGAGTGCCTTAGGAGCAGCTGCTAGTTGAGGGGTTGGATCCACGTTCCAGATGAGAACAAAGTGGAAAAATAATGGAAGCAGTGTAAATCATTGAGTGCCAAGTGACTCCTGGATTTGGCGAGACCTGAATGCCACATTTGTTCCCTCATCTACCAATACTTGCTCCTTCAAATACACAGGTGAAAGGACAGGCTAGTGATCTATACCAAGGTGAACTCTGAATTCTGCCTGCAACAATGGAGGAGCAGAGTGGGAACATCATAAATAAGCACCGTTAATAGGTAGTACCTGAGAGGTTTTTGAAGCATATACTTTTCTGACTTCCTCCATTACCCAGTGAATTGCACTGACAGTGATAATTGCAGCTTCAGGAAAAATAACTGCTAAACAATTGCAGCAGTAAAGCCCTACAGCCTTCCTCAATTAAGTGAGAATTTAGTCCTTGAGTACTACTGCTGAAACTGACTGACTAAGAGCAAGTTCTGTGGTAGATGGGAGGATAGTTTAGAACAGGAGAAACAGATTGCTTTGCTCTGTAACCATCCTCCCTATACTCCATCTGAAAACTCAGTAGCCACCTCTCCTCTGTGTCTAATACAGGCATGAGAATAAAAGCAATGCACTGCAAATGGAATCTACTCTGAGAGGTTATGTAAGCTAGGGAACTCATTTTTGTAGCCATCATTTCTCTTCTGGTTTTGCACTAGCAGCTTATACTTCCACTGTTGTTCATCTGTCTCATCTTCAACCTCTTGATCTTCGAAGGCTATTTTGGTATGGTTAGCCTGTCCTCCCTGCCTCCTTTTTTTCCTGCCCTTTCTGCTTATTCTTGTGTACTTGTGTTCATCAACATCATCTGCACATATCTGACATTTACAAACGGGTCTTACAAGCTTTAGCTTTTCAAAGTAGAGGATTTTTTTTTGTTGCTGTACATTTCAGTGTAAAGGCAAACTGGAACAATTTCCAGTAACAAAGGAAATGTCTTTACGCTGATTTGATCTAAACTACCCAAAGGGGAAAGAATGACTCCAACAAGAAACTGTAAAGCCTATGTCAGAATAGTCAAAACAGGAGTTTTTCTTAAAATGTATTTGAGAGCATTTACTTGAACCTCCAGAGAGGAAAAGGAACAGTCTTAATAAAGATTTAGGATAGAGATTGAATAGAGAGTACAGACTAGGTTTTCTTTTCCCCCAGAGAGTTGATAATGCCTTCTGACTTCTTTCTGCACTGTTAAGGAACAGGAACCTAAGAACCCCAAAGTCATTTGCAGCAGGGCTGTGCTCCTTCCTTACAGTTGCCAGAACCCAGGCTCTAACAGAACCTGACACTCGGCCTTCCTTTCTTGAACCTCATGAGGTTTGCCTGGGCCCACTGCTTGAGCCTGTCTGTGACTCTCTGGATAGCATCAAATCCCTCAGGTGGGCTGACTGCACCACACAGCTTGGCGTCATTTGCAAACTTGCTGCAGATGCACTCAATCCTAGTATCAATGATGAAGAAATTGAAACAGGTCAGTCTAAGGTAGTATGGTTAGGTTACCATTGGACTTGATGATCTTTAAGGTCTTTTCCAACCTGAGCAATTCTATGATTGGTCCCGGCACTGACCCTTGAAGGATGGCACTGATCTCCATTTGGATGTCGAGTCAAATGAAATGAATTTGTACAGTTCTCTCTATACACTAACTAAGCTCCTAGCAGTGCTTGGATCCAGTCTGAAGTCTCCCCCTTTCATTACAATTCTTGTGTCAGTTCCCCATTATTTTTTGTGTATTTTGAGCAGCACTTAACACCCGCAGTCTGACAGCCACTTTATCACTGTAACAAAGCATCCCTGGTCTTGTGGGATGTGTCTAGTCATCTGCCTGATGTGGCTAAGACTTACTATAGGTTGTCACATGAAGTCAAAGGCTGGGAAAAGAGAACTTGTCAGCTTGACCTTGATAAATCTATGAGTGTGAAAGACATGCCACATGCAATTTCCATTACAGAAGTCACTGGGAATCCATAAGAAATATGAAGGAGAGGAAAGTCAGACATGCAGAAAGTTATTTCCTATCAGAAACCCTGGATAATTTCAAGTGCTCTTCCAGCTACACTTGCATTCCATAGCAGTGAAGGGTATTCTCGAAGTCATCTTACAATACCAAGACAAAATCATCAGTTGCAAAACACAAGATATCAAGATAACTTTTTTCAGATCGCCTTTCCCATATTTCACCCCCCTCAAGTAAAAAACCTCAATAAACCAGCTCCTCTCACAGTTCTAAAACAGTTTTAATACAATACAAAGATATTCTAGTGCTTTTTCATTTAGTTACGACCATCTTCTTGGCTCACTTAAAAACAGTGTACTCCATCCTCTTCTCCTTGCCCTGATGCTGACAACTTCATCTACATATACAAGCATCTCCTCCTTTTATGTTGGTGGGAGGTAGCTTTTCAAAGTTGAATGAAAAACCCAGCAACACTTACAGCAAAAGATCCTATTCTTTAACAGCACCTGGAATTCTGAAGTTGAGTAAAAAAGAGAAAAGAACTCTGCACATGATCTTTCTGCAAAGCAGGATGGCACATCTAGGACTTGACTGCAGCTCAGCAACAAAGACTGACCGTCAGCTGGACACCTCCCACAGTGTATTTATCTGATGTTAAAACAGCTCTCCTGCTATCAGTGTGAAAATGTAGCTGATTTCAATGAAACAGAAGTCAAATTTTATCCTAGGACCCAAACTCACAAACTAAATCCACAAAATCAAGTTTGATTCATTTCTGATGTTTATACAATTTCACATTCAAACTCTGTGGAAAAACACAGTACATGTATTTGTTCTTTGTAATTCCTTTTGTCTCTACTTTGATGCTTAGGAGGAGAAAAAGACTTAGTGAGCTTCATCGTGGCAATAAGATCTTCAGTTCTGACTTTCCTTTTTGAGACCAGGAGATGGAATCAGTGCTCCATCAGACCTGCCAAACTGTCTCATAATCCTAAAGCAGAGCAAACACAAGGAAGAATGCAAGACCAGAGATCTTAACAGCTTCCAAAGAATCTTTTCCCATTGCTAGTTCTCCCTAGAGAGAAATAACAGCACACAAACAGAACAAGACCTTCATTTAAACACCCTCCTCTTCTCTAAAGGTAATGTATTTAGCCAAGACTTGTTCAACATTGGTGGTTTCTCTTAAATCCCCTGCTCTGCCATTTTGCATTCCAGGGACACTCAAGTTCTAGGAACACAAAACAACCCAAGTCTCTCTATCAAACAATGCAGAGACCATAGACAGTGCCCTGACACACACACATAAATATCCTGTAAGAGGCATTAAGTCACACCCACTGGAAAAAATAAATCTTAGTACAGGGTACTTACTTTGGAGACAGGTGTCCAGCGGCAGAGTGCAGTAAGAACAGAGCTGCTCCAATCAGGACAAGGAGGGAAACAGGTCACCGTAGCTTCTCCAGAGTAATTGCATTACTAAGCAGCACAAAATAGCAAGTAATAGCAATCAGTCCCAACAACAACTCAAAGGCCTTCAAAGCAAACATTTAAGAAAGAAGCAACACCTAAGACAAGTGCCTCAGGTACAGCAGAGAACAGGATTAACCTCACTCCCTCTACAACACGGCCCACAAAAAGAAAAGGAAGGTTCAGACTTGGGCTTCTATAGAGCCGTGGACCATGGGAGGAGGCTGCCTCAGGAGGGACTGATTAGGGCAATCAGAGCCTACTAGTACCCTCATGCCTACCAGCTGGCTCTCTTTCTCAGGCTGATGAGTCAAGTATATTACATTACCACTGGCTCTTCAGGTGTCATGAGACACAGTGAATGCTTTGGTTCCTGAAATTCAGTCTGTATTTCCTCCGTTAAAGGAGTTTCACTTATTCTCTGTGTTTTAATCATGCTCATCTTTAGATGCATCATAGGTGATCTACACTAATTTTTGTACTTTGGGCTGTGCTCAAGTCCAAGGGCTTCTTCTGAGACATCTGAGTGGTCTCTTTTCCAGTTTGCCCTGCAATACTCCTTTAAGTAGTCGTGATGTGATAAAGTGAAGGATGGAAGCACATGTGGCTGTGCAATGCTCAGTGTTGAAGTTGGCATTCTCTTTAAACTTACCAAAGGCAGTAAGGTGAGAACTTTGTTAACCAGTGCGGTAGAATCTTTGTGTGCTTTCTTTTCCATCTGTGAAAGAATGAAATCACAAATGATGAGCAAAGTTCTAAGAAGCTCAAGGTGCAGTTGGTTCAACACAGCTTAATTAAACCAGGCGTTGTGGGAGGCTGTTGATGATGCCTTTGCTAATCTCTCCATTTTGAAGTGGCTGCATCCCAATTAGATAAGGTCTTGAAGTATAACTGTTCTAAAACTGAAGGCGAGAGTATGTCTCCATGTCACTGTTTGCCCTTCCCTACTAAATTACCTACCCCTTTACCCCATCCTCAAACTAGATCTGCAAACTTCTGACCACTTTTTTCTGACTGTGACCTAAATAGGGAATGGAAACCACCTGCTGTATGCAACAGAAGAAATTCCATTTTCTCCAAATCAGAGGAGGAAGAAACAGTACACCTTAATTGCTTTCCCGTAATAATACAGTGATATGGTGTTGGATTTATGTGAATAATTCAGGGCAGTAAAATGAAAAAGTTATCAACAAAAGATGGCTTATGGTGATTATTTAATGCATTTTGTAGATAGTTCAAAGACAAGAGGATACATCTGCAGGTGGAGCGTGGAATACTATATCGAGTATAAATGTACAGATGTATTAACTCCATTACTAGGATAGAGGAAAAATAAGAGTCAGCTGAAGATAGTGAATAAAACATTTTAATATTCCCTGAATGTACACTCCCTTGTTCTGTTAAATAATAAACAGAAGATCTGAAAAATTCAGATAATCTCTCATGCAATAGGTACCCCTTATGAAAAGGCACGGGAGGATGTGAAGAACACATAGGAGTCTTTTCCTGTAGGCTGGGGTTAGTAGTAAACGTGGCACTGTGTACACAGCAGCAGTGTATAAGGGGGCAGATTTTATGCATAGGCTGCATATATCAGAGGGAGTTAGGGCTGTAAAAATGCGGTCTGACTTTTAGGGACATGTCCCAGGTTGTTCTGAAGATCAGACCATGGTCGGTTTGTCTTCTACAAATGATGTACTCGTGCAGTAAACTCTTCCATGCTCACCTACACTTTTGCAGTGCAAGCACCTCTGGACACCTGCCACCAAAATAACCTTGAGGATTTCTCTTGTACAGAGTAAATCGCCTTGTTAAATACATCTCTCCTTTTTTATAGTCCTCCCCATATAAAGACAAGTTAAAGAGGAATCTTCAGCCTTCAGTGTCAGAGCAAAAAAAAAAAAGAGGAGATAAAATCTTGATTTAATTCTTGTCTCTTTTTTCCCCCCCATTCTATTACCCTTTACACTATTCATTTACTCTTTTACTATTAAAATAACTATCTGATGGTGGCATTACTTGGTGAAGTGATACAGATATGCTAAGTGGAGTGTGACAGATGAATTCCATAATTTGAAAACCTGCTAGCTATGAGGTAGCAAGCGCTGCCTTTTTCTGGCTTTATTGACTATTAAAGCTCCATTTTGCAGTGCGTGCTGTTCCAATGACGTGAATTTTCATGCAAAAAGGTCTTCTTTTTTTTTTTTCCTGAAACTAAAAGGCTTCCCTTCGGAGTTCAGATGGACTGTGTAATTTTGGGGTCATTTATTCAACCCTGAGTAAATACTCCATTTAGTTAATAAAGTGGCTTTTTATCCGCTTTCTAGATTGTAATTTTTTAATAGGTAAATTAAAACCTTGCCTATTAATTGCAGGATACACAAGTGCCATTGGCTTTCTTTCAGGGCACCCGTGCCAAAGCTGGTGATGGCTGGGATGCAGCAAGGCAAAAGGGAGAGATCCTGAGGTCGTGCAGGTCTATTTGGTCTGAGCAGTCCCAATGGATCGCTTAATTCCTTACAGCTATCGCTTCCTACTCTCATTGCTTTGTGAAAATGGCCATCCTTCCCATAAGCTGATAAACTTTTTAGATTGGAGCTATAAAGTGTTTTCTTTCAGAAGAGGCTTCCACTTTAATGGACAAGGAGCGCTTTGCGATTCCGTTAGCTCGTCTCATTTTGGCTCAGTTAAGCAACAAACAGCTGAGGAGTAACTTCATTAAACATGTGCTGTGTGGCGGGGGAACGTTGCTTTGCCAAAATCTGTGCTTACTGTAGAGTGTGTTACTTTAAAGAGGGAAAGCTAGGATTTCATTATACATTTATTCTCCTTGTAAAGATAATTGTGTTTGTCTCTCATATAGCAACTGTCATGGACTTTGATGTAGATGAATTAAACCTAATCCAATCATTTACTTCAGAAAAAAAAAAAAACAAACTGTAAGTATTCATCTTTAAAAATGAGCTCTCAAAATAGGCTTTTATTTCATATATTTATTTATGGTTAATTGGACTATGTGCTGAAAATGATGGACCAGATTTTGATCCTGGCTGCCCAGTAAGGAGAGGCAATAAACGTGCTGGGGGCAACAGACATGTATGCATGTGTTTTCATGATAAAAAAACAACCTTGTGTGACTCCTAACTGTGGAAGGACAGCCTTATCCTTTGCGGCAGGCATATATATTCCAGCTGCTCTGAGAATGGGGCAGCAACTCGTCTTAAGTCTCGTGGGAGTTCACTGCTACTGAAAGGGTTTTTTAGGAGCTGAACCATCAGGTGCTGTTTCTGCTTACCTCCAGCTTGGGATCCTGCATACGTTTTCTGAGAAGTCTTCTAATCCCCTAACTTATGCCATACATTGACTGAAGCAGAACTTTTATTCCTTGTGGATTTCTGATGTCAGACATTTAGAGGGATATTCACAAAGCCCAACTTTAAGTATGCAATTCCATGTTAAAGGGGAGATGTAGCACTGAGGGACATGATCAGTGGGCATGGAGGTGTTGGGTTGGTGGTTGGATTGGATGGTCTTAATCATCTTTTCCAACCTTTATGCTTCTGCATTAAAGAACATTTCCATGTTAATTCAGAGAAGATGACTTATTTAGATGTTTTGATTTACCTTAGATCCACCATCTATGTAGGAAGGGTACAAAACACAGCTTCCTGGGCTGGATGGTGTGAAGAGCCATATTTTGTTAATTCCTAGGCTAAGAATGTCTGAACGAGGCATTTAAAAATAACTGAATTAAAATCTCTCTAAGCCTTTTACACCATAAAATGTTACTATCATTTTTAGATGTTAGAGGACTTAGTTTTTAGTGTTTTATTCCAACATTTCTACTCAAGGGCATAAACATGCTGGTGTTATTCAACCCAAACCAAGTTTCCTTTGACCGCTGCTAGGTAATTTGTTTGTATTGTTTCTGAGCTCAGCCTCTGGGTCAGATGCTGCTGAGGGCTTCAGTTTTTGGTAAGCACCCTCTGGCCAAATGCCTGGTCCACACCAATGCGGTTGCTATGCTTTTCCAAATTCTGCCCAGATGGTCTCTGCCTATGGAATTGTGGCACTCAATCTCTCATTTTCCTCTGTGGAGAAATACGTAATTTAATTTGTGGTTTTTTTTAGTCATCTTACAAATGACTTTCTGCTTGTTCTATTGTCTGAAGCAGTTATAGATGCTTCAATGGCACTTTTATATTATCCTGTATTGTTGCTATCAGTCATTGGATTTCAGGAGGGAGACAAGAAAACCGTACTTCAGCTTCTTTAGGACCAAGCTGACGGAACTACTGCAAATGAGGCCTTATTAGGGAGCGTCTCTCAGTAGAGAGCTAGAGAAGTGTTTCCAGGTAAGAATCTGTCAATGTTGAAAATCTTGTCTCACAAAGTCTAAAGAGCACCAAGTAGGAAACAATTAACTTTTGGCTCAGAACTTGCCCTTTGGCACTAAACAGTGCATTAATGAGACACCCATTAAGCATTTATCTAAAACAAACACCTGGCTCCTTAATCAGCATCTCAGCAGTACTAACTTAAGGCATGGGCCTGAGGAGCCCAGCTTGTCTCCTGATTCGAGAGGTTCACAGGTCTGTGCAGCAGCACTCTGAATCCTGCCTGGCATGGATTCATGCCACAGGGGACATGCCAGGCTTGTCTGTAGGATTCTTGGTAATTTAATTTTAAGTGGGTGTTAGTCTGCTAAGGAAGAGCTCTGAATGAAATATTCAAAGGTTGAGCTTGTGGTTCCTCCTACTGAGGCAGCCCCATGCTCAGCCTGAAACAATTTCATATACCAGTGCTAAGTCTGCCTTCTTGTGAAAGCTGTGAATTCAAATGCTCTTAAGAAACCTACTGCAGGGAACCTGCATTAACAGAGATTGGGCTTGATGGTGCTCAGAGGTCCTCTCCAACCCCTATCTCAGGCTACCTGTGCTTTGTGATATGTCCATCCTTCAATTGCTGAACAGTATACACCAACAGCTCACACCGCTGCCAGGAGCTCAGTACTAGCTGAATCTGCAGATAAAAACTACAGCAGACAGTCATCATGTGTCTTTACTATTTTCTGTCTGTTCTTAGCTGTTGTACTTTTGCATGAAAAATCAGCTTTTTGAGAACAGAATGAAACTCTCGAATCCTTTGTATTGACAGCAGCAGTAGCAAAGTGGGTTCTTTATCTGTAAAGAGACTTACAGGCACAGCCAGTTCCTCTTGGGCCTGACATCATGCCAAGGGCTCTGGCACAAAGACTTCTGAGCCGGATGGGCTCTCATACAGCATCTGCAGTGCTCGTACATGGTTTTGCTCTCAGTGGAAAGTCACAGCAGAAAGCAAATTAGAGCAGGGTGTTTTGCATAGCAGCGATGCCCATGGATTTCTGCAGCTCTGGGGAGAGAGAAAAGAAAGACAGTATATGAAGGTGCAGCATGGTTTTGTGTTGCACGCACAGTGTGTGACCCTTGTTAACTTATCCCTGCAGGTCAGCATGATGGAGCCTCACACAAGGACTGTGTCCCACACATCTGCAGCAGTGCATCGTTTGCCAGATATCTGACAGCTTGAGGTGCTGGGCATATGGAAAAATAGCTGATGGTCTGGATGGCAAAAATAAAGGTGTATCTCACTGCTCCTCAATCTTCCTTCATTTCACCCTTTCATATAGGCAGCACCTTCAGACATTTAGAGTACTTCATATGTGGAAGAAGGAATTTGTTTCTACCCAGGGGCTGTTTTATACCATTTTCAAAGGTGTCTGTGGACCTCAGTTGCTTTTCTGTCCTGTCAAAGTGTGCTGATGGTTTACCTGTAATCTATCCATGCCGTTTCCTAGGCTGTTTGATGCCACAGCTGTCCTTGTCACCTCTGTCTATGTGACCCCGTCCCCAGAATGGCTATGGAAATTAGAAGAATGCTTTGCAGAGACAGCAGTCAGCCTAACAGCAGCACCAACAGATTATTTGTTGTTGTGAAAGCAAAGATAATTCTGACAGCTCAGTGTAACCTCATGGTAGTTGTCCGGAGATCGTTTGCAAGCTGGTTGCAGTCATTCCTGACCAGGAGCTGTTAAACTGAAACTCCAACTCCAGAGGTGTTGAGTGACATGCTGCTGTCCTAATGTGTCAAATGACAAGTGCTGGCTTTTGGCAGCCTTAGCTTGCATATTGGCTCCTGTCAATGGTTTGGAAGTCCACTGTGGCAACTGTATGCTCATCCTCAGAGCCAAACTGCTCACCACTGAGTTGTCACATGCTAACTAATGCAAACAGCAAGCCTATCTCCTTCCAGATTTGCTACAGGATAAGGAAGGTCTGTGCATTGTTAGCTTCACACAAATTAGTGCACTTCTCCCAGCCAATTTTTCTGTAATTTTTTATCCTTCTGTGTAAATGCTGGTTGCAATAAAGCAAAACATGGATAATCAGGGATGTCTCAGCAATAGTGGTTTCCTCACTAGGAATACAGATGTTCTGCAAGAAGCCATAAAAACATTTTGGGAGCTCATAGCAACTTCTTTTTCATGGAGTTCAAGATTAAAACAGGTTCTCTGGGCAACCTGTTCAAAACTTGTGCATGCCCCATCCCTGGAGGTGTGCCAAGCCAAGTTGGATGGGGCCCTGGGCAGCCTGATATAGCAGCAGGCAACCCTGCCAAAGGCAGGGGGTTGGGCACTGGATGGGCTTTAAGATCCCTTCCAAACTAACCCATTCTATGGTTCTGTGATTCCTAAAAACCTATTCTCCTCAGCTTGTTCCAGGTTGCTGTGTGGTGTAAGACCGTAATGCACACTTGTTTGTGTCTGTTTGTCATTAACAATAGCAGTGAGAGGATGTCTGGAGCTTGCACACGCTCATCCTCTCATGTGTGCCAAGAGGTCTGATGAGGTGGTAATCTTGAGTGGGAGATGCTGCCAAATTGTGGGTAATGTCAATGACATTTTCTGCTGCCAGCAGAATAGAACTAGTCTGAGCTGAAAAATGATCTGATCCCAGGTGAAACATCTTTCTGCAGGTGAGCAGGTTTCTCATAGTGCCTTAAATATGATAGATTTCCTGTATTGTTTTAAATAAGATGAATGAAGGGAGATCTTGGTCTCTGGTACAGCTTTGGCAGAAATAATATCAAAACCACGAAATAGAAGACATTAGCATTATCAAAGTTTGGGAAGGGACATTCCTTAGAATCACAGAATCATTAAGGTTGGAAAAGACCTCTAAGACCATCCAGTCCAGCCCCCAACCCATCCCCACCATACCCACTGACCACATCCCTCAGTGCCACATCTCCTCATTTCGTGAACACCTCCAGGGATGGTGACTGCACCACCTCCTTGGGCAGCCTGTGCCACTGCCTCACCACTCTCACTGAGGAGGAATGTTTCCTAATATCCAACCCTTCATCAGGGTCCTGTTGAGAATGGTACCAGCCTTGTGGCAGGTGTCTTAGCTGTGCAGGCAGAAGAAGCTAAAGAGAGGAAAGAAATGGAGAAACAAACAAACAAAAAGCAGTATTTCAATTTGATGAGTGTGCTTTCCCTCGCTTTTTAATGTTTCTGCATGGAAACGTTTTTCCAGGAACTTGAAGCCTGCAAAAAAAACCTGGCAGGGAACAGTAGTTTGAATGAAAGAAATAAAATCATCTTCTGTTCACTTGCCTGACAACAAGTTTTCAGGAATTCTGTTTCTCAAAATCATTTGATAGAAAAATGTCACAGAAACATTTTTTTTTCAGTCAGAAAAAACAATGAACGTGAAAGTAAAGGACCCATCATTTTTCTTTTAGCCCAGGATTCATCTTCAGGTTGAGACTGAATATTAAAAACGTCATACTAAATTGTAACTTTGCTGAAGGCTTGGAAGTTTGTAAAAGAAGGAGGCTATGCTGACAGACATTTCCGAAACCTAATTCAGGAAGCCCTGAAGTGAAAAATGCTAAGAAAGGTTTGGCTTCTCCTATCAGAAGAAATAACATGTAACATTTCAAAGGTAATAAATGACCAACCACCCCAAGATCTTCAGAGAAAAAGTAGGAATACAAAGCAGGATTTAATCGTTCAGAACCTCAGATCCTTTCCATCCAAACGAATGAGCCTTTCTGAGCGCTTCAGCATCAATGCAAACTGCATATTTGAACGATGCATTGTTTTCTTGAAACTGTTCCAAATAACTTCATATCGCACACACCGGTTTTCCACCGAAGAAAGACTCATTCCATCTCGGCTGTAAGAGCGTGAATTTGCCAGCTTATACTGCTGCCATTTGTGGAAAATGGTTGTGCTTTATTGTATTCCTTTTCATCGCTATTTACTGGCTGATCAGTTTCTGATAATGCGGTTACTTGATCTTACTCTGTGAAATTACAACCCATTATCTAGTCAGGATGTGTTCTCACAGGGGGATTAAAAAATGATGTCAGTAATGTACTCAGCTGAAATTCAGCGAGGACACGGAGTAAGCTTACACCGCTGCAAAGTACAGGGTATCAACACCTGTCCTTCGTTCATCCACTCCCTGTTCTCTATTTCGTCCATGACGTGGCACGATAGCTTAAAGCCACAGCAAAATGCACAGAAACTTGCTGTCTGTCCATGCTCTGAGGACTCTCGTCAACATGAATGATGCTTTGTCGCTTGCTTTGCTGCCTGGGCATGAGTTTGTGTGCTGAGATTTGCAGGAAGCAAATCAAGCCATTGTGTTACAGAAGTAGCTTTCCTTCAGTGAGCTACTGCTAATTGGAGCGTATAAAGCCTGTTCTAAGACACTGCAATGAAGCCAAGCACTTGGAAGCAAGTTTCTAACCTCTGCTAACTGATAGACCATGTTATTATGCAGATTGACAATGGAGGAAGGGGACATCACACTAGTATTAAGGCCAGTGTATAGAAAGATGCACTTCTTGTCACCAAAAAGGAGATGCTAAAGGCTACAGAGTAATGCTGTATGGAACAGTGCAGATCTCCATTTCTGTCTGCTAAATGCCAAGACCAGCTTAAAAATCATATCTTGTTTTAAAAACCATCTTTGTTTCTAGAACACTAGAGGTCAAGTTTTCAAAACATTCTTCTTTGTTTCTAAGGCTACATGCTGACCTAAGAGGAAAAGAATAACAAAATGTTCCAGCTAAAAATAAAAAAAAAAAGAAAGACAACTGGAGTATTTCACATAGTCCCATACTTCCAAACACTGAGCAAAAAGAAAATCCTACGGCATTCCAAAGGATGAGTTTGTAACTTCAGGAATAGCACAGTTTGCACTGATACATAAGAACCGACAGTTTCCAACCGCACAGCTGTAGATGCATTATTTGTTGTCAGTAAGACTGAGATTGATCCAACAGGTTGCCTGCAAGGATTCCTTTGGGGCACTTCATCACCAGGAGCACCTCCTCAGGCTTCTTCATTGCTGCAGCCCAGCAGCTGCCTTTCGTACTACATCCTGCCTGTCATCAGATGTGACCTCTGTATCATACTTAGGTATTTTGGTGGGGATGTAGGTGTATTTGTGTGAGGTGAGCAGGGGGGTGGAGGTTCCACTTCCTACATCTTGCAGATAGATATCCTTCCAGATATCTAAATGCAGATATCCTTCTATCTTGCAGACAGAATTGCTGTACCTGTCTGCTGGCTTTGCTTGTTTCTCTCGTGGATGCCTGTGGGGGATGGAAAGAGGGCTGGGTTTGGATTTGATTTGTACTGTGGATTTACTTGCCATTGACACTACCCATGGCAAAGGTTAAAGTTAGTTTGCAAAGCAAGAAAAGTAAAGCCAAGCCCCTACAGTGAGATGTTAAACAGCTGGCAAAGCTCCATAGTCAGTGGTGCAACCTTCTGCTGCAGGGATAAGGTGGGCAGCACTGAAGATCCCCAGCCCTGCTGGCAGGCTGGTTCCTGGGCTCTCTGCTCTCACAGCTGCTGAAGGACATGCTGTGAGCTGTGTGGCTTTTGGTTGGGTGATGTTTGTGTTGTGTAGGTCACAGGGCCTAAAAGATTGGCACCCACTGCTTCCCTGCCAGTATAAGGGGAGGAATGTGTGTGCATTCTTTGTTCCTGACAGCCAGGCTTCAATGTGTACATTCCCAATGCGTTTCAAAAGTGCATTCTAGTTGTTATTAATACAACCTGGATAACAGAATTAAAACAATGTTTAAAAGCAATAGCCTCCCAAACAATCCAGTAAACCTATTCCTAAACTCTCATCCAGATGAAGTCAGGAACCTGCCAAACAGATGATTGTTACTATTTTTGTGAGTGAGTGCGCTACATCAGGTTCTTAAATCTCTCATTGGACATCTCAGTAAAGACAGACTGAACACACAGCTTCACTCATACCTGGCTCTGAACACATGAAATTCAAGACGGAAATGGGGAGATGTGGAGAAGCGCTAATTATATCAAGCGCAGTACCAGGCATATGGGCCGCACAGATATCAAATGATATTTGGGATTGCCCCAGCCCAAATGCAACATGTCTCACTTGCCTTTGTTGAACCTCATTGGGTTCTCATGAGCCCACTTTTCAAGCCCGTCCAGGTCCCTCTGGATAGCATCTCTTCCTTCTATTGTACCAAATACTTGAGGCTCTGTCTTGGGAGCATCGCTCAGTTCTTTGGCAACATGAAGTCAGTGGGAAGGGATACCCTGCTTCCAACAAGCATCTAGTGTGCATGTGATAAAAAAAGCATTGTGCGAGGGGCTGCTGACAAGTATCTGGGGTGACAGACAATATCTGGTGCTGCTGACTTAACGGGAGACATTCTGCAGACTGAAAGGAGGTGACCAGTTCTCTGGGAACGGAGGAGTGTGAAACAACCAAAGGTGAAAAGTTATTTCAGAAGCTCCTTTGAGATCCAGTTGTGATCTCATAAAATCTCTGTGCTCGGAGGTCTGCAGTCACACAGAGAAGGAATGTGGAATGGGAAGGGAAAAGCGGGATAAACAGCAATTTCCTAACACCACTCAGGGAATTAATGTCTTAGCCATAAACTTAATACCAAGTCCTTGTCCCTCTCCAATACTTTGTCACCTATTTTGTCTTTGATGCTTTAAAGTATTGTATTCAAAGTACCGCACAAAGGTCAACAACAGCTGTTGCTTTTGTTGTGAAAATACCAGCAGTTCAGTAAACCTGAAATGATGTTTGTGTGGCATCTGGAAAAAAAAAAGCCTTTCAGAAGGATGGCTTAACAAAGTGCCTGCCTATCTGCAAAGCAGCTCATGTCAGGCAAGTGCCAAGTGAGGAGAGAAGGTAGAGCCATGGTTTAAGAGTTATGCCCATCTACATGGCCCCTCGAAAATATCGGCCCCTTATATGGCAGGAAATTCTGTGCAAGTTGAAGCTGTCAGAGATGATTTAATTCTTGCTGAGTGCTCTTTGATTCCTCTCAGAGTCCCAGAGTGAAGCTGAGGCCAGGGACTGTTGGCTTGCCACAGCTCTCAGAGGCTGCTGTGCCAACAGTTCATACCTCTGTAAAGCAGGTCCATAAATCTCACCATAGGGCTGATCACTGGCACCTGTGCACCAGGGTTCCCCATCTCCCACACTGGGGACTGAAACAAGGTACACATACTACACTGAAAGTGTTTTCTATGCCTTTTGTCCAGTAGTCAGTGTTTCATTTTTGTGTGTGTGCAGTTTTACGCAGAAGAGACTGAACTACCTTACAGTGATCCAGGAGAACCAAACCCATTAATAACATTTCAAAGAGCTGCAGCGCTTGGCACGTTAATGGCAAAATCTCCACTGCTTTTATGCACCTCTCTTTTAGAGCTTAAGTTAGCAGTGATAACTCCATCCCTGCTTATTTTTGGTAGAGTAGCTTTCACCCTCTTTATATGCAAGTGTGACATTTATCTTCATTCTATCCCCACTCACTGTATAGAGAAATGGTGCTACAGTCTAATCTTAGACCTATCATTTAGTACTGGGAGGAAGGAGCCCATTATCTTCAGGGAAACCCTACTACATCGTAGTTATTGTCAGCTAAGGACTTGGGTCTGTAAAGATTACTTTTATCAAAATACTGAAATTGTGTTTCATCAGCTTTGGTAAAAAATAATATTAAAAAATAAATAAATAGGAGCGGTGCTCTGAAAGCAATGCCTCCTATTTTATAATGTTGGCTCACGATGTCAGAGCTGGATGTTGGAGGTACAGCAGCACAGGTTGAACCTTCCCACCAACATTCCCTTACATGTTGTTGCTGCGTGACAGATGGCAGCAGAGGGGCAGTCTGACAGAACGGCATCTGACACAGAAGCGTGTGTGGAGCAAAAGGGTGGCATTGAATCCTTCTATTGCTTTTGAATTGAAATAAATTAAGAAATATACTAATGTGTACGCTTAATGCTGATTCATAGATTTTAAGGTTAAGAGGGGGCATTATATCAGTTTGACTAATCACTTGTTCAGCAATTTATACAGTTTCCTTATAGTCATTTGTCCAAATAAGTGTATCTTACACTTGGTATTTAGGACCTATGTGTTGCATGGCCTTTACCTGTTGGTTTTTATTGCGGCCCTTACAGTCAGTCTATAATTTGTCACTCTCCCCATTCTGATCACAGTTTCTTCAAATTTGCTCTGCTTTCTATATTGTCTCCACCAGGGTGGTGGGTCCTTTCAAACTTTTTGTTTAGAGTCAGCTAATAGTGTACTTCTTTGATCACAGTATTATCTTGTTTGAGTCTAATGATTCTTTTCTTTCAGCATCCCAGAGAGGCTGTGGATGCTCCATCCCTGGAGGTGTCCAAGACCAGGCTGGATGGTGCCCTGGGCAGCCTGGGGTGGTGAGTGGCAGCCAGCCCATGGCAGGGGGGTTGGGTTGGGTGGGCTTTAAAGGTCCTTTCCAACCCAGCCATTCCATGGTTTATGAAATAAATTAGAGTACTTCATCCTGTTACAAGTATTTTGTCATTGCAAATGCCCAGTCTCGTTATCACTGCACTCAAACCTGCTCAAGAGTTCAGTCCGCAATAATTTGCTGTTTCTTTCTCATACGTCCTTTCTGTATGTCTATAAGAAGCACAGAGATTTCACGTACGTGGTCTTGATCCTCAAGAACTTAAGCACACTTACAATTTGATTATTGCACCAGTACCACCTACACTCATATGTGTGAAAATCAGTACATGTGACAGTACTGTCAGGAGAGGAGATTCAGTTTGAAGATGGCCTTTCCTGGGGAGGATTCCCTCACTCTCATTTTTAATTCCTTCCAGAACTGACCGATTAGCTTTTCAGTTATTTCACAGAGCTTCTTGTCACGAGGAGGTAGATGAGGCAAGCACTACATTTGCTGCAACAGCAGAATCAAAGATAAGAGACCTGTTCTGTCTCCACTGTCACCTCCTGGGATGGGTAGATGGGAGGGGGTGGGTATAGATGTGTTGTCCCTTTTATCTTATTGAAGGTTTTTTTCCCCACTTAATTAAAATTCCTTAATGTCATGGTTTTTATAACAGCGATGGTCATTTCCCTGAAGTTTTGCCATGTAGAAATACACTCAGAACTTACTCTATGTCTGCCTGCAGAAATCTCCCTCCTAACACTGTAATCCTTGGCATTTGCAGACAGCCCCTACGTTTTGCTGATTAACTCCCAGTGTTTTGTTATTTCAAGTGCTTCAGGCCTCCAAGAGCAACAGTCAGTGTTTTTAGAATAAATGATCGCTGATATCATTTTACAGCTGCGTATGAAGGGCACGCACACACACACGCAGACACAAATGCTATATATACACACACATACACCCCTATACATATGCACATCTGTAGGCACTTTTAAACATTTGTCTCAGTAGATAACAATGGAATTCAGTGCATTCATTTCTGATTTCTCTGAGGCTCTGGAATTTTGGGATCTGACAATGTGTTAGGGAAAAAGTACAATGTGTTGTTTCAAACGCTGGTTTAAATTAAAAGGGAGCAAAAAGCCAGCCATACGGCACATCACAATAGCTGGTTAAATATAGACTTGGATTACAGAGCCATTGTTTTCACTCCTGCTAAATAAGACAGCACTCTTAAAATGGAACACCACTTGACCTTTCATGTCTCATCAGTCCATGATTGTATTTAACTGATGCGGGGAAGGAAGGTTTCCCCCTGGAACTGTCCCCTACTGACATGACGGTAGCTGTTGCTGGGTCATACAATGCTCAGGAGGAGGAAGACCAGCGCCTCAGAACTCAAGAGGGATCTTTCAGCTCATGGAGGAGCTCTATCCATGTCACAGAACACACGCTCTTTTTTCAACTTCTCTCAGCTGGTGCTTTCTGCTGGCCATCTCAAACCACCACCAGCACTCAAACATTCAAAAATCACTTACTTTGAAGTGGAGATCCTTGATGTGCAAAGCAAGAAGCAGATCTGTATTGTGGACAAGGTGAGTGTATTATTCCAGTATGTTGGGGATCTGCGTAATACACACGGTGCCACTTCCAGGTTTCTGTTTAGACTCCGCTGTGATCTTTTGTAATACAATAACTTTTGTCTCTCGGAGAGATACTCACAACTTTTGCTCATTCACAATCTTTGTCTGCTTTCTTCCAAGATCTTTACAAATGAACCAACACGGATTTCTTTCAGACCCTGTAAGTGCATTTGGACTCAAAATAGGTCCTTTGGTTGTCTTTTGATGCTTAGGTTACAGTGATGATTTCAGAGCATGATGCCTCTGCTTCAGAATAGACATTCAGTTTTAATACATTTTCAAAGCTAAGCATCTCTGCAATGCCCTGAGTTCTCGTTGGTATCTAAACATACTCAGCCGTGCACTACATAGTGAACTGGACAGGAGCCTGGCATTTTTAAACATTTTGTTTGCAAACAAAAGAACTTATCTAAGAGAGGTAGAGATGTGTTTTATTAATGATGTGGATCAAAAGATATAAACAACAGTCACATTGTGTAAGTAGAATGAGATAACTGGGTGGCAGGGAACTTTACAATGCAGTAAGCAGCGACTGAGATCATCTCATATTTACACCACAGTTTTCATGATTCATTGTGCCTCAGCATATGAGCTGGCCTCTTGTGTGCTGTGAAATCGGGAGTTCTAAGCTATTTGGATTGTAGGAATCTTCAGTAACACAGCAGAGTTTTGAGATTTACTGTTCTGCTAAAAGAAAAAAATAAATCCCTTATCCTCACAGGCAACAGCTGGAACTGGTGGATAAGTTTGCTTCTAATGTTTAATTGACGGGCTTTGAAGCACGCAGGGTGGAATGCTACCACATTTCTAGTGTTCCTGATCATTTACAGGGTGTTTTTGCAATGTGTGCCTACTTAAATCTCTTCTATGCACATTCTTAAAAGGCCAAATGTTTTTTGAGACTTTCTGCATCTCGCCAAAGGGGAAACGTGTACAAAATGATCAAACAGATGTGATGACTATTGACAGAATTTCTAATGGTAGGTTTGCATTATTTAATTTACTGAGTAATTTCATGCAGTTATTAAAAAGGCCTATCTGCACACTGTACTGAATAATGCTTCAATCCGACAAAAGACTGAGCATATGTCTTATCTTAAGCTTTCCTACAGGCTTATTAAAAGAAATATATTAACAGAAAAAAAATGGAATGGATTTCTGGAATCCATTCCATGATGGGTAGAAGAACTGCAGTCTTCTGGGACAATACATGGACTTGTGTTTTAATTTTTATATTGGAATTTCTTCAGATCACAGACTGTTTCTATAGCAGTGGCAAAAGAGTTACGAGTGGTGATTGTGAATTGCTCTCTACGTAGAGGTAAAATGCTTGCCAAGGAGCAATGGCAACCATTAGCTGAAAGCATGCGCTCAGGAAGTTATGTTCAATTTAAATGGCTGTGGCCATCCTTCTAGGCATGGACCTTATTTATTTACTTAGGTGCAGCACCAGGAGGTTGGTACAGATACGCTACAAGGCAGAGATTTCCAAGACTGTCTATAGCATTTGCATTTCAAACACTGATTCACCTGTGTGTCTAAGACCATTAATTTGCTGTAATAAATCCTTTCTAAGACAACCTTGAAAGCAAGGAAGTTGAGTTCCTTACTTCAGTGAACACTTGTTAGTACTGGTGAATCTCATTTCAGCTGGTTATCAGAGCAATCAAGAGACCATTTTACTGGATAATGCATAATCTTCTGCTTAATTAAATATAACATTGATACAGACTTAACATGATGCTTCTAACACCTAGGTTCTGTTTCTAAGATAATTATGAATAGCTTCATGTCTTGAGGTTACATGTAATTAATTCTTCTCAGGATTTACAATACGAAAGAACAGGAACCTTATATTTAGAAATGTATGTATTTATATTCTTACTACATTTTGTTAGCAGTTTCATGTATTATGATTTAGCAAGTGTATTTGTATTATTCTCAGATTCGTAATGCTTCTGTGGCTTAAAGGCTTTCAGTTGCACCAGGGGAAATTCAGGTTGGGTATTAGGAAACGTTTGCTCTCAGAAAGAGTAGTAGTGCTTTGGCACAGGCTGCTGAGGGAGCTGGTGGTGTCACTGTCCCTGGAGGGGACTGTGGAGATGTGGCACTGAGGGATATGGTTAGTGGGCATGGTGGGGATGAGCAGGGGGTTGGACTGAATGATCTTAGAGGTCTTTCCCAACCTTAATGATTTGATAAATCTGAAGGGAACCACTTATAATGGCAGAGAGAAAAACCCTTTCTTTCTTCACCTAATAGAAACTCATGCAAATAGATTAGATGACTAAAGTACAGGTTAAATACCAGGCAATGCTTCTACAGAGTTAGCTTCTATGACATGCTTGCATATGCATATGTGTCCTGTTCAGATTGGTAGAAACTCTATAAATTCTGCAAGCTGATGATACATCTACCTCGTTTTGGTATTTAGTAAGAAAAGGTGTCTTGTGCTCAATGCAGTGTCAGGGATTTAGAAAAGGTGCACTTAGCTCTGTGACCTCAAGCAATCAGCTGATATTGGTAGGCTTTGGATCTGGCATAAGTAACTGTGAATTAATTCCCCAGCCGTAAAATGAAGAATAACACTATCTATCTCTTGGCTTCCTTTCCCATCTTACACTTTGGGGAGGGATAAGTCACTTAATATCAGTGAGTTGAGTGGTTAGTCTAAGGTTCTGATCATCTGTAAGATAGGCTTAAAGGCACAGAATGAATACATATTTGCCTGGTGTTTAAGTCTGTAAGATACGTTCACTTCATACTGCAGAATTTCCAGAGTCAGGATAGACAGAAACAATACGGAAAGAATGCAGAAAAAGATGAAAACCTCAGATACTGGATCACTGTGATCCCATCCAGGAGTTGGGGCTTAAAGAAAAAGATTTCACCTTGCAAAACTTGAAGTAAATTCCTGGCAGTTCTTTCTGCACATGTGTACTTGTTATGAAAGTATCATTACTTTAATAGCGTCAACCTGCTGTGGGTATGACATTATGCAATTAGTTTGGTGCAGAAGAGCTTTTCTGGCAACTGAATGATTTAAAAGAGAAACAAAAACAATGCAAGGTATTTTTCTCCAGGGTTTCTCTTGGTACAAAAATGAATTCTGAGGTGAGCAAAGGTATGTGGACTTACATGATCTCAGCAGTGGCATAGCAGGCAGTGAGGTTCTGAGGGCAACAATCTGGGCACGTGGGTCTGTTTGAGTGACTGAGCTCCATCTCTTCCTTCCTTTCCTGCTGCTCAGTTGGAGGCTTTCTATTGGTGGAACTCCCAACTGCCTGTAAAGAACAGAGGGCAGGCAATTAGCACTGATTAATACTTTTGTGTTAAATATTTTCATTGAAAAACAGACTCAAAGTGTGTAAGGATTTTGGCTTGTCTGTTTACTTCCAAAGAAACAAACAAACAACGGGAGGTTCAAAATTCATGGAGTCCTAAGGATGAAAGAAAATAGGTTTTGTATTTTTAAATAAATAATCTATGTTTTCCATCTCCAGCCACAACTTATGGAAGAGAAACAGCTGCTCAAAAACTGCTTTGCTTCTACATTATCACAAAAGCCTGGAGTAGGTTGGTTTTAAGGTTATTGATGTGCAGTGATTTGATTTATAAATGCTGTTAAGGCAACTCATAACTGTTTCTGTTACAGCATTCATTGTATATTATCTTATTCTTCAAATTAACTTGTAGTAAAATGTATTTTCCTACAAATGTAGTGCAATGTAATTAATTTTGCACGAGTTGCTTTGAAGGCATAAAGTGTTACACAACACTGTTTTACAGAATAAATCACCTCTGGGGAAACCAGCAGAGAAACCTTTTTTCCCCATCAGAAGTCTTGGATCTCAGTAGTTTTGTGCTTTGTGGTTTTGCTACCTAAGCTTTAAGCAGAGGTGCAAACTCAGGTTATGTCTGCTGCACAATGGCACTTCTTTAAAAAAACCTACAACCTAAGGCCTATAGAAGAGAACTTAGTAGAAAGCTAAGTCACTGTTAATTAAATGCTTGTGGTTAACATTACATACTGTAGGAACACTTAACTGTGTTTATGAGTGTAGACATGCCATGCAGTGCCTACAGTGAAAGTGATGTGAACATCATTATTTTTCTTAAACTAAAGGATCACTGTGTAGGGCTGTCTTCTCATTACACATTCTTGTCACATCCAGCCTAACACAAGCCTGTGCATCATTCCAGGCACTTACATACATGACTGTTCTTGCAGTTAAATATAACACAATATATAGAATCACAGAATGTTTTGAGTAGGAAGGGAGCCTTGAAAACTGTTCCAACCACCCTACTGTGGACAGAGACTCCTTCAGCTAGTTCAGGTTGCCCAGGGCCCCATGCAACCTGGCCTTGAAGAATTTCAGGAATGGAGCATCCACAGCTTCTCTGGGCAGCCCATGCCAAGGCCTCACCACCATCACAGGGAAGAATTTCTTCCTCATGTGCAAGCTAAATCTACCATCTTTCAGTTTAAAATCACTGCCTTTTGTCCTTTCACTACTTGCACTAGTAAAACCTGTGTCTCCATCTTTCTTAAAATCCCCCTTTTTGTCCTAAAAGGCTGCTATAACATCTCTATAAACAGCTGCTCTTCATCCATTCATATCCCACTCTATACTGGATGCTTGAGATTGCCCCATCCCAAATGCAGTAGAATCACAGAATCAGTACTTTGCACTTGCCCTTGTTGAACCTGATTAGCTTCACAGAGGCCCACTTCTCAAGACTGCTGAGGTTCTTTAGGACCTAGCATCCTTTCCTTCTGTTCTAACACCTTCACCACTCAGCTTGGGGTCATCTGCAGACTTGCTGAGGATACACTCAGTATGTATTACTACACCTTTGGCCACAAAGATAAAATAGGACTCCTTTTGATTTATTTGAAAGGGTAGCCTTGTTTGTGTCTGAAGGAGTCTGCAGTCATTTTTCTTTCTAAAGCACGTAAAAGAGTAGTGCCCTAGTATCCGCACACTGTGCTTTAACAATAAACAGAGTTACTTCTGATTTATACTGGCAGGACAACAAAAGCAGATGCATTCAGGTGCACTATCATAAATCTTTTTCTTGCCTGTGGGTTGTGGCTCTGTCACAGAAAGTGGGCAGCCAAAAAGAACAGTCATCACCAGCTCTCTTTTCCATGGTTTTATCTAGCAAATAAAAATAACTTCTCACATCACAATGTGGAGGCTATTCTGTAAATACCACATTCATTCTAGGTGAGCAAATGCAATTACTGAAGTAGGAGATGAACTCAGCAAAGAACCCATGCAATGCCTTTTACATCAGACTTTCCCTGTTTGCTCCTTTAGTAAGAAAGTAAAGTTGGTATAATATTGAAGTCATTTTCCTGAAAAGAGATATTTAATTGCCTTGTATAGTCTTTTCTTTATTATTATTACTTTTTAATCTTTATTATTTAACTTCACGGAACTCTGTTCTTCCTTGTGGGGAAGGGGCAGAACCTGTGCATTTCCACAGCTGCTTTGTTTTATGTACAGGATTTTTGGAATCATCATCTCCCTCATTCAAGCAGTCTCTCTTTAAGGATATTTGTTTCTGTTTGGTGCCAAGGGTACCCAAAGGAATTCAATAATCAGCTAGTCAAAGGAGGTGGTTTCCTTGAGAAGAGCACTTTTTGATAGTGAGTCCCACAGGAATACAGTTGAAGGAACACAGAAAGAACTAGCTGAACTCACTGCTGCGCAAATCCTGTTCTACTTCCTTTTGAAAGGAGGATTTTGCAGTGTCATTGTCTTTTACTGCATGTTTTCCCCACATGCAGCTCAACAGGGAGCTGGTCCCTGCTGGGAGACACTGCAAGAAAATACATTACATTTACAACTGTTATAATGTCTATGCATTTTCTTGCCCGTAAGAAGTGCATCTTATGCCTACTCCTAGTGCTGAAGGTGATATCAGAAGTATTTTCCTCCTCAGTTATTAGTTACACTTCTCAAAGTAGGTAAACATATTCAAATTCTATTGAAGCAATCCACTTCAATTGAATTCTTCCTGCTGTACTAGAAATTCACATTATTTTAATGTCAGTATAGCTACAGCTAGAAGGCAACTGGACATTAATCTCTGCTCTCTGCAGTTACAGTTCTTATTTCAGTACAACTTTTTAGATGAAAAACCTGGATAAATGGCTTTTGGTTTATCTAGAAGAGAGAGACCGAGGAAGGGAGAATCTGGTAACTTAAGGGCATTTAGCATTTGTAAAGAAGTAGTTCAAAGAAGGAGGAAAGCCACTACCAAAGACTGATGCTTCAGCTGATACTAATTTTCAAAGCTTAAAAATGCCTTTAAATGGCTGTTTTTATGCAGCTCTTATCTTAGCTATAAAGGTCTAAGCTTCAGCAGGGGGGAAGACAGAGTGAAATACAAAAGAGAAAAAAAAAAACAACAAAGCTGGTTCAAAGCTTGATGAAAACAAGAGATGTAATTCATGAGGCACCAGTGGTGCTCCAGGTCTTCATTTACCTGCCCACAGCAGGGGGATGGAGCTCAATGATCTTTAAGGTCCCTTCCAACCCAACCCATACTATGATTCCATGTTTCCGGCCAGCCGTAAAGGCCAGCTATGCTACAAGAGCAGTGAAGAGGGCCAAAAGTATATCTGTAGAGACAGATCCTCAACCGCTGTGAAAATGTTCTAATTCCCCACGAAGTGATGACATTTTACCCCAGCTGCACATTTGCTGTATTGCATGAAAGGTAATTCACAGATAATTGCAAATTACGAATGTAGTGGAGCAATACAAGACCGTAGGGAGCTGTAGGTGTTTTATTAGTCTAACAGTTAATCAGCACAACCCATGATGGAAATTTAGGCTATAAAGGCATTTCATATGGGCATTATTGTAGCATTAAAATACTCCTGCCCAGGATTTATTGGTCCATTAGAGTATGCTCCAGGTTCTTTCTGAAATCTTAGTCCTGTGATTCTTCACAAAATACCTGAGCCATGTAGTAGTGGATCTTTGTCCTGGTTTCAGTTGGGATATTTTTCTCCACAGTGTATGTTACGATGCCAAGTTTTGGCTCTAGGAGTAACAACAATGTTGATAACACACTGAAGTTTCCAGTTGTTGTTGAGCAGTGCTGTGCAGAGCCAAGGACATTTCACTTTCTTAGCTTTTCCTACTGCCCTGCCAGCGAGAGGACTTGGGGGGCACTAGGAGCTGAGAGGGGACAGAACCAGGAGAGCTGAAGTAAGCTGGTCACAGTGATATTCTTTATGACATCACATGAAAACTGTAAAACTGATTGGAATTGGCTGGAGGGGACTGCCTGCGTGCTAGTTGTTGGGTGGTGAGTAACTGTATTGTGCATCACTTGTTTTCTATATACGTATATATCTGTATAGTATTATCATTACTATTAATTATATTTTCTGTCTTAGTAATAATTCTCATTCTACAAGCTTTATTTTTTTTTTTTCCTGATCCCACTTGGAGCAGGAGGAGTGAGCAAATGGCTGTGTGGTGGCAGCTGTCTGCCAGGTTAAGCTGCAACAGAGTAATAAATACCTAACGGTGTGTATTACTGCTTTAATTATAATATACCTGCCTACATTTAAACAAGTCTGAATTTTTAGAAGTTCTTAAAATGCAAGCTCTCCTTTGAAACAGAACAAACTGTGTCAGAAAATCTGTACCACAGGTACAGCAAATATCTCCTCATAGCACTTGGCACTGTGAAAAACATTTAGATTGCTGATTGCCCAGATGATATCTAATTGTTCTCATACATCACCTCCATTTCCCGTTCCTTTCTGTTTCCAGCTCCATCCTTAACCTCATGGGCCACAGGAGGCTGGCTGCCTCTCCATCTTTCTGTCTGATCTCACCAACATAATTTTGGACCTATTGGCCAAACATAAATACACCTGTAAGAGAAGAAAAGAGTTGAAAAGGTCACTTAGCTTCTGCTTGTCTAATGAAAACTGCTGGCATGGTAGCTTAGTTCTTCAGAGCAGGCGGGACAGGCAGAATCTAACCATCATCAACCAACTTACCTACTGGAAACATTACAGGAGACAAAGAAGGGGTAAAGGGCTATCGGAATAGATTTGAAGATCCTTTATAATCTGTTAGTAGAGAATAAGGCTTCATTAGTACTGCTACACATAGAACCACTTATCTTAATGGTATGTTCTCCTGTGAATTTTCCTTTGAGCTGGTTAATATTGTTGCTATTTCTTTTATCTTTTCCACACAGTCCCCCAGCTACTGGTTGAGTTTTTTGGGTGTACTTATTTTAAATTTTATTATTATAAACATTAGCAACACGCATAGCAATAAAAAAAACAACCAAGGACAAACATCAACAGCCTTTTGGTAGAGAAAACAAAACAGGGAGCCACATATTTAAAACGGCAATCAAAATAAAATAAAACAAACCCCACTTTTTTTCCTGAGAAGAACTGGGCGAAATTTGTTTCCACACCCCAAATGTTGTTTTCATACTACGGCGAAATCAAATGAATCTTGGCCTTTCAATGACATGGAGATTTGGGAGAGGAAGACAATATTACAAATTAATTTGGGAACATTTCGATCTCACGACACAATAAACATTTCAGGTGCAATTTGTTTTACAATGTAATAGTGCATTCATTTCTTTGAATCCTATTTCCTATCAGGTGACTTTTCTTTGCTGGAGAGGGTGTTATGTTATTTTACACTATCACGATTGATGTGTCAGAAAATAATGCGAAAGTAATGAAAGTTCTGTAAGGATGAGAAATGAAGGAAATGAAAACAACACAGCAAAATGAATTTTCAGCATTTCATGAAACCAAGTCTTAAAAAAAACAACAACCACCCAACAAACACAACCACCACAAACATTTTCTATTTCAGTTTTCAAATTCAAAGTCAACATGAATTTACACATCCACAATGGTTTTCCAGAACCATTCCGTTTTCCTATTAGAAAAGTGATGTGACAGAACTTTTCCTGCTCTCAAGGTGAGCACAGAAACCTTACTCATTTCTCTTCAGCTAAGGGTTAGAAGGCACAGAGAGCTGCCTGTGCTGATGACATGGTAAGCTCTGTAAATCGAGGGATGGCCAGCAAGCCTTCTATCGGCTAATAGATCACTTTCTCTTTACTTCCACAATCATTTTTAGCAGGGAGAGACAAAGCTCTTCCCACTGTCTGGCAATTCTTTTTCAGTTTTTTTGTTTGTTTGTTTGTTTGTTTGTTTTCCTGTTTTTCTGTTAAGGGAGAGTATTTATTATAAGCACCCAGCTTGTAGTACAAAAACAATATAACATCTTTGGAGACGAGCTTGGCTAGCTTGAATTGTCATGCCCACACCCAGTAAGTGTACAGTTTTGTGCATTCATATATACTTTGACCTATCGTTACTGGGAATGTTAGTCAGTTGGATTATCTCATATGCCAGAGTTCAGGTGACCACATAAATAATCTCTAGGAGACTAAGCAATGTGGCTGTAATAGAGCCAAAACCACAGTGCTGAAACTCTCCAGTTTTTGGAAAGATTGGCAGAAGACCAGAGCTTTTTTTTTTCCCCCAGTATAGAGTTTGTGCTGTGATATACTGAATAAAATGCTGCACTTCATGCAAACCCTTTGTGTAGTTGCTGACAACACTTGTCTAAGAGGAGTTACTTGCCTAAATGTGGAAGATATTTATATCTCTTTGGGCATGACCGGCACACTGGGCTAACAAAGAGACCATTGTGGGACATGCTGAGGGAGGTTTTCACAGCAGCCATTCTTAACACCCATTCTTGAAGATTAACAATAAGAAAAAGGAATTGGATGTGGACGCCAAATTCTCAAAATGCAAACATCAATTAGAATGGGTGTTTCCCTGATTCACTTGCTATGGATTGCTGCTGATTTATAACAATACAGCATGTTCCCCAAGCAAAGACGTGGTGTCAAAGCAGTAATTATGAAGTATTTGTTGTGAGCTGAATTTGGAAATTACCTGGCTCTTCCACTAGCCTCATTTCTGTTTTGGGATCAGTGCTTTAGCTACGATAAGCTGATGTCACCCTTTTGATCAAATGTACCTGGCTAAAGAATGAGGCTGTCTGCAGCTAACAAACAGCTGCAATGGCAAAATACCTGAATTTCTGCAATCCTAGAAAATGACGGCCTGCTGGAAAGGGGGTGACTCAGCAGTGCTGGCATGCCAGAGAGGGAAAAAGCAGTCAAAGGGAAATGCTGAACAAATGACCACTTTCATGCTTATTTTATTCAAATTCCTATCGATATCCTTCTAACCTATAACCACTGAATTAGTTCCTCAGTATAAGGACTGTGTGATGCAATTACATACAGATAACCATATTACTTATATATATTTTTCTACTTACAAATGCAAAAGAGGTATGAAAACGGAAAACTATCAGATTAGCCCGCACTTACAAAAGGCAGTTTCAGATTCTCATAATATCTTCCAATTACGGCTTTTGCTTGAGTCATAGCCCAAGTTACTAACGCTGTATTTTAAATCTTAAAAGAAATGAAATGCTTTGTGCGCTGCTGCATAAATGAAGAAGTGGAACGGATGACCCAGAAGATCCTTTCATTCTTTAATTCCTGAGAAACTAAAAGTTGCTTTGAATAGCTATGCTGGAATATTTGTGCTATGAAGAAAAACAGGATCTGAGCTTTTTAACTCATAATTTTCTGAAAAATGTAATGAACGTCATACATACCTGTCAAAAGTAGTTTTGAACCTTAATTACAATGACAACTTGTTAGAAAGTCACCTATATTTGAAACCTAGAATATACAAGTTGAGAAGTTGGAGAAAACTGCTTGACCATGAAATGCAGAAGATGTATGTGCCAACCAAGGTGCTTTGACAATGAAATTCATCTTTCAAATGAAACTGATCTTTTAAATAAGCCAAGGGTGGTCTTTCTGTTTTCCCTTTGCATATCTGAAAAGTGCTGAATTAGAGAAAAAGAAAGGTTATAGTCCCTTCATAAATAATTTACAAGAATAAAAGAAGAATAGGACTAATAATTACAGTGAAATGTTTCAGGGTTTTTATTCATCTAGCACAATGGGTAATAAGAGGAGATGATGTTCCAGTCCTTACAATTCTTTAGCTTGTATTGATGTAGGATGAAAAGAACAAAAGATAATTAATGGTTTATAAAGAGAGAACTCTTAGTAGTAAGCTGATGTCTCAGTATCCATTTTCATACCGATCAATATTAGAATCTATAGCCTCACTGGTTGTTTTATGACGCCTTTAAGAAAAAGGACACAGAATTATCAAGACCATAAAAAAATGTATTTCATCCTTTTGTGGCTATAGCCTCATTTTTCTGCCTGGGAAAGGACACTGTGATTCCTCAGTGTCGCAGCCCATTCTCAATAGGAGGCATTTGTGTGATTTTTCAACTTGTGGTCTATGCTGTTTGCCTCAAGAGAAGAGAACGGCCCATCTCCAAGCCAGCTGGCCCACAAAACAAATGTCTTCCTGCCCTCCTGGCTGAGAATACGTGCTCCAGGCTTTCCCTGGGCACATGCAGACCACACAGCATGGTGCCACACAGAGCTGCCAGACCACGACTAGCTAACCAATCAACTATCCATCCTGAGCTGGCATGATTAAAAGCAGCTCTAGCCTCAAGCAGCTTGGACATACTCACGCCCAGCAGTGCCCTTGCTAATGAGCTCTACATTACTCATAAATGTTGCAAGGGAGCACAGTCCACTATGTGGTTCAAACACCAGACCTGGTTGCGAGTGTGTCACGGCTGGAAACTCAAACACCTCACTCATAAGAAGGAAGAGGGAATATATTGATATCATATAGTGATTTAGCAAAGCTTATTTAAAATCTTAAATAAGAAGATGGAGGCTTAGCAAAATTTGAGGTTGCGGGGTAAACTTGATTATTTACTGCATAGAGGATAGGGTTAAAGACACTAATCAAGGAGACCCTCT
Source organism: Excalfactoria chinensis (assembly GCF_039878825.1). Classification (NCBI taxonomy): domain Eukaryota; kingdom Metazoa; phylum Chordata; class Aves; order Galliformes; family Phasianidae; genus Excalfactoria; species Excalfactoria chinensis. Next base: position 40,436,971 of record NC_092828.1, read on the forward strand.
CACTGAGTTCTGAGGTTCAGAGTGGACCCTGTTGCTTTCTAAACTCCTTGAACCACAGAAGCATGGAATCCAGGTGTGGCTGGATCCACTCCTAGAGCTGATCAATGATTTATGTCTGAGAGTTTATATAAGCACAATCAATCTAAGATAAAATTTTAGTAAAGCTAACAAAGCTTAAAACTGTTCAACTGTTACCAAGGATCTCTATCAGCAAGGTATCTTGTCATCAAGGTGTAAAGGATCTCTGCGCAGGTGTAACCATGAGGGGCATCCCTGCTCAAGGGGAGATTAAGAGGCTCTTGGTCTGCTCTATGCTATGAGTGTGCTCAGGTTAACAGTATTTATGGGGTAAGGTGATTGATTCATAGTACTCAGCAATCAGTATTTAGTATCAGTTCTTTGAGCACCCAGTTTGAGACGTTATCGTGGTCGTTATCTGTCTTGGCAATACCTTGATTGTTATCAGTCCTGAACAAGGTCTTTGGCTTGCTTTCTTTGAGCTTGGAAAATCTCCAAGCCTGCCCTGCTCTAGGACACCTGTCAGGTTTTGGTCTGCAGTCCTTGGTACTCTATAGTTGTTGTCACCTAACACCACTTGCACCCATTTCTGGGATCAAGACTTCACAGATGTGGAATTATGAGGTGTAAGAAAGCATTTTCAGGTATTTTTAGAGGCTCTGAAAACAAATAATAATTCAATCAAGCAAACAAAAGACAAACAAAACCAAAACCTTCCTCTCCTATTCAAGTCAAAAGCAACTGTACATGTTACAAAAAGAAGGCACATGAGGATGGAAGCTGCATGGAATGACTGCAAATCTGGACTTTCCTAGTGACTAGAAAATCTCTCTCTACGGAAAATAGAGTATTCTCAGCTAAACCCAAAGACAGAGCTAGCAAAAATCTTAATTTTACATACTTTTTTTTCTCCTGCCTATTCATATTCTCACTAGAAAAATGCTGGGTTACTCCTATGCACTAATGACAAGTATACTAGATATTTGTATTGGGTGTCATTGGATGTAAGTTTATTTATTTGTGTGCCCCGGTGGCGCAGCGGTAGAATTCCCGTCTGCAACACCAGGGGGCCCGGGTTCGAATCCCCCCTGTGGAGCAGGGGGTAGAAGTGCTGCTCTGCTACACAGAGGGCTCGAATCCCGGGAGTTGGACTCGATGATCTCTAAGGTCCCTTCCAACTCGCACAATACTATGATACTATGATGATGATATGACTGGTAGCTTTTGAGGCAGCAGTTTTACATAGAACAGGTACCTGATGTCCTTGGGGAAGGAAGCTTTCTGCTTTCTGATGTCTGGCTGTAACCATGAGGTTACTAGAGACAAAGTGGGTCCCCACAGTTAAGATACACTCTAATTTACTTAGTCTCTGAGCTTAAATCTTCAACACAGAATAATAAATCAGTGCCAACTGCAAAGGGATGGTCTTGTTAACACCAGGCCCTTGCCACTGCCTCCTCAATCTCAAGCTTAGCATATTTCTTTCTGAAGTGTTCCATCCCTTTTGCTTGTAAATTCAGGCTACTTACTTCTAAGACTTTCAGTCTAGTAAATTCTTAGTGTGTTTCTCAGACACTTTGTACAAAGTGTGTTAAGAAATCAATAAACATAATAAAATAGAGCCTAAATGGCCTCCAGTCTGCCACCTAACACTGTGACACCTGAATTGCTTTACTGCACACAAAAGACAGCTTGCGGAAATAAACTGATTTCAAGCAGAAAGGACAGAGATTCTCAGCTTTACTACTGGCTCCGGAGGAAAATCTCTTCATGTCTCTAAGAGCCAGGTCCTAACACAATTAAAGCTAACCCTTGAAGATGTCCCCTTGGTTTGATCTGAGGGGCAGTTGCTGCCTCAGCAGGGTCAGTAGCTTTCCCTCTTGCCCTTGGGATTTTACCCTTCAGCTGTCCACGCATAAGTGGCTTGGGTAAGATGCAAATGAAATGTGAGATGGGAATTTAATGATTTGCTTCATTATTGCCTGAAGAACTTACAGACAAATTGAATTCTCTCTACATTTATGGGGGGAAGGCATCTCAGATTGAAAAAGGTGGAAAAATTAACCTGCTTGCATTTTGTTTTCTTTTTCTAGATACCTCCATCATCTACCCTCCTAGATGTGAAACACAAATTTCACAAAGCCTGTAAGTACTGTGGCTAGCAGGCTGGAGGCATGGTTAGAGGCCTTTCAGCTTGCAGAAGTAGTCAGATTTATTTTTCATGAAATCTCACACAAAAGCTGAGGCTGGCTTGACAGCTCCAGTGCTAAATTAGAGCAGCATTTGGAGAAAGGTTCTACTGTAGCTACCACTGACATGAGAGGCTGGAAGGAGAGGACTGCATTATTTAACACCGCTGGCTCAAGAGGGGCAATATTTTTTCTATCCCATTTCTAACATTACAGTGCCAATTCAAGACCTCAGCTGCATTTGCTCTCCCAGGGTTATATTAGATAAGCTTAGATAACATTAGACTGCTTCAAGCTGGTTGTAAATAGACCATGTGGACCAAACAGCTACTGTAGCAGGGAGCTCAAGCATGGAGTGATTGAGTGACTTTTCTGGGATCATGGAGGCAAGGTGGCAAAGTTCTGAATTAACTCAATGCAGTCCAGTTCCTTAATGGTCTGGGCAAACTCACGTTCTTCTAGCCTCACTTTTTCACTTTTTTGTGTCAATGTGTAAGGGAGAAAACAGCGCAGGAATGCATTATTTTTGGCACGTACAGACTGAAGATATGGACCTTGTTCATGAGATGAAATGAGCAGTCACATTGGAAGATCCCCCTTGTCTTGCTTTTGGGGAACACAACAATTTTTTTGGATGCTTTCTTTCTGCAACCTCCTCTAGTCATACACATCCAGCTCTCACTAGAGGCAGTGGGAGGAAATGTGAGAGAAACAGCAAAGCAAGCAGCTGGGTGCCAAAGTTTGATGGCATTTCCCTTTATCCTTTATGAATTGCTGGGTTAGTATTTTAGTGAGAGAGGCTAAATATACCTGAAAGCTACTAGATGTAAATGTATGTATGGTGGACCTTGAATTCTGGATACTGTGTGTGTGTTTGTAGAGAGCTCAATTTTGATGCCTTGCTCCTAGAATGGGAGCACATTTCTCCTTCTCTGTCTGTGGAATGCAGTGTGCTCCTTGTGATGAGGACTCAGAGCCTAGAATGTCACTCATGTGGGATAAACAGGTCTGTACAGGCCTGTTAACTTGAACTGGGCTATTAAGTTGATTAGAGAAAGATGCAAAAGAATTGAGGGTTGCAAATAAAGGCCAAACAAACATAGGCTAGAAATGAAGCACCAAAGGAGTGCATAAGATTTAATGTTTCAATAAAAATATGTCCTCCCATCACTTTGTGAAATGGTGAGCTTTTCTGCTTATACTCTTTTAAATCAATTGAAACTGTGTTTATATTGATTCAGCTTAAATCAGTTATCACTGGCACAGAGACTCATCCCAATTTAACTATAATGAAGTTTTTAATAGATTTGGGGTAAAATGGCACAAGTTTGCATATAAGCCATCTTAATGACACCTGTTTTCATATGTAGAGGTACCTTACTTCTCAAATGCTTCCAGTGATGGAAGTGGAGCTGTGTATAAGGAAGACAAGAAACAGTGCAACAAAGCATAATACAAACCATGAACTGAATCTCTGACAGCATGGCCCTTTACAGCACATAGAAGGGCTGGCAAGTGCCTTCAATGCTTTTTCAGTCCTCAGTTTCTTAGTTCAATTCCCACTGTTCTCATGAGTACACTGTGTCACAGTGTCCTGTGTCATTTCTTCCCATTCCAGCTTGTTGCTTTGATCTCTCTTTCCCAGCTCAGCCTGGGTATTATTGTTTCATGAGGTTACCCCCTTCTCCTTTTCCACTGGCAAAGAACAAACCTTTCCTTTTTTCTCTTTGTGTAGTTTGGGGGATGACAGCTTTCAGAATACAGTTCTTTTAGGCAAGAGCCACGAAGCGGCTGAAGCTGATCTGTGGATGCCTTTGGTTAGTGTCTATTTGTACTAGCTCATGCATTCATTTCTGTCATTTCATGTGTGCCCGACTCACATCTTCCCTATAATCTTTGCTAAAACACTCCTATGCGGACACCCTTACAGTCTCCCTGTCCTTGTGCATTATCCTTTGATCACCCGTGCAATTAAGCTTTCTCCTCAGCTGGTGTCTTGTCAGCCCTTCAGTGAGTGAGAGGAACCCCTGTGCAGCAATTTCACAAGCACCGTCTCTGTCACAGATCAGGTTTTGCTGCCTGATTGAAGTACAGAGGAAAAAGACTGAATTACGAATTGCAGCAGGGGACTGTTAATCATTAAATAAAAGAAACGGAATGCAAGTGACACATAACATGTTACTGCTCAGTAGTTTCTAAGTCAGTCAAACATTACTTTGGATCTGTATTTATATGAAAAAATACAGACTCGGAAATCCAGGAACTAATACGGAATTATTCCTCGGATCTCATGTTAGCAAAACTCTCTCTACGGGAACAACCTCAGCCAAAGCTAACACTGTTTTCCGTGGCACTGAGTTCAACAGGGCAATCCCAGTTGTATCGCTGGAGATTCAGGGATCTATAAGCATTTAGTGGAGGTAACTATCTAAGACAAATGGCCCTTTCTGTGGGAATTCAAAGGCTTTCTCCAGACTGAAGAGCACAGGTTTGGATTTTGGATCAGCCCTTGGGCACTGTAGCCACCGTGGCAGAGATGCACAGCACCATGGCCAGCACTGAACTGCAGTTTCCTTTCTGGCCATTGCTTTCTGTAGCAGATCCAGGCTGCCATGCTTGTAGACTAAACTTCACAAGCTTTTGTCCTTGGCAATAAATCTTCACCTTTAGTTTATTCTCGTCTTTTCAAAATGTACTGGACCAGCGGAGGAGGATATCTTACAGATAGAGAATGAAGAACTGTAGTAATAATAACGCTAATCCAAGTACCACATAACTAAAATAAAATACATCTAGAACAAGTAGTATAAGTATAATCACAAGTCAGTGATTTCAAGGAGTTCAGTATTTTCAAGTTTACCGTGCAGGAGTTTCTGGAAAAGTTCTTGAAAGTGGACCAAGAGCAGAAAGGAGGGGGGAAATAAGATCTTTGCAACACCATCACAAAATCTTGGATGCACAGGGAGGTAGCACAAATGTAACTACTCTTTGAAGTCAGAGGAGCAAGCTTAGGGAGATCAGAAACTGCCCTCCAGGCAGAAGCAGCAGGCAAATAAGGAAGGGCAGATGGGAGGAAACCTGGCGATGCACAGAAGGAAAAAGCAAAGCAGAAGCAAGAACTGAAAACAACACATGCAGAATATCCCAACCTGCAGAGGGATTGGAAGTATTCAAGAAATAAGGAACACTGTAAACTGCTAGCTGTCTCAACTGAGATCTGAATCTGCAGGCCTCCCTTTCTAAGCTAGCAAACATTACATAAAGTATGTTAAATAAGCAGCGTTAGTGAAAGTAAATCATTACAGAAGAAACTGTCAGTAGGTGGCACTCAAGAATAAATAGCATAATTTCTGGACACTATGAAACTTTAGTGGTCTGCTGTACAGTCTTGTGACTGCTTAAGATCCTGAAAGTTACATCCCCTGGAAAACCACTTTTGTTGGTTTCCTCTGGAGAGAAGACAAGGAGAGAAGCAATGCAATTCCTGCTTCACGCTGGGAGCCTACCTCTCCTTCAGTATCCTCCACATGAGCTGCTTGGCAATATGTTAGGATGCATTCATCTGTCAGATTTCAGCTGCTGTTCTCATCCTGCACATTCCATAGAATCTAGACTCATATCATGAGTTGGAAAGGACCTGTGAGGATCATTGAGCCCAATATCTGTCTCCTCACAGGACCACCCCAGAATCAGACTATTTAACTATGAACACTGTCCAGATGTTTCTTGAACTCTGTACTTTACATTTTCTGTATTTTTAATGATACCTGGGAACTGGTAGCATGATTCTAAGTGAAAGGGTGTAAGGAAAAGTTCTCCAGTTTGCAAGCCCTATGCTAAAATGCAAGAGCTGGATGCAGTACTGCTGTTATAAAGGATGGCTGTTCTTTCTGCATCACATAATTTCCTTCTAGAGAATGCCTGCAGTGTTAAACTGCATGGCTCAAAGAGGTGGGGAAGGATGCTGTGGGGATTAGTCATTAAGAGCAGTATCAGTAAGAACGGTGACTGCTAAGCCACTGCATTGCCTACAGGCTCTGTACAATCAGGACTGCCTGATAACAGTCTTGCTGAGAACCTGCAGTTTCTCTGATTTCTCCACACTGTTTGTTACAGCTGGATTCTCAGGTTGAAGCAAACTAATGAAATCTGTCAATTTTAATGCCTGGAGAGACTCATGTGCCCAATGAATACACCTGCTGGGGACTTGGAGAAGCTGATTTATGCTATTTATGGCTCTCCAAAGCTGACTTCCTGGTCCTGGCCTGTCAGTCAACCATGAGCCCTTGATGTGCCTCACCAACTGAAGAGACCCAAATAAATTATATCTATGACACAGCACCCTCCAGAGGGATCCTTCTCCTGATCTATACTAGAACACCAGGCTTTGAAAAAGACAGTGTTCTGGAAACACAGCCATGATCTGGTACTGGCCTGAGTTGCCTTGAGCCAGCAGCACTCTCTGGGCAGGAAGGCAGCTGCAAAATAGAGTTTTTAACAAATCTCAAAGTCCTTCCTCCCTGTTTTTATCCTACACAGTTCATACCACCTCAGAGACACAGCTCGAATCCATAGATGAATGAATTTTCAATATCCTACTGTGCAGGCTGTCTTACAGCAGAGCTCATGGGCCCAGCACTGCATCCTCAGTGCAGATTCACAGGATGCACAGGGCTGGGAGTCACATCCACTGATTGTTTTCAACGTTTTTTCTTCTCTCTGCATTCATAACTCAACTAGAAATTAACACTGAAGGTGAAACACTAGGGATGGGAAGTTACTGCAAATGGGCAGTATGAAGTACAGTGATTTCATCTGGGTAAATTACTCATTCATCTGCATTGAACTCCAAAATGAAAATGACTAGATTAGGAGAAGGAAACACGATGAGATTTATTTCATTTTATAATTGATTTGTCTCTTGTCTTAGCCACACAACAGATACTAATGGGAGACTAGATTACACTGAATGTAAGTATCCCTCAAATGACATCATTCTAAGATCTTTTTACTTCTCTGTGCCTGTTGACACCACTCACTTGACTAGAAACTCCTTGAATTTATTGCTACTGGTACAGTGAGCTCCATACATATTTAAACCCTTTACTTCTTCTTTTGCAAAGCTAAGCACAAAGTGAGCAACAGATCTTTCCAAGGAAAATCAAGCAAACCCTGCCATCTTCCTCCCCAGCTCCCAGTCCAATCTGATCCATGAGTAAATTGCATCCTGTCTCTGTAGAGTGTGCATGTTAGAACAGAAGCCTGAATTCTTGCCTTGGCACGCTGATGTAGCCAGGAGGCCAGCCTGACCAGTCAGCTTCAGTTCTGATCTCCCCAGCAAGAAGTTTCGGGAGGATGACCTCCGAATCAGCTTATTTGTGGCACATCATCTGTGCAGATCTCTCTATACAAAATGTAAGAGTCCATCTGTTGGCATAGATTTGTGTGGCTTTAATTTATGGTTTATCTGTCAAGTCAATTGCATCTGTGAGAGCTGGGAATATTTTCACTTCTTTTCTTATAGCTAGCCAGGAAATGAGTGTGGCATCACTGACATAACATAGTTAAAAGAAAGCAGAAGCCAGACTGAGTTAACTTTGTGATTTTCATCTTCAAAGCGACAAAAAATTTAGAGCTTCTACTTACACCTCAAATTGCAATCTCCCTACACAACAGCATGGGAGTCACACTATTGACTTGGATGAATTTTGTGCTAGATGCTTTCTCCCTTTCAATCAAATGCAATTATAAAACAACAACAACAGCAACAACCCACATGACAATTTTGTCCAGTTTTCCAAAGGGAAAGACAGAGAATGATTCAGCTGCAGTCATAATGCTATAGTTACCTGGTAGCCTTCCAGAAGAGAGTGAAAACCAGACCAGGCAGCTGCAGTGCTTGAACCGTATTAGTTACATAGGAGGAGATATTAAATCAGTCTGAGAGGTACCTGATTAGACATCCCCTGAATTTTGTTTTCTGAAATATAAATGTGTTTATAAAGAATAATTTCACTTTGTATTGTATTAGGAAACCAGTACAGTAACTAATACTATGGTTGAGTTTTGGCTTATGCAGCTGATGCCAAAGTAATGCACTTAGCCACACATGATGACCTCAAGCAGCACTTCTAGGGTCAGATATTTCAAGCATTTTGGTCTTTAAAGATAACAATAAATGTCAGAGGGATGGCTGGGGTGTTCAAAGTTTCCTAATTCGCACTGAAATGAATTTAGTATTTGGGACACAGATCATCGATGCTTAGTTTGAAACCAATGGGAGTCATGTTATTGACCTGGGTGAATTTTGTGCTAGACACTTTCTCCCTTTCAAGCTTCATTTTCTCATCTATAAAATAAGAACAATTAACCCGCCTTTCATCTACCTTGCACTCTTTTGTCTGTTTTGGCTGTGATCCCTAAGAACTGTTGGGGACAATTAATGACTTAAATATATGCCTAATGACCTATTGAACTGGAAGCAGCAAGGTGTCTATAACACAAAAGCTAGGCTATTCATTAAATGCTTGTGAAATAAGCTGATCCCTGTGGGAGGGGGGGGGGGAATGTGATATTTCAAACCAAGAATAGAAAAGTGCAAAGATCATCTCAAAACCTTTAATGGAAACTCACATTTTTTTTTCTCTTTTTGGCAGATGCTTCATCTGATGCTATGCTATTGCATTTCATTAGTGGGATTACAGATATCATTTCAGATGAATAACACAACGAAAGAAAAGGCAATGAATCTATAGAGATGTAGCTTGAAGCAGAACTGGTCCTCTCTGCTCTCTGGGATATTGTTCCCAGCTGAGATTTACAGGGCTCTAACAATGCATCACAAATGACATCCTATGTAAACAACTGTAGAACAAATGTGAGATGCTATTTAAATGCCTCATTAAGAAAAGGAAATTTCATAGCTAGATTCTTTGCTTTCCTTTCCTTTGCAGGAGATGCAATTGACAGATCTAGATGAGAAACAACTAAAATTGTTTATCAGAATTGCTTGCTATTACTTACAACGTGTCTTATTACAGTGACTATGGCTCAACTGAGAAAAAGACAGTACAAGGCCCTACAGAGAAGCAATCCAGGCCCTAGAGAATGTGCAGTTTGCAGATAAAATGAAGGACTATAGCCTACTGAACTGTAAATTGAAGATGCCAAAGTTGTTTTTGTTTTTAAAGAGCTCCTATCTCGATTTAAATTCTGGTATTATGATTTTATCTGAGCAACAGAATTCCAGCTTCAACCTGCTGCTCACCACCACATTCATGTGGGTTAAACATTCACTGAAGGAATTCAAGATGAGCACACCCCCAGTGATTCCATATGACTGTGAAAAGATTCATGGCCATTAATGAGATGCCTGCTGATGATGGCAGGGTCTAGATCACTTCAGGGCTTTAAATATGCTCTATGTCTACATCAAGTGGGGTTTTTTTGGTTTGTTTGTTTGTGCTGAGACTTCTTACAGAAGTGAGCAAACATGCTGAGGTAATAGAAGAAAGAGGAAATGTCTTATACTAGAATGAGAGGAACCTCGAGTGAGCAGGACAAGAGCAGGGGACCCTGTCTGCACCTCAGACGTGGCACATGTCACCCTGTGACAGTGATGTGTTAGCATTTGTTTGCTCTCTTCTGTTCATACCCTGCTTATTTATTTTCCTATTTGAGCATAAGGAGAATGTCTAAGGACAATCAAAATAAGAAATCTTTCAAATAAAACTTGATATTTGCCATTATTTCAAGTTAATGAATGCAATTCATCAAAGACAAGAAGCTGAACAAATGATTTACAATGAAAGTAATATTGTAGTGGGGAGTTCTGCCTCTTTCTGAATTGTCCCCAAACTGCAATGATCCTGAATATATTTGCTGCTGGAAATAATTCACCACTGAAATAATCAATGTGCAATTTATTCTGGGTTTGCAGCTCATTCGCTCGCTGTGCTCATGTCAAATGCAGACTGGCCCCTCTCTCTGCCTGACTCCCCGTTACAGTGTTAGTTAGGTGCCTGCTTCTAATTGCTCTTTGTACATCTACCCATCTCCTGCTCTTGCATTTAGTTATCTCCAGTATGCAGAGGGGGGAAGAGCAGTTTTCCAAGCCTCGTTAACTGTGCTTCTGAGGGACAGAAGCCTCCACTTAACCTAATTTAAGTGGTGGGATGGGAAAATTAAACCAGCTGAAATAAACTTCTCACAGGGAGTGCATGGGGGGCATCACAGAGCTGCTGACTCATCTTTCTGATCCATTGCTGAAGCAGGGCAGCTATGTGCTGCTTCTTCCTCATGGCTTGTGGAGGAGCTACAACTTAGTCCTCTTACTAGTGGGGATTCATTTTCAGTGTGGCGAATCTAGGAATGAATTTACAAGAACTTAATTTGCGCTGAGGAAGAAATCATGGCAGCTCAAATGTGTTCACTTGATTGTTGATGGCATTGGTGCAGCCATTAGATGAAAAATAAAATGTGGCTATTAAGGTTAGTGAGGGAATGCATGCTAATTAGAGTAGAGGCTGGGGAGAGAGCTGTACAGTCACATACTGAAAGAAAATGATAATTCATTAGCATATTCTATTAGCTAATTGGCTAAGAATTGCTCTTAGAGAAGCACAGCTAGGGCTTGGGGTAGGACTCTCCTCTACCCATTACATCTGAGGTAGAGGCACAGATGAGTTTTTGAGCTATCTTTGCTGCACAAGATGAGCTTGTTGGATTACCAAGTACTTCCTAAAGTGAGGAGATTGAAGTGATTTAGGCCTAAACCACCAAATATCAAGATGTGATTTTGGAAATCATACCTTGTTATACGAGCAGGCAAGACAAAGAAAGATCATTACCTTCTAGTCCCCAAAACACATAATTTGTCAACTGCATGTCCCTTAATGTGCAATTTCTCTTGTTTGAGTCATTCTTTGCACAACAGTTAAACTGACAAAACTATGTTTTATATAAAATCACAGAATCATTAAGGCTGGCAAAGGCTGCTAAGATTATCCAGTTCAACCCCATCCCATCCCCACCATGCCCACTAATCACATGCCTTAGTGCCACATCTCCGTAGTTCTTGAACACCTCCAGGGATGGTGACACCACTACCTCCACAGGCAACCTGTACCAGTGCATCACCACTCTTTCTGAGAGGAATTTTTCTTAATACCCCACGCGAGCCTCCCCTGGCACAGCTTAAGGCCATTCCCTCTCATCCTATCAATGTCTCCCGGGCAGAGAGGCTGACCCCACCTTGCCACAACCTCCTTTCAGGCAGCTGTAGGGAGCCGCAAGGTCTCCTCTGAGCCCTTTCGTCTTCAGACTGAACAACCTCAGCTGCCTTTCATAAGACTTATTGTAAGAAGATTTAAGAAGTCTTTAGGAAGACATAAGACTTTACTTAGGATGCACTGCTGGAGCACCATGCTTCTGGCATCTCCTCACTTCCTTGCAGGAATTAGGGGTATTCCCTTATCTGTTTTCTTGTTTCTCTGTATTCTGCTTCTGTGGTTGTGTGGTTGTTACTAATGAAACAAAAGGCGAGCCTCACTCCCTTTCCTTGCCCATGCACATTAATTTAAATGCAATCCCACACACAAAGATCAAAATTAATTATAACATCTGTAGAAGGCTACAGGGAAAATTGAAATGCACGAGGCAAGTTTTTCTTTCCTTTTTTTTCCTAATTATTCGAATATGCATATAAATATTGTTTGCCTTCTTGCTTGCTTTTAGTTTCTGATGCTTTTTCCTTGTCTAAATTTTCAGTTAGTTTCAGTATCAAGCTGTTTGAGATGGAAAATTTAAAGCTCAATCTGCTAGTGACAGAAATCGACCTCTAAATGACAAATAATATTCTGTTTGCTACTAACAGCAATTGATCTTCATTACTATAAACTATGCTGACTCTTAAGAAATTTGTCTGTTATTACCCAATCGGAATATAGCTAAAGTCTGAGGACTTTTTTAGGAAAAAGAAATGCACAGGAGTGGCTTACTGTTGGTATAGCCAAGATCTGCAGGCATCAGTTTGGCCTACCCGTGCCTTGCTCTCCCAGTGCAAGCAGTGTGTTCACAGCTAGGGGCATTGATGTGTTATTAAAAATAGAAGAAATGAATGATCAAACCACACCTTTTCCAAATTTCACGTTCTTAAGAAAGTGGTTATTTGTGTTGCCATAGCATCTAGTGGTCAAGGTGCCTTTGGAAAACACCTGGCCAAAAATCTTAACTGGAAAGCTTACAAATGAAACAGATCATAGAATCATAGAATTGCTCAGGTTGGAAACAACCTTAAAATTCATCAAGTCTAACCGCAACCGAACCATACTTCCCTAACTCTAACAACCCTCTGCTAAATCATGTCCCTAATCACCACAGAAGAAATGGATGCTGAAAAAGGAAAAGGGATTTATCCCTGGGCCCGGAGCCATTAAAACCAGCACCCATTTAATTCCCCTGCTGAGATTTTACTGAATTGGACATGCTGGGCCTGCTCTTTCCACGGACTTCCCATAGAAACACAGATCTTGTTCAAGATCTCACTCCCTCTCAGAACATTCTGATGCAGCACATTAAAGGTGCAGCTACAACAAAAAACAGGTTTGTCAAAGACCCTGGATCCAGTAGGCACCCTTGGAGGGCCAGGCCCATGCTGTCAAGACCTAACAAGGGGTGGAAGCAGCATCTGGGTTTTCACCTGGCCCCAGTAGCCCAGTTTTGTGCCAGTACTGTACTCAGCAGTTGTCGTTTATTACAGTGAAAGTAAGCACAGTAATACTTTCAGATACTTTCTTTCTGGGTCTTGTGGCCCAGTTCATATGCCTTGCTAACTGCTTTCAAGCTCAAGAATCACTCACATGCAATGCTTGCACAAATCCCACAGCGTTTTCTTCCAAACCAAAGCAGAATACAACGGCTTCAAGTCGTTTCAGCATCCAGCATCGTGCTGTCAGCTCCGCGAAGCAAGGGCAGGCAAACCTCAGTGCAGCAAGGCTGTGACTGTCAGCATGTTGATAGCTTTCTGTTCCTGAGAGTGCTCAAAACACAGCTGCTCCAACCCAGACAAAGAACATTTGTGCTGCTTAAGGTCACAGACATAGAATGACTTTATTTGCTCAGCATTTACTTTTCAAAGAAAGACCGCAGTAAGTTAGTTTTCAGATAAACTGTGTGTCACTATATCTGCCTTCATATACTGCATACAAAAACACTTTCTCCTCCACAGCAATATGTGAGTATTTCTCAGCAACCTCTTATTCCTGCAAGACGTATCAAAATGACACTCTTGTTCAGGTGATGAGCACATTTCAGGCATACTCAGTTCATAGAGGTAAGGGCTGTTACATTCCTCAGCTAATGCCTGACCTTTGGTGACCATGTAAGGGCTATTGGTGCTGCAGTGTTCCCCAGAATTTTCTGTACTTCTGCAAATTTAAGCAACACGTTGCTGCTGATTGATTACAGTAATTTTGTTGTTCGCATCATCCTATTCATATCACAGCAGGTATTGCTTGTAATTATTAACCCTATTTGTTATAAGAGATGCATGGGTAGCAAAAAAACAATGAGAAGCAAACAATTTAACAGATAATAAAATTAGCTGTTCACGGAAAGTCAGTTTGCTAATTATCTCTAAACTATGTCCATCAGCTCCTATTAGCATTTCTTAGGCTCCTCTTTCCCCAGAGGTACAGCTTTTGCAGGGCTGAGTCCAAAAGAACACACTTAATTTCCTAGCAGGAGAGATCCTCGTGTATTTTTGTCAGCCTTTGCTGTTACACAGGTCCACGCAACTTCATAAATACTCTGATAAATAGGCATTTGATCATGTAATTAACTACAGAACAGGCACTGAACTGAAGCACTGGCAACTGGGTGTGATATGGAATCTGTCATTTTAGTAAGTGTTCAGATGGTTGTTCTATAGCACATCTCCTTTTTATCTCCAGTATAAGCAGGTGGTTACATTTGTTGGATTTGTTCAAATTAAAGGTGGCCGTCTGCTTTTACATATCCTTCCTTCAGCTGGCTTAGGTTTCAGTTTTGGTTTTAAATACTGGCAGGTACAACAAAGAACTTGTCTCAAAAAACCAGTTTTCTTCACACTCATTTTTAAAAGCAGAACACAAAAAGCCAACTCAGTGCTCACTTTCTTTACCTCACCGTCACTTTCCAAGAAAATATCATCATCTGCTCTTGTGTTGCAAAAATCAAAACGTTTTAAGGTAACAGCATCAAAAGTTTTTCACTTTTTCAGAACAAATATTTCGCTTTTTCTGTTTTGGTCTATAACATTCTAAATTGGTTTTACAGCTTTCATCCAAGTCTGAAATGCTGAGCCAAAATCATGAACTCCACAGACAGGAACAGAGTAGCAATGCTGGTCCCAAGTAACATACAGGAAACATGACCTCTTGAGGATGCCGAGCTCTCATGTACTCTCACTGTAGTAGTGAGTAGATAATAATTCATGACTATTCTTATAATCAGTAGGAGTTGCAAGATAAACTTCAGTCACCTCTGTGCTTGGATTGCCATTAATCTCTACATGAGGCATCAAGGGAAAGCATTCAGAGTGCTCCAGGCCAGGTTGGATGGGGCCCTGGGCAGCCTGATCTGGTAGGCAGCAACCAGCCCATGGCAGAGGGTTGGAACTGGGTGGGCTTTAAGGTCCCTTCCAAACCAAGCCATTCTGTGATTCTATGAAAATTTTAATAAGAATAAACTGGGAAGTAAACACTACTAAAAGTAAATTCCCTTCAAAAAAGAAACCTTCCAGCTGCAGCTGGAAGCAAGAGGAGTTTTGCCAGATGTGGGAATGCAGATTGGCTGTCAAGCATTGCATGCAGCTGCAGCTATGTCTTTGTCTTTAATGAGTGCTTGGTTACTCTATCTGGAGTACAGGCACTTGTGAACTCCTGCTGATGGTATGTGAAGCAAATCTGCCAGCTCCTACTGGCTCTGGGTATTGGAGAGAGCCATCAAGCCCCTGTTCTGACAGGCAGCAGCAAAAATTAATTGGTGTGCTGATTAGACACCTAATTTAGCTGCTTCTGACACTGAATTTAGCTTAATCACAACAATTAATTCCAGGTCCTTCCAGCAAAATACACACAGTATCCTATGGATGGGCTGGAAATCTGAGTCACAGCAGTGTGACAGTAGTGGCACTGCAGACAAGCAGCAGCAAAGGCACTCTCCCATCTGACTGAACCTTTGAGTATGTTCAAAAATAATGGTGCACTCAGGCTAAAACACTGGAAATGTGGGACAACATGCTTAAACACAACCTTTATTTGCCACTGTGCAGATTATGGTTCATACCTAAAAGCATGTTCCCCCAGGACTAGGTAAATTATCTTTTATTGAAACATAGCTTAGTATGAGTTGGGGGTGCTGAGGGGAAGATTCCAGTTTAGCAAAGGTGCACTGCATTTCAGGATCCCACATAACTATTGATATCTGCTATCCTGGAGCAAATAATATCTTCCTTGACAAGTCAGACAGCTGCTCTTTCTCTGTCTCCCTTCTCTTATCTTTAATAGCCATGGATTGCTTTGGAACTTTGGAAAAAAAAAAAGTTTGTGCCTTATTTGATGGCTTTGTCTTACCTCCTGCTATTAGTACTGGTTCACAGGTTCATCTAATACCCATTCTTGCCTACAAAACTCACACTTAGCCTAAGTGCTTTTGGAATGAGAGTGTGCTGGATATGCTGGTCCTCACCTGGTCCAGGCTGCTCTCCTCCAGTCTGCACAGCCACTTAAACATAGGTACCATACAGAGTGGGAAAAGTTAATAGTTTGCATTGCCACCATCTTTTCTGCAATCTTTCTCTGGCACTTACTTGCTCTGGCACTGAGAAACACAAATGCAGCCACAGATTGCTACCTCTTTGAACAAACGGACTGATTTCCATCCAAAATCAAACGGCATCTCAGAGCAACCTCCAACTGTTGTTGTGCATCTAAGAGCAGCCTTGAAACTAGACCACTCAAAAAGCTGCTTCTAGAGAACGTTCTTAAGCCATGTGTATCATGGAAATCACATATATGTCAGCATGACATACCAAGATGCCTCTGCATTCTGTGTCACTACCTGCCTAATGGGATTACTCAGAATCTGTGATTAAGAAATAGCACTATTTGTGTATTCCTAGTCAGATCTTGTATTCTTAAGCCACCCCTATGGACTGGCTGGTACAAAAAGCATCATGCTGGGAGTAGAAGCTAGATCAACTCCATTTAAAATGGATTTTTGGCCAATATTGTAAGCAACATAGTCTTTATTCTGCACAGTGGTGCATGCACACTGTATTTTTCACGTGCTAACAAAGAGAATGGCCCATCCAGCACTTTACTAGGTGCATTGGTTGTTAATATACAGATGGTAACAAATGTACAGAAGGAATAAGCAAAGGGAAACTCACCAGTGGTGGTGCCTTAGCTGAAGAAGCTGGGGCAGTCCTCACTGAAGAGCAATCTCCAAGAGATGCTGCCTCAGTGGGAATCAGCCCTTAAATGAGGTCTCAGAGGGGATGGAGTCAAGCTCCACCCCTTCCGGGAGCACAGCTACATCACTCTCACCTGTGCTCCCACAGCTGACCCCACACTTGCCTCAGCTCAGAGGTTCAGGCTGTGATCACCAATTTCCCATACCCTAGGGAAAACAGATCTCTGCTCAAACTGTATGTATGTACTGTGCATTTCTCCTAGCTCTCTTTTGCTCTCCTTGTATAGTTAATATCCAAAGAGAAGATTTTTTAAACCTCATTTTTGTAGCCATCCGCTGAAGGATATACTAGCAAGGAGAGAAATTTAGACCACGCGCCATGAAATTAACAGCCATGCTTTGTGATTTGAACAGGTCCTCAGTGGTACCCTTCCCGTGTTGGCCTGCAACTGGAACGCAGTAAGTATTCATTCAGATGCTAAGATGCCCAAAATATTACTAGGCCTTTGGCAAGTTTGCCCAAGAACTTGCATTCATCACGATGATAGTGCCACCAACTGTAAAATACCCTAAAAACGCAAATGCTCAAGCAAAAACTATCAAAAGTCATCAGTGACCAAGAGGCTGTGTAACATTGACTTTCCCATTAGTCTTGCAAGACAGAATTAAAAGTAATCTATGAGACTGTGTGTAGCTGATGGTCTAGATAGCATCAAAACAATTCCTGTGCATTGCCACCCAGCGTCATGTCAGCCTCATTCTTTTGTTAAAAAGAGGGAAGAAAAGCTGTCATAGAAATACTATAAGCTACTAACTAGGAAAATAAGCACCACGTCACCAAAATACATCAGAAAACAAGCTGTGCCTTTTACATTTGAGGCACAGTCGGTATAGTTCAGCACAAAGAAAAGGGTTCAACTATTTGACCATTAGCAGGGCAGCTCATGCATTATACTAAACCACTGAACAGATGTGTGCTTTTTGTGCCATTTTCTCTTCCCTTTCTGTCATTCCAGATGGGCCCTATTTGAAGGATTCCGTTAACATTCAAAGCCTTGCAGCATCCTCCATCATTACACTGTATTTTACAGACCTGGGTCAGCAGGTCGGTTGGACCACGGTAAGTATGTCCTTGTAAAAATCAGCATGACACGTCTTAGTGTACAACGTCTCGTAGCATCAAATTGCTCCGGCTTCCTCAGCCTGTCCTTCCCTACGTCAAATAGTGTAATTACTTTTTCCACAGTCTGAATAGAATTAAATTGATATTAAACCAAGTTATCAACGT
Source organism: Excalfactoria chinensis (assembly GCF_039878825.1). Taxonomy (NCBI): domain Eukaryota; kingdom Metazoa; phylum Chordata; class Aves; order Galliformes; family Phasianidae; genus Excalfactoria; species Excalfactoria chinensis. The sequence continues at coordinate 40,454,920 of NC_092828.1, forward strand.
GCTAACTCTAACATTCAATTAAAGATTAGAAAATGTCCATACCAATATTGCCCAAGGGAAAAAAAAAAAAAAGAATCAATTTAAAAAAACAAAAACATTTTTAGCTTATCTAGGGTTTATTTGCCTGTGTAGGACCTGTTGCCAAATACATTCATTTGCTTCAAGGCTCCTGTGGAGGTTATTAAAAAACAAATAAAATACGGATTTCTGGTAATCCTCTTACTAAAGTAGGAAAATTATTGCATGGGACCATCTTATTCTTTGCTTACCCCAAGAATGGTTATGAGAGGGTAGCAAGGCCAAGGATCTCAGGCAGAATATGCTCAGGAATGTTACGACTTTAAGCAGTTTGCAGATGATAGCACCTTTTTCCTCTCACTATGGTTTAACAAGTATTACTACAAGTCACTTATAAAAATGGACATGCTCCTTATCAATTAACCAGGACATCCAAGGTGGATGTCACTGCCAGGATAGCTCCTGACTTAGAGGAGAAAGAGCTTCTGGATCAGCGCTAGGATATCACATATCCATCTGTCCTGCTGAAGGTCACATATGTTTCTCACTCGCCAGGTTAGCACATAGCTCGCAGCACTGCAGTCTCTCAGAAGTTTTCACCCTCAAGAATAAGAACATGACCCATATTTATCTTTCCCAGCTTGAAGACAGGACTGAAATCCACAAGTGGTGACAATCAGTTGATGAAGTGGAATTGGAGTAGATAATACTCAGACCTCTACCCGTTTCAGTAGAGAGATGTGCATTTACCAAAGCTGAGGCTTTGTCCCACTGATTTCATGGGGCCATACTGATTAATGATAGTTGAGATCCCACCTCTGCTATGGCCTTTTGAAGTATCCCTTATGGAAAAACAACTAAGCAGTTTCCTTGCAGAGCAATAAGTGGGAATAGTGTGGTCTCCTGATTGCTGAGACTAAGGAATCTGCACAAACCTTATTTATTCTCTCCTTTCCTGATGGTTTATGTAGCAGTAGACAGTAACATAACCTCAGCTTAATATTGCATTATAAATAGAGCAGTTATGTCTACACACCAATACTGCAGGCAGTGGCATTTTTTTAATGATTCGATCTGTGTGTGCAAAAAGTTGACTGTGCTTTTCTGAATGCTCATCCTACCCCATTCTGTTCCACATTCTAAATTGTCTTCATTCATCAGGAGAAATCTTCTTCCTAGCCACGTCATTTAGTTTAAATAAAGAGAGATTTTATATTATAGCTAGTTTACAGCAATAGAGAAAGAGTTCATAAAAGACTGTATTTTAACAGTTGCAATTAAGAATGTATTTGTACACAGGATGTATAGTTTTACTGCTATTATTACCGTGCTTAGAGCTCCCATTCAAACCCCCTTGCTGTTCCATCAGATTTATGCACACAGGGACAGGTTTGATTTAAAAGGCTGACATTTAAATAAACAAGGCATAGAATAAAAATACTTCTTCCTCATCAGCAAAATGATAGCTGAAGTACAGAGGGCCACGTTCGGGTCTGCAGTTTAAATATAGACACAGAAACATATGGAGATGTGCTGCTGCTCCAAGGGATGATGCATCAGAGGTGGATCTGGCTGGGGGAAAACAGCACAGTGATGGAACTTTTGGGGCTTCTCATCTCACTGGGGATCACACATGGGGTGTGGTCACTTGAGAATCAAGAACACCAAGTCCCCAAGTCATTTAATCATGGAATGGTTTAGGTTGGAAAGGACCTCAAAGATCAGCTGGTTCCAACCCCCCTGCTATTGACAGGGCTGCCTCCCACCAGGTCAGGCTGCCCAGGGCCCAATCCAACTTGGCCTTGATCACCTCCAGGAAGGGAGCATCCACAACCTCTCTGGGCAGCCTGTGCCAGAGTCACCACTTTCTCAGTAAAAAACTTCCCCCTGACATGCTTTCTTTTTTGTAAAACAAGTATTAGCTGAAGCACACAATTCTCTTCTGTTCAAGTGTTATCAATTCCCTTACTCCACCTGGGGGGCATACCTGAGGTGTGCTATATGATCCTGCAGAGACATGAACAAGAGCTGAGTTTACAGAGCTCTTCTGTATGTCTCCTGCAGAGACTGCACTCCCACAGGTGCTGGAAATTCCCACCACTGAAGTGATGGGCTTTTGTTTTTAATCTCTGATTCGGGACCTAAGCATGTTTGGCAGAGACCTCTTTTCATATATTGCAATGCAGCATGCGACTTCTGAAAACATTACTGGCATTTTACTGCTAGAAATGCATATTACTGCTCTAGTCAAAAGGAAAAAAGAAAGCCATTCTTCCTCCTGCAAACTCAGGCTCGTGCTAAAGCTTTCCTCATTTGAGCAGCAATTGCAGTTTGTGATTTATCAACTTCTGTTTTTCAGTTGCTGCCTGGGCAGGCTACCAGAAGGATTGAAATAGAACCGAGAAAACAGCACAGAACTGTGAAAAATATATTTTACTTCCATGTCTGTGAATTTTGTAAGAAAGATTAACCCTGAAACACACTACTTCAGTAAATATTTTTTGTAACTGAGTTAAAATTAGGGATTGCTTAAATACTTTGACTCCTGGGAGCCTTAAAATACTGACGCTGGCAGCAGAACTGCTCCATTTGCTTAGACTGTAGCTCAGTTTGTACATATTTTTCCTCAATGTTTGCACAGAACCCCTCTTGTATACACACTATCAACCCTGCTTATATGATTGATTCCACACAGCTCTGTGGTACACACAAATAATCAAGAGAAAAATTTTTATTCTGAGTTACCACTTCAATAAATTTCTGTTTGTGTAAACCATAATGACACAACGATGGTTGGACTCAATGACTTCAGTGGTCTTTTCCAACCATAATGATTCCACGATAAAACTGGCTGAAAAAAAAGGAAAAAAAGGAACCATATTTAGGAGGTTTAGAATTATATGTACATGTATATATGTATATATATATTTTTGTTTTGTTTTCCTGGAGTAATTTCAATAATTCTTTTTGCAATGAAAAAAGAATCTGCTCAACTTGGGGGATGTAGAAACTAACCCATAAGCCTGAGAGGTCTGGGGAACTTGGAGGAGTGGGAGGTCTGGGACTCAGGGGGAAGAAAATAAATGAAAGAAAACTTGAAAGATCATTGGATCATTGCTTAGGAAAGAATGTGAGCTCAAGTTAGGAGAGAGAGCTGAGGGTATATAGGATGTATAGGTGGAGAATGTATTTCTCACCGGACACTTAATAGACTTCACATATTTTGTGGCCAATTCAAATACAGCTGTAGGACAGGATCCTTCCATCTGAGTAAGCCTTCCATGGAACTCTGAGTGCCAAGGAAACAGAACAGGTGGGTCCATGCAAATCTGTTAGCAGCTTAAGAATGGCTACGATGCAGACTGCCAAAGTGAAAGAACTTCCCAAACCTTTTCTGGTTGCTTAACCCCTTGGATCAATAGTGAAGTTAATCACAGAAAATCTCCAGAAAAAAAAGAAGTCACTATTCCCTCTACATTTCCAGCCATAATCATTTGTAATACAATACAGTACGGCTAGCAGTCTGTGTCTGACAGAAGTTTCTGCTTGAACACAAGATACTGTGCACAGTGAGCGTTGCTTTACCTTGGTACAGCTGGCCGTCTTGAGCTGTTTGGAGTCAAATTCTGGGAACTTGCACAATACTGTAACTTTTCACAAAGGCAAACTACCCACACAAGATTGTTTTTATTTTTCATTTAATTAAGTCTAATAGCTTTCAACCTCCGGGGTTATCGAGAGAGAACAGCTTGCATTTGCATTTCTTGCCTTTTATTATGTATTTTCTTTGTGCTTTTCCTTGGGCCATATATATTTGTGGCTTTATGCTACTGCCCAGTGGCAGCATGAAATGAACTGATAAAGGAAAAGGAGACCTTTCGTTTGCTGATGTGGTACAACTGGTTGATTGGGATTGCTCAGATGCTGTTTCTAATAAGGCAAACAGTACTGCGATTCTATCTCCTGGTCTCGGCAACAAATGCCACCAGCTTGTGATGAACCATGCCAGGACATCCGTTCTTCAGCCACCAAAGGGAGCTGGAGAGCTACTAGGAAAACTAATTGTAAGACAGGCGAATGCTTTAGTTGAGCAGAGCACAGGCTGCATAACCCATGGTTAGGTGTCTAATACCCTTGAGTTTTTACTGCTTGAAGTGCAAAGTGGAGGTAGAGGGAATTCGTTAAACATAAAAATGAGCAATATGGTTTTTTGTTTGTTTTGTTGTTTTTTTTTTTCATTTATACACAGCTTGATGCTTACACCAGTTCTGCTGCTAACAGAGCCAAGGGCGACTCTGTGTATGGTGCTGATAAGTGTAGCCACTCTCCTGTGTGTAATCACATCTACATCTACAGTTTGTCAGTCTATACACAAAACTGTGAGAAGCTTCATTCCCTCTAAAAAGTGCTAAGTATATCCAAATTATTCTGTACAGAGAAGTTCTGTCCAACCCCACACTGTGGGTGGGGAAAGCACAAAGAGGAGTGAGATTCTTTGCCCACCTTGTGTGATGACCTTGACTGAATTTCTCCATATCTCACATTCCATCTCCATGCCAAAAAGATAACAGTATTTCCCTCTTTTACAAAGCGCTTTGAGGCTTCTAAATGAAAAGAACCGTGGAAGAGCTAGTTGAGGTTATTAGTAACAGCCAGGTGTTTAAAAGCACCATTTCATTCAGATTTCTACATAGCAGATGATGAATATACATTTTAGGGCAGATTTTAGTGCAGACAGCTTAGACTTGGGAGAAAAGATGGGAGGAAGCAGTGATTTCCTCAGTCTTTTCCCTTGGAGGAAGCACAGGCTTAGGTAGCAGCACCATCTATCACTGTTTACTCTCCAGCTCCCGAGTCAGCTGCAATTTGCCTATAAAACCCTACAGCAAATCCATTCCTATTCTCTGGTATTTGCAATAAATACTGCATTGCAGCCTTAAGTACTCATAAATACTGAGTCACTGCAAAATCTGCCCAGATGAGGGAAGCTTTAGGTGTCTCTGTGCGCACTGTTCAACTTTTGTAGAATGTATCATTCAGCTCCATGAAAACTGGACCAAAAATCAGTGAGTATCGAAGAAGCCCTTAAGGATTTTACTACCTGATTTTACTGCTGCTGAGGAGTTTTTGCAGATGTGAAAATACAACAAATTTTAAAAGGCAAAGATTTAAAGATGAAGTTAAAACGATGCCATTATTATCCCCAGGTAACTATATGACCTTTAATGAGATACCACAGCATACAAAGTAGAAATAATGAAGTTTCTTAATGATTATTAGCTCAAGAATACATAAGGCTGAAATTGTACAACGAGTTGAAGGGAGTTAGATGCTAAGTTTAATGTGATTTGGGAACTTGGGGATTTTCAACTGCCTGTTTCTGGTTTCTCAGAAATCCCAGCTACTTTCTGTACACTTGCACGCAGCAGAAGTCTGTCTAGTACCATCAGATCCTCCTCCTTATGCACACATACTGTCTCAGTCTGACCCAGGTTCAGACCTGCGACCAATGCCTTTGTCTCACATTTATTGAGAAACTAAGCTCCATCTGTTTGATAATTTATGTCCTGCAGCTGTTTTTCCATCCAAGTTACCCAGGACATGCTTATGCTTAAGCTTTTTTATTTTCTCTTTGCATCTCTTGCTGTGCTGAGATCTTCAGGCAGTGGTCCCAAGTCCTTGTCCTGCTTCAGGCATTGCCCTCACACCACAGACACCTCCCCTGCTTGAAACAAGCTGCCATGTTGGCAGCGGACAAGAAGCTATCACCACCAGCACCAGTAAACTGGGAAACTGCCCCTACATGATGTGGAAAAAGCTATGGGAATGGAACAGCATGGCAAAGGTTGTATGGCCTTTTCTCAGCTCCACTCTGCAGCTTGTCATACATGTGATAATGTAAGACTGTGCCAAAAGGCAACATGATACAAGCTTGGGTGCATTGTGCAGGATTACAGAAAGGGCAAGTCGTAAACGTTACAGAAAGGAATTAGCTGATGCCTTCATCTGAAGATTGCTAATCCATGGACTGTTTGTTTGTAAAGGTTCTCTTGGACATTTTTCAGGCTTTTTCCACTCCATCCCCTCTATTTATAGCTTTCTTTTGTCCTTTCCTGCCTTTTCCCAAACCGTACACAATACGCTATTAACTCACATCAGAAATCCTTCCACCCCCTGCAGTCATCCTGTTGGGACAGTGTCAGGCATTACACCAGCTGTGCCCACCAGCCAGGAAATTCACCTCACATTCAGAGAGCAAAACCCTTTAAAAACCTCCTTTTACCTCTACTGTCTTCATTTCTCTCTCTATATACCCTCCGCCTCATGAAGTGTGAGATTATAACTCCTGACCTGGTCATTACTTAGTTTAGCAAGGTGTTACAGGCATGACAACCTGAATAAAGGATTAAAAAAAGAGATGGGCTTTTGGATACTCTAGGGAAGGAGGCACTGTTCTGCTCAGGCAGAATAATATACATCACTGTTTGGCAATTATTTTCCCAATTCTCCCATCATTTCTTGAATGATGGAAATGGAGATGAGCGGGTTGGAGACTTCTCTATTAGCCTACCTGTGAGATGTAACTACAGGACATAATGGCAGACACTTGAAAATATAGGAGGAAGATAAATGAACAACATGCATGATATAAGAAACGTAGAGTGTACAGATGTGGGGAAAAAAAGGGACATCTTCAGGGAGTTAATGATGAATTTAATTCTTTTGAGCTGTGGACATTGTAATAGAGATGTAGCACTCCTTCAGAAAAAGACCCTTGTGTTTATTATGAACCACCACATCTGGCTGCACCTGAAATAATCTAGGCAGGTCCACAGGATGGTAAAGAAAAAGTAATTTTCTTCTGAATATTGGCTGTTTCAGCATTTCTGCAGAAGATAAATATTAACTGAAAATCAATAGTAAAAGGATGGTGCTTGTTTTGATTGTCAGTGGTTAGAACTGATCGCATTTTGGTGATAAGACTACTTTCCCTTCCACTTACTTGAACTTGTGGTATTGGTAGCAGAGTTTCTCTGGAACTCGCTTTTCAATTCTAGTGAATTTAAAATCAATGGGACAGAGAAGGAGGGCAGATGTTGCAGTATGGGAGATGGAACAGAGGGAAACAGAGTGGAACTCATCCAACATGTCAAAAAGAAAAAGAATCTCATATTCTAAAGTGAATGCTACAAATATCAACTATGTTCCAGCAATATGATGTAGTCATGACAAAGGCAAATAAAGCCCTGCTGGCCAGACAGTATCTACTTTGATTGCAAATCTCACAGCTGATCCTAGACCACATCTCCACCTGGGCGATTAATGCGTTGGATCCATCAATGCCTATATTTTGTGCATTAGGTTTTAACAGCAGAGGCAGATTCCTACACTAGTGCAGTGAGTCCCCAAGTTGTTGGGAACAGACCAGTGCAACTGATAATAAGACAAAAATCCAATAATCCTGTGGCTGTGGTGTGTTCCACAATGATGTGGGCTCCCAGACTAGCCTTGATGAAATGTTTCCAAGCACAGAGGCAAACATGTGTTACTGCTCTTGGGACTATGCAGTCTAAATGTAGCACAGAAGTCACGGTATCCTGTGGAAAAAAGCATTTGACATTTCTCCTCTAGAGAATGCTCAACTCTCTTACTTTTGGAGACAGTCCAGCTATTAAAGGCCAATACTTCCAAAGCTTCCCCCTGTGGTGGGGGAAAATAAAACAATGCTGGGGATCCCAAAGCAACAAAATCTACTTGCAGAATATTTCAGATGAGAACATTTTCTGTCAAAGCTCTTAAGAAGAGAGAGAAGAGAAACTGTGCACTGAGGGTCAGAGTGCCTGCCGAATTCCATTTTTGAGAAGGTTAGTCTAAATTCAGGGTTGCTCCCTTAAGCCATGGGTATTTACCTGTTACAGTTCCACAGCAGCACAAGTAGCTCCCCTAGCCTGTTCGTTAAATATCTTTACCCCTTAAGCGATACTATGCACTTGAGTTATGATTTGTCACTTACTGGCTCTCGTAAACACATAGGGTTTTGTAATCCATGCAGGTTGCTTCTATGGATGCCTGCACAGGGGAGCTCCTCTCCATCACTGGCTCCAAGCACCATACATCAGGCAGATTGGCCCCACTCTTCCACCCACCACCAAGTATTGAGTTGTGATCTCTCACTTCCCAAGGACTCTGAAAGCAACTAAGATTCAGAGCTACATTTCCTTCTCTCATACATGGTTGGCTTTAGACTAATGTATCATGTAACTACAAAAAAAAAACAACAACAACCAAAAACCAACCAACCAACCAATCAATCAACAAACAAACAAACAACAAAAAAACAGTCAAAGCTCAAGTTGCCTTTAGTTTCTGAGTCCTCATTTGCTGTGATATTTCCATTCAAAATTAGCATTTGATGGCACAGCCAAAAGTATAAAGACGAGATAACTGCAATTTTGACCATCTTCCACAAAACCCTTGTGAATGGGTCAACATTCTGCACAGAAACCTCACTCATTTGCTAGATGGATTTTACTCCTTTGCTAAAGAGACAGAGACGAACCACCTAGGTGTTGTTTATGTCCTCAAAATGAAGCTGAAATAACATTTGAAGTATGAATGGGTGTTGTGGATAGGGTCTTTCTTTTTCTCATGCCTTTACTGGTGCAATTTCCCACTCTGATATAGCTATTTTATTTTTCATTTCTAGTTTTTTCTAACAGAATACACGGGGCCTCTACTGATATACCTTCTCTTTTACATTCGTCTCTCAACTATTTATGATCAAGTGGAAAGCACAAAGAACTTCCGCCACCCAGTGGTTCAGTAAGTGACACTCATGTGAATCATGTCCTGGGGTCAGGGAGCTGGAGGGATGGAGGTGGCTGGGTGTCCAGGACAGGGTTGGAGGCAGCACTCCTTCTCAGCTAGACTGGTTCCAGAGTAGTATTCAGAGTTGCAGATTGTTCTCACCAAGCCTGACTAAAAACAGGATTGCATCTGCAAAGGTATCTGCATCTGCTTGCCATGGGAGACGTAGTATATGCCCCTAATTGTTCACACTCTTGACACATAGCCTGAACAGAAGGTTAAACAATAATCACAGGGTAGTAGACCCAAAGTCACACTCGACAGAGAGGGGAAGACAAGACTTTAGGTGTTCCACTATCAATCACTTCCCAGTGCCCTCCCACTCCACTCAGTGTAGTGCAAGCGTACAGCATAGCTCTCACCTAGGTAAGAGTGAAGAGGTCTGCATGCCAATAGTCAGGTTATGAACAGCTGAGAAACTCAAGAGAAGAACCACAGGAAATTAGTAATCTGTTTTTTGGAACTAAGCTCTTCAAAGTGTAGTTGTTCTTCAGGGTCACATGATACATCTGTGAGTTCTGAGAGTTTTAAGAAATAAAACATTCAGGTGACAAACACAAGTAAGAGCTCAGCTAGTATTACAGAGGAGTGAAAAGCACATACTGTATCTGGCTGTAGAGAGAGAAGAAAAAGGAGCATAAATACAGAAACAGAAACCTAGCACCTTTGCTTCTCTCCATCATTGTAATGCTAATGAAAAACAAATCACAAAAGCTGACCGCAAGGAAATGGGTTGATGACTGGACTAGATCATCCAGTGGTCTTTCCAATCTTAATGATTCTATGATTCTATTCTACCAAACGTGATCTGGTTAGTCTGATAGAATCGAAATGTAGAGATGACAGACAACCAATACAACCTCTGAGGACCTTAGACAGTTCCAAGAATTTTGTAGGACTTGAAAAGAGATCTGCTTGATGAGGGAGATCAAGAACTGCTACAGATGAGAAAGTGGCAAGCAGTGAAGCATGGTAACTGCCAGGAAGGCTCCAGAGTCTACACCACACTGGGAATTCTCACCCTAAGGAACACAGCTGAGTTTGATTCTCCTCATTCTGGGGGCAATGGTGGAAGGGAGGGTGGTAGGTGGTCAAGAAAAACCAGGAGCACTGGAAAGTGAAAGGGCACCCAGGGAGCCTGAAGAAACAGTGCAGCTTTTCTCTAGCATTCTTTGCGTACTGTAATTGCAGGATCAAGGGAGCAGAGAAATGAGTGATGCCACCATTCACAGATGGAGAAACAGAGGCTTGGAGGGAAGTTAAGGAACTTAGTAGTGTTGGGAATGAGAACAGAGAATAGCTGAATTCCAAGCCAAACTCTTCCTTCTTTTGCTCATTTACTTAGAAGAGAGAATTCTCAGTAGCTCAGAACAGACAAATAATTTAACCTTCTTTTAAGTGTGCAGGAGGTGTTCAGAATCCTTAAAATGACTGTTCCTTAATGGATGCACATTTGAGGTCCACATCTTAAGCCAAATTAATTTTAAAATTCCCAACAAAGCTGGAAGTTTGCTCTGGCCTTTGGTTAAGTCGTTAATCGTTTGAAATTTTCTTAGCTCAAATCTCTCTGGTTTAATTACTTTGAAATTGTTTAATCTTTGACTTTGGATACCATACAAGACGCATAATAAAAGTATTTGGGATTTCGCATGCAGAAAACCACTTTTCATTTATGTTTTATAATTGGTTTGCACTTAGACAGACTCTGGTAGTATGGTAAATGTAACCAAGATAAAATGCCACGAGAAATCACTCCTGACATTTGTTTTTGAAACTCAATCTCTAAGAGCTTCAACTCATTCTCTGAAGCAAATCAGCAGCACCTGATATTGCTTCATAATCTTCCTCAAAATAGAATCAGTATAATCATTTCTACAACAATTACCTCAGTTCTTTGTAACGGGGAACAAAAAAGTCATCAGAATGGATTAACTTTGCAACAAAATCTCATTTTGTGTCCGTAAGGAAATGAAATACAAACTACTGCCATGCAGCTACTCAAGTTGGCAAAGGACAAGGAAACCATTCAGAAGCTATTCAGAATGTTTTTAAATGTCAGACACATCCTGCTGGAACATTAAGGTAGCCTTAAAACATGGGAGACTTCTTTTGGAAAAGCACGGCAGATGTCTGCCTGTATACACAGCTGTCCTGCTTTAATGTCCTGTCAGGGCGATGCATCACATTGAGAGCTCAAGGAGCTCTTTTTAATTCAAGGCTAGTAAAAAGAAGCTGTTCCCCTGCAAAATAAAGGCAACTTTGTATAGCACTGAAAAATTATTCCATTAATCTCTGATTCCAGATGCTTCAATTAAGACAAAATCTTAAATCTCACAGTTTCACTGTTTAAGAATATTAGTCCTTAACTCTTTTTGTGTCATTAAACTGTGAAATAATAAAAATCAATCTTTCACTTACCTTCATTTCCTTTATTTCTTCTTCTTTATTTTCTTTCTTTTTTTTTCTTCCAGCTTGGCCTGCTTCTGCCATTGTTTGCACTACATCAGACATCTTCTGGAGACGTTATTTGTCCACAAGTTTTCTGGAGGGCACACTCCCCTGAAAAATATGATAAAGGTGATTGTGTATATCATTTTGTGTAAGAGAGAATACCCCCGCATTGAGGCAGACCTTGGAAGAAGAATGGAAAATAAAAAATAATTTATTTCCTAGCTCAATAAATTAGGATTAGTCAAAATATAAATACAGAAAAAATCTCACGGCCATGTCTGCAGGAACATGAACTGAAATCAATGTCCATTTTAGCTACTGCCTGTCAGTGTCCACTTTGACTCATCCACCCAAGGGGTTGATTATCACATCAGGATATTTTTCAGATTGAATGCTGTATTTTATGAGATACAGTGCTGAAACAATGAGCAATGCTGACAGAATCACACTTCACTTCCTTGGTGCAATATAAATACAGAGTTAGAGACAGCCTTTGCATTAGGAATTTAAAATCAAGTTACAAATAAATTATAAACATATCCCTTATTCTATAGAGGGAAGCCCCAGGAAAGAAGATATCAAGTTGCCTGAAGTCTACTGTCTCCTGAACTGCAGCCATGTGTCATTATCTCATAGGCTCTCTCCTTCCTTTCATTTCACATATTCAAAACTCATTTTGCATCATCCCACCTCCCCATGCTGAAAGAGCCTTCCTTGAAAAGTTCTGCAATACATACAGCATTTCAGTGACGGGGATAAACACACAGCCAGGATAGGTGACTCGTCTCCATTTCAGACTCAGAAAGGTGCTAATGAGATTCCCAGCAATGGGTGCTGTGGTGCAGTACAAAAAACAATAAAGAGGAATATAAGCTAGAGCACCTACATGGCTTTGGAGCCAGTGCTGCTTCTAAAATGATTTATGCACCTGGGAGTTAAAGACCCTCAGTAACTTGTTCCCATGTGTCTGTGATTCATGTGCTTTCTATGCACTGCATAAAAAAATTAAAAAGAGAAAGCCCATCTTGCTCCCATACTTTGGGTTGGAGCTGTATCCTGTCCCAGCACACTGCTCTCCCTGAGATGGTACAGAGTGTGGACACATAGAAAGGCTTTATCCAGTCTCAATGGTTGTCTCAGTAGGTTGTCTAGTGAGTCTGGAGTTCTCCCTTGTACAAAGGATGGGAGCAGTGACCCTTAAAAAGGACAAGAACACAATCAGGCTATCCCTGCTTGGGCCTTCCCAAGATGTTGGTCACCAGGCAAAGTTGGGATGCTGCTTTCTCACAAGTGGATGCAGCAGAGCTGAATCCACACTGGTAGATGATGTAGCTCAAAAGCACTGCATGCCTTTTTTTCAGCAGGGTTAAATTTGCCTTATTTGATTTTGCTCTTTATTATCTCAGCAGGTTTAGTGTTCTGTTTGGCTAGATCTATCTTGCCTGGAAACGCTGAGTTTATGGTATTGTCACAGCTCAACTCTTTTAACAAGCCCTAGGCTTTTAATAGTTCTACTCAGAGAAATATGCCCTTCAGTGCAAGAATCAAATAAGGAGAAGAAAACAAATGTCAGTTCCTACAACAGGGATGAAAAACATTCAACAGGCACTGAAAAATCTGCACAGTGCATCCCTTTTTTAAAATTTTTTTATTTTTATTTTTAGTGGCTTCATAACATCTTAGAAGATCTATATTCTCTATATTCTCAAGAAGCGGCTGCAAAGCCTTTCAGTAGTCATCTGGGCTTTGCACTTAGTAGAATTTATAGCTGCAGTTCAAACTTGCTTATCACCCTTTCTAGCATTAAAAAATATATATTTTTTTGTCCATTCCAGGGCTGTGCCTTTTACTGGGGATTCACTTCTTGGATTGCATACTACATCAACCATCCCCGATATACGCCACCGTGTATGTATAAGCAGAGAACAAAACTGACCTTGGTTTTAAATAGTTTTTAGTAGTCAACCTCAAATCCTACAAAATCAGTAGACGTTCTGACCCTCAGATCCTTTCAAAACAGAACATAAATTCTATTATAATTAGCTGTGATTCATTAGAAGATATTTGAATTTGGTGTGGCTTTAACAGTAATGCTGCAAACAAGGTTGAAACTTTCCAAGACTTGTTTTTACCTGTCTGGACCATCAGTTCAGTAGGTGCAGCTTGAAGCCAGACACCAGGTTTATACCTTTAACAACATCTAATTGCTTGACACTTTTTTAAAAGGATACTTGTAGGTAAATAAGGTCAATACTGGATCACCACCTCTCTGGCATGCATTAGTTAAAAATAAAAGACAGAAATTATTCTGGATGCAGGAGATGGTGACCTCTACAGCCATGTCCACAGATGGTCATATTGGGAACTTGTAAGTAAAAGCAAGGAGGAGCTGAACACTAAATCAGGCTGACAAAGGGCCTGTGAAGAGCACCTGTTTAGCAGCTACATGCTCATACTGCCTTTCTGGGGAGGATTTTTAGCATATGTCCTTGACAACATGGAGGAGTCGAGTACCAGGTTCTCAAAAGTAAAGTCATGAGGAAGCTTGTTCAGTGGAGCGAGGGACGTGCAAATGTTTTGTGGCCCTCAGCCATGACCAAGGTTTGTAGGAAAACTGTAATCTTTGGAGATGAATACCCTACAGTATTACAGTGATTTGGGGACAACAAAAAGAAAGGAGATGGCAAGTGAAGGGCAGGTAAAAACTGCAAAGGCTAAGCATGTATGGTGAGACTGTGAAGCAGATAGATTCACAGTAAAGTCGTACTACTACTTAGTTATTTCTGAGCTGCATTGCTAATGGAGATAGAAGGCTGGGCATGGGAAGTCATATGGACAGGATTGTCATTCCCAGCCTTGTTTTTCCACTGATGTTTGTTTTTTTCCTTCCCATACCTTTCCAAGGAATACAACACCATCAACTGCTTTGACAAAGCTACTGAATGTAAGAAGCTGGCAAATATTAGAAAAAGTTAGGTGAAAATTACCTTGAGATCAGTGGTGAAGAGACTGGCATTTCTGGAGTGACTTTACTATTTGCATTGTCTTCATATTGTGCGATAATATCCACTCTTTATGCAGAGTCTGTCAGGAAAGAAGTATTTCTGCTCCTCAGCACTAGATTAATTTCACCCATAGCAAACCATGTGCATACTGTAAAATTCAATTTATAATTTCATTCTATTTTCTAGCATTTGGCCACAGACAAGTTTCCCTTGCTGCCCTTGCTTTTCTGGTAAGTACGAAGTAAAACTTTTATGAATTATTCTGCAGTAGGAACAAATCGTGATTTAGCCAAAATGCAGTAATGCTGCTATGCATGTGTATATATACAGGTCCACTTCTGTGGTCCTGTGTCATTTGACCGGATTTAGTGATATTAAGAATATTAAGGTTTCTGGGCCAGTAAGTCTCCTAGTATTATTTGCCTTAATATAATGCACTGTATGTAAGAGCGATGAGAACTATGTCAGTGTTATTACTATTCATAATCATGCAAAACACTAATATTTAGACAGATTGGAACTTGAAAGCTCTAAAACAGAGAAAGTTGTCCTAAGCAGATTTAGAAATAGTAATGCATACCCTGAAAAATTTACTCATCCCTCCCAGAATGGGTGAAACCAAGGAGAGTGCAGGAGATGAAGGATTTTTGGCAGCATTTGTTTTTCAGCAGTTTTAAGCCTGCCTTTGTGTACAAATATCTATAATTAGATAAAAACCCCTTCTCAGGTGTTGTGTTTATATTTTTCAGCAGATTGGAAGGAGATCATAGAACCATTAAGGTTGGATAAGACCATTAAGATCATCTAGTCCAACTGTCAGCCCACCACCACCATGCCCACTAACCATGTCCTTCAGATAAGGGTACTTGCTGGCATTTGGACAGCTCTCCATTTTGGGCAGAAATGCTGGCTGTGAGCATTTTGGTCTCATGAAAACAGGGTGATGCCATGGGCAGTCAGAGTGGCTTTAGAAGGCTGATGTCCTTCTTGGAGGCCTTTGTAAGAAATAATTCACCTGGTTCATTTATGAGATAACTTTTCTAAGGTGCCCACATTCAGGCTGTTCACACCTGCCTCCTGAGAGAATGCCTTAAATGCATTTAATTTAATTTGCAGAATTAAATGGGGGGTGGGGGAGAGCTCAATATATTCTTCATGCAGAGGAGAAGAAAATGCATAGCTTCACCCACAGGTGACTCAGAGTGCATCACCTGCTGAACCTGATGTTTCAATGAACATTCAATGTCCTGAGACAGAGGCTGAGTAAGAAAGTCTCACATGTATATTCTTTTTTGTCCTCTATTGGCACTGTGGTTGGAAATACGCTGAGTATTAACTACTCAACAAGCATGGGTATCTGAAGCAGTCAGCCTCTTTGGAAATCAGCTGCAGATCAATTTACAGAAAAAAAAACAGCAAGAGGACACAGCTATGCATCTTTGTCCTTCAGGCAAACAGTATTCAGAAATGCATACAATTAACTCCCTATTGAAATCTGAACGCTTTCCTAAATCAGAACCCTTAAAGATCACAGTTCTGGCAGTACTTGTCTGTGGGGTTTGGCCATGCAGCCCTCAGCTTTTTCTGCCCAAATAAGGTGTACAATATGCTCTGAGGAAGGAGTATGCACACCTAGTGGTGCTGTGTAGCTGCTGCAATAATTCTATACCATGGGGCCAGGCAGCTGTGGTAGACAGTGATGCACCTGAAGCCCTGAAGCCCACACCCTTCTCGAGCTCAGGGATTACTTGAAGCCAAGCAAACTGAATATTCATCGCTACCAGTACAACTAGCTCATAACAAAACCTCTGCCCATGAAAAGCTGTCCTTTTCTACTGAAACTTCTATGGAAAAGTGTGTGGTCAAGCCCAGAGAAGAGGCTGGTTGAGGGTGTTTGCTATAAAATAGGGCCAGTCCCCTTCAGATCTGCACCAGCCACCGTCTGTTGTCTGAATTCTTACAGATCTTTTGAGAAATTCATAGCCATGGAAACACAAACTTTCCCTTTCAGACCTCGTGCTGGCAGATTCCCCGACAGTTTAAAACAGCAACATACAATAGAAAACGATTTGAAGCTGTTTTCACACGATTCTGAAACCTGTGAATAAAATGTTTGAAAGATTTATTTTTCCTCTTTTAAGGCCTTTAATACACATCCTTAGTACATACCCTGATTTAAGTGCATACATCTGCAGCTGCTGTAAACAACAGTACAGAGTAATTGGAAGATTGTCAGCAGGCCCTTCTGAAAGATTCTCCTATTTAGAGAAATTACTCAAAGCAGGGATGGTTATCTCACAGGGTTATAAAGATGGGAAACGGTACGTAGACTTCAACAGTTCAGCATCATAAAGATGGCAAGGCTTCTTTCAGCAGTTCTCCATTGCCCCACATCAAACATTTCTGAGATGCTAAGGACTAGCTGACATTTAGCAGCTCTTCTTGATATAGAGCATTATCAGCCATATTTCTAAACAAGGACATAAGAGCTACTTATCCAGCCGCAGAGTCACAGGTAAGAAAGTAGGAATCCCTACAGAAATACCCATTACTTTTAAACTTTTAATTGATTATGGAATTAGTAGGTGTTATCTGTAGAGCATGAATCTGCTCTACAATAAGCAGTGATAGAACCCAAGGGAATGGCATGGAGATGCATTGGGGAAGGACCAAGTTGGATGTAAGGAGAAGATTCTTCATCAGAGGGCAGTGGGCACAGTACAGGCTGCCCAGAGCAGAGGGCACAGCACTGAGCTGCCAGAGTTCAAGAAGCATTTGGACAATGTTCTCAGACTGACAGTCTGATTTTGGGTACTGCATGGAGCCAGGGGCAGGACTTAATAGTCCCTATATGTCCCTTCCAACTCAAAATATTCTGTGATTCTACAATATAGACAACACATGTCAGTATGAATTCTTCAAACTCTGAAACCTTTTTCTTTGAAGTAATAATAAACAAAAGCAATTATGTTCCCAGCTTATAGTCAGAAGGACCTAATACTGTGGATAGAACTATAGCTTCCAATACAATATTTTACCTCAGAATTTCCTTTTCCGCCTGTTTACCATTCTACATCAGGTGTTTATGACAGATGATGGCCAGCTAGTTGTAATTAAAAAACACATACAAAAGGACTGCAGGATTTGACCCATGACTACCTATTCATGCAGAATAACAGCTTTGCTAATAGAAGAACTGGTTTAAACGTTACAATCAAAAAAACACAGAAATCTCTCTGCCAAAGAGGGGAAGAATTTTCTTCAGCAATGCTATCTACAATTTTCTTTCTGGTAACAGCACCTTTTGATACCAAATGAAATTACATATTCCTTCCATTTAGTTTTAATTGAAGTTTGTTATGGTTGATGGTTGCAGTGTTGGCTTTAAAAATGGCAATAATGTTTTTCTTTTTTTCTGTATTAATTTTATGACTTCAACGCATGATATCTCTAGGTTTTAGCACTCTTTATTTCTTGATTTTAGCTAGATTTGCAAAGTTCAGAGTGATGATATGAGAAAACAACTTTGTGACACTGCTTTTTTTTCAGTGTGAGAGGAGAAATCGAAAATTTCCAGTTCAAGACTGAAATGTAAATCAGCCTGTTGACTTTTTTCATAAAACAAGGGAAAAATGAAAAAATAAAAACAAGTAGGAAGAGGGTAGAGCCACTAATCCATGGGAGGAAAGTGACTTCATTACGTCTTCACAAAAACAACAGTCAGCTTTTCATCTGCTTCTTTTCAGGCTGGGTTATGTCCAAATCCTGAAGATAGTATTCATTTCAGAAAAGTATCCTGCAAAATTCTTTAGGTCTCAGGGAGACCTTCTGACATCCCAAAACTGAAGCATGTTGCATGTGCTGGGCATGGGAACCACACTGGTCCGTGGATTGTCACCACTGAAATGCACAGAATGCATTTGTCATGGGGTGGGTGTAGAAGTCCTTCCAGGATACAGATCTTTGCTGGAAGAAGCCCTGAGCAGCTTAATGTTGTGGTTGGCAAACCTGCCCACAATAGAGGGTTGGAGCTAAATGGGCTTTAAGGTCCCTTCCAATCCAAGCCGTTCTGCAGATCTCTGATTCTCTGATTCTGGAGGCAAAGACTAAACTGTGGAGTGGAGATTCTGGTTATGTTCTGTAACACAGCCACCAATTTTGGCTGAACTGAAAATATGTTTTTAATGTCTTGCAGATGTGTGAAGCTGGAAATCACTTTATCAACGTAGCATTAGCTCACCAAAATCATTCAGGTCTGTTTCATATTTGTCTATTAAAGACTGAGGTGTGCTTAACCTATCCATCTTCTACCGGTATACAGTAATTTATGTACCTACAAGCACAAAATAAAGAAAGATTAAGTAGGTGCCTTGCCATCAGTGCGATGTGTTCAAAATAAATGTGGTGACAAGGAAACATTAGCAACACTGTTGTTGTTCCAAAACTTGTAGCTAATTTATCTTGGTTAAAAGAACCTACAATTTAAATATGGATTTAAACACAGAATATCTCAAATGCATCCTGTGAACTGGCAACAGAGAATTCAACTTGAAATCAGTTTCAAAAGTTTAAAAACTATATTGCTGAATTTCTATAGATACACGCACAGATACACATACAGATATGCACAAACACACAAAGAGAAACCCACATATGGGCATCTAAGCGTGCATGTGCAGGCTCTTAAATGCTGCTACCAGCATGGTTTTTTTCACTATCTTTTGTACCTTGAGAATAAAAGCCATAAATACCAGATATATATACTGCATATAGTAGAAAGTAAAATATATTTTCAGATAATAACAGTGCAATTACTCGCAACAGCATTCTTTTCAAGAAAATATCTCACCATGGTGTGGATCAGATTCATGCACTGAAGTCTAAGGCAGTTTAAAAGAAGCAAAAGCAAAATATTTTTATTTGATTTTAGCATTCTCAGTGTCAAAAGGCATTAAAAATAGCACTATTGCCAGAACTTGAAAGTGAAAAGCAATATGTATGAGCATTATCGTTGGCTGTAGAGTGCCATGCTCTTAGCTCTGGAGTTGTTTTCCTGTTCTACTCAAGGACGAAGGATGAGCATGCAGAAGGGGACAGGTTCATGTTCCTGAGACAGGCTGAGTAAGACACAGCTGTGTCCTTTATATCCCAGAAGAGTGCCTTTAGCCCTCTCCTTCTGGCTACTCCATGTGAAACTACTTGTTTCTCTCTTTCTCTGAACAAAGGTCTTATCCTTTGGACATGCCAAAGTAAAAACCAACACACGGCCCTCTAAGCAGTGCTCTCACTGGGATAAATGCAGCTTTTTCTGTCTCAAATATTTCACACCATTTTCTGATTATAGTTGTACTCTGGAAATGCTGACCAAAGCGATGCCTGTTACACAGGCAAATTATTAGAAGGCCATTTTCTCCCCCCTGGAGTAAAACCATGTTTTTTGTTTTTTTCCCCCCCCTCTTTCATAAAGGAAACAAAGCCTGTTTTCCAAGTCCAACCTACAATCCCTTCACGTGGCTCTTCTTGCTGGTATCCTGTCCCAACTATACTTATGAGGTACCATATTTTCTCCTGCTTATTTGCAAAGAGTAGGCTATTATATTGAGTAACGCCATGTTTCAGCACATCTGCTGCTCTCCATCCATTTCCCTGTACACCAACCATTATCTCTGTTTCAGAGTCTCCTTGTTGCCACAAATGCTTCTCCACCAGATCCCTTCCCTCATGCCACTATCACGACTTCCATATATATTCAGTTCCACTCCAGATTCCCCACAGATCAAACAGTTAACCACCCACCCCTTCACTCTCATCCAGCATACTGGGCTATCACTTTCCAGCCATTTTTACTCTCTCCTGTCCAGTGAAAGTATCGGATTCTTTTTCTAGGGGAAGCCCTTAGGGAAGCAGTCACTTCCAAAAGCTTTCCTTTTTGCTTTATTTAAATATACAATTAACAATGCCTTTTCCTCTGCAACAGGTTGGGTCTTGGATTAGTTTCACAGTAATGACACAAACCCTGCCAGGTAAGTATGGAACAGAACAAATACAGCTTCAAAATTATCATTTGCGGAGATGATTTCTGTAAATCTAAAATGTGCCCCAAACATACGTCATGTGAAATGCTGCCATCAAATCTCCTTTGTGACATGACTGCACGGACTTTCAAAGTTCTCTCCTCGGAAAGCTGTGGGGAGCATGAACACAACTGAAACACCCCCACCAGCCTCCCTTGATCAAAACTTGCTCTCTGCTTTTTATGAAGTACTGTTATTTCTTCAGATTTCACAGTGAAAAACCTTGAAATTTAATAAAAAAAAATTGAATTTTCATTTACAGCCAAACGTTTTTAATATAGGGAACATTCTTTTCACCATAAAACTGAAATGATACTTCTAATAGGGACAGGAAAACAGACATACTTAGTAGTTCCAATGAGTAAAGATGCACAGAAGTTGCTAATAACATTTCCCCATTTGCTTATATCAAACAACCAGCTCATAACAGCAACCTGATTAGCAGCGTCTGCAAATCTTGCTCAGTATTTTCCTCCATCCTTAGAGACCTAAAAACCTATACAAATAGGGTCCCTGGGACTGAGCTTTCCAGAACATTCACTTTTTAATTCTTTCACCGTTCCAAAATAGACACCAATAAAAGTTATTCACAAAAGTAGCCCAGCTTTGCTTACAAGTGAGAAAAAAAGGGGCTTTCAGAAGCAGTCTAAATTTTATTTTGACATAATAAAGATTTGTTTGAAAGGATAAAACCATTTGTGCTGTAGGTCCAGGCATTGAAATGACCTGAAAATGTGGGAATGCTGCAAGGCTGCATATTGAGGTGCAGAAAGAAGCCAAAATGCAGAAGAAACTGCAGACTGTTTTGTAAGCCATCATATACTCACAAACACTAAAAGAAAACACATGATCCTTTCTTTTTCCCTTTTTTTTCCTCGTTAGTTGGCATTTTTGCTTTCCTGATGGTCATCCAGATGTCTCTCTGGGCCCAAAAGAAACACAAGCTGTACCTGAAGAAATTTTATCCAGAGGTGCGAAGAAAAGCAGCAATGATTCCTATCGTCTTCTGAGCTCCTGGTGAAAGCTGAAGCTAAGTGCATACAGTTCAATAGCTAGCTCAGAGTAAATGAGCCATTTAATTCAGCAACCAAAGTGGGTCTGAGGAGGCACTACTGGATATCTTTTTCAGAAAATTAACAGATCAAAAAGCTTTCAATTAAGTGGAAAACCAGAAAACCAAAAAACCAAACAGCTCTTCAATTCTTGATTCCTGCTAAAAGGTATTTAATTAGATTTTCTGCAATGAAGCTAATTGGGAAAGGATGAGAAAATTTTTTTATATTCGATTCTAGGTTAGTACTTAGCTGGTTTAAATGGGCATGGATGCTGTTAAAATTAATGAAATCCATACACCTAATCTGCGTGTGTTCAGGTCTGGTGATTTTAAGGTTTGGTGTTAGATGTTGACCAGATTCTCAGATTTTTGCATCAGAAGTTGTTTCCCAGCCTCATTTCTATTAAACTGCACAGAAACAGCCTTGTTCTGCCTTAACTCCTCTACAGCATCACAACAAAGAATGATTGCTATGCTGCTAAAATAGTTTAGTTTTACAAAGCTTTTCCTTCTTTCTTTCTTTAATTGAATCCAACAGCAAATCGTTCAGTGCAAATTGGCTTCATATGATCACTGCAGAGGAACTCTGGTTCTCTTTCATTTTCAGGCGAGCAGATCAGCCCCATAGTCCCAGGGGGGGGACAGTTTGTGAGGTGCATCCCAGCCTGCTACTAACTTGTTGCTCGACCTTGGATACATCACTTAAGTCAATCCTTGTTTCTCTTGTTAAACAGTTCTGGAAACAGCAGTAGACTTTCTGGACTAACAAGCATGTTAAGATCCTCTTGTTCAGTGCACAACAACATCTGGCACTTGTGCCAAGCACTGTGAAATTCCTGGGCATGAGGTGAGCCAGAGTACAGCTTGTTATTGGAAAGGAAAGGGATTCAGACACTCCTGTCAGTCCCTCTCTGGCTTGCCTCAGATGGACACTACTGAATGGCTTCTGCCATGAACAGTGCTCACAGTCCTCTTCCAGTGTCTAAACTCTAGCGCCTTACCTATTTAACACCCACTACAACTCAGTTTTAACTTGCTAATGTTCTCCTAAATAAATCACTTTCCAGATCTTTTGTTTTAACTTTTAATCTGTTAACGTCTAATTATTTTCTTTCTCTCAATAGAAAATCTGAGTGAATACTCAGTTCACCCAGAGTGCTAATAAAGGCCAGTTTCAGAAAAAGTACTTTCTGTACTCTTCAGTTTCTTATACCAAACAGTGATACTTTGAACCTTTCTCCACAGCCAGTGGTAGAAAGACGAGTCATGAGAATGTCTATTTTTCATTCTAGTTACTGGGATTGTTTTAATTTCAGGTTTACTAAATGTCTCATTT
The DNA here is from genome assembly GCF_039878825.1 of Excalfactoria chinensis. Classification (NCBI taxonomy): domain Eukaryota; kingdom Metazoa; phylum Chordata; class Aves; order Galliformes; family Phasianidae; genus Excalfactoria; species Excalfactoria chinensis. The sequence goes on from NC_092828.1 coordinate 40,477,726, forward strand.
TAGCAATATTAAAGTTCAAATAATTGATGAAGAAGGCTAAGTTGACAAAATGCCTACTTACCTAATAGGTTCCTGATTGCAACTGCTGCAGCTTTAAGCCTATCCCAGGCATGCTACCAAAGTGACTCAAAGTACGAAAAGCACAATTAGCTTAGGCCTGCAGTACCTGCAGGAACTGTTTACCTCCCTGCATTACTTGTTGGTCATTGAATATGTGAGGATGGGGAGAAGGGTGTTAGCTCCTGTAGCAAATGTCTGAAGTTTTAAAATCAGGTTAAGAACAAAGACTAGGTATGAACAAATGATGATACACTCACTATAGCAGACTGAAAAAATTAAGTGTGGCTGATATTTTGGGATGTGGTCTTGACTTGCTAAAACTGCTCTGAATTGTATTAAGCTGCTTCATGAATAGCAATAAATCCAACTATCTGCACATTCATGGATCTTTCTGTGTTGCTCTGCCTGCTGGGATTTTCATGGAAAGTTCTGATCACAGGTAACTTATCTTTCTACATTTGCCAGTAATCTCAGCCACAAGCATCATTCACCTTCTGAACCAAAGCCACTGTCCTCACACTGCTAATTACCTCTGTCTAGACTGCTACATACCTGGGAAAAATTCCTCCTTGAGCTCTAAATATGCTGATATTACTTGTACTATGGGAGGAAATAAATGGTTAACTGCAAATACTTCTGGCAGTAATTTCTATTCAGTACAGACCAAACTTTCTCAGATTTCCTCCTACATCAGCAAGAGGTAAGCATGGGCAAGGCCACATGACTATCAGAACGCCATTGTGTTTCAAGGTCAAAGGGAAGGAGACCTTTTGAGGTAGCTGCCTGGTTCCATTATCCTCAGTTTTTGCACCTGGAAAGTTGTTGGACTGCATGGCAGTGAACCTCATCATTCCCCAGATCTAATTCCAAGACTTCCAAATGAGGTTGCCTAAATTTGGGCCTTCAATTTCACAGGCTTTCTTTCATGCTTTTGTGACCTGTTCTTGGTACGAAAAGCCAATGTGGAAGAGACCAGGCACCAGCTCAGGCTCTGTGGTGGTGCAGGGAAACCCTGTGATGGGGAAGTGATGTGGCAGATGCTCCTGTACACAGCCTGGCAGCCTGCATGTGGATGCCCTGTTTGAAAAAAACCCTGAAGACCCAGCCATATGCTCGTCTTATAAGGCGGTTACCACATCTTCTCAGTTGACGGGACTGAAAATTATCTCAGTGATTTCATCATTCCATAGGACACTGAAAGCAGAAGTGAACAGGCAGATGGTCATCCTTTTATAAAGATGCCATTATCATCAAAATATCTTGTGCTTTCCATTGTTTCATATAAAGTGACTTAAAATTGGCTTTTATCACACTAGGAACTGAGATAAAGCAGTCTGATAGCAAAGTAGTTCTCTGAAAGAGAGCCTGCAGTGATAGCTAAGTATAATAAAATAAAAATCACCAAACGTGAAGACTTCTAAAGTGCACTATAAGAGGGAGAATGCTATAGGAAAGCAAGAGACTATTTATCTATTTATAGTTTTAACAAGTGCTGCTGAACTAAAAATTAACTCAAACCATAAAGTGTTTTTCAGCAAGCTAATATTTTCCACATGATGCTTTATTGGCTTCCCTTTTCTGCATTTTCCCAGGCACAGGTTCTGTCTCCAAGCTATATTCTCCACCATTAACATTCATGAAAGCTTTTAGAGAAATGTACTGTATGCTACTTTCAGCATTCCACAGATAAATGTAAATGAAATGGTGTGTTGTCATTGCACAGAGATGAATGTCAACATGAATAATATTTTACTATGAAAAGCCTGGTTTATCATGGGTGAATGTGTAAAGGCTGCTGTGTAGTACAATTAAAGGCAATTCTCACATCACACAGGATGAGCATCGTGGAAGATTTATTGTAATGGTCTCTGCACACGAGATGTTCAGCCATATGGGTCTCAAACATGCAAGTTTTTCAGCTGGTATTGGATCCAAGAGCAAAATTGTCCTGGGCCTTGATAGAGGCACTGGAGGTTGGTTATTTGTTTGCCAAGCTAAGCAGGGACTGGCTCTCACCCTGGCTGTGCTGCGTAAGGATGTTACTGAGGAAACATTTCCTTGCCCATCTGGACAAGAAGTTGCCCAAGTGAAGAGCATCAGTCACCATGTGAGTGAAATAATCTGCACTGAATCCCCTTGCAATTTAAAGATAAAACCAAAAAGTCTTTTGTCAATTGAAAAGACAAGTTAATGGGTTCTGAAGAATGTGCATTTGAGTTTTAAAAATCTACCACATATTAACATCTCCACAATACCTTGGCTTCTAACATGTATCTGCTTTTATCTAACTTCTAAAGCCTCTGAAGACTGAGGTACCAAGTAACAGGAAATCATTTGTAGTTAAAAGAAATGTGATAAAAGTATTCAGTATTAATAATGAACGCCTCATTTTAAAAAGTAAATTTCACATCTCTTGTCAAAGACTTCTGATTGTTAGCCAGCTTCCTCCTAACTGTGAAAAAGTAATGTAACTCTACCAGTGATCCAAAGAAAACTGACCATGTCAAGTGTTCTTTTGCTTTTACTTATACTGAAAAGTTGATGAGTTTTTAGTCGACTGGTGAAACACCTGGAAACTGAATCACAACACAAATACTTTAAAAAGTGTCCCTTTCCTCAAGAGGAGAAAAGAATAGAAAAAAAATGGTGTTTTTTTTTGTTTCTGGCACAGGACATAATGTGAAGCCATTTCTTAGGTTCAAGGGCATCCTTGCAGAGGGAACCATTGATTAGAGAGCTGGAAGAACCAGAATGTGGCTGCAGTGTGTTTTTACGGATTAGCAGATATGTCTTTTTGGAAAGAAATTTCACTCTTTCTGACAACAGAGCTTGACAGAAATGGATTAAAGATGACACATCTCCAATATTGCATCTAATGGAAAACAAAGTACCTATTCTTAAACGAACAGAGGATATTTGTGACATATGAACACCGTATTCATCCACTGCCTGTCTTACATCATCTCTCTCTGCAGAACGTGCTCTGCATTTGGACTTGTACAGCTTTTGTTCTCATTCTTACTATTTACTTAATACAGCTTTAGATATGTAGTAATGTCACAGGAAAACCAACTGTTGACTTCAAAACGCTGAAGACAAAAAATTTGTTACCTATTTCAGTCCCACACGTATGTGATTATATTGCTGCCATTTTAGATATCCTCCCAGTAGCCACGTGAAGCATCATGCTGTATTTATAGGCTTGTCAAATCTTATTTCAGTTGCACAGCACAGACCACAACAGAGTGGTTTCCAAACCTTGGGGCTACCTGAGCCCTGACTTCCAAACTCCTAACAGCTCCTTTGCAGCTACTGAGGAATTTCTGTCTGTAAAACAAAGGAGCAATTCTTCCAGGTTTAACTAACCAGGATTGCAACAGTGTCTTACTAGTAAACCATAAATCTTTACCCATAGAAGCTACAATACACTCTCACATACATGTTCTCCTATGTAGATGGCCCCAGAAAGCAGGAGGAAAAGATACTGCAATAATATGGATACAAGGACAAAGCAAATGGGGCTGTAGGAACCTGTGAGCTGCAGTATCACCAGGGGCTCAGTACCTCAGACATCTGTCCCAAGAGATGGTACTGCAGGTACAATAAAGATTTACTGCAATCTAATAAAGACAATGCTGATCCTGCTTATGCATCTGAAATTAACTTTAGGAGATGTAAGTACCTTGAGAACACTTAAACAAACAGGTAATCTATTCTGATCACATGCAAATATTGGCTGGAAACTGTATCTCAAACATCCTTGCACTTCATTTGAACATACCGTTTTTTTCCCAATAATTCTCACACACTGATCACACCAAGTTCCACAAGTTACACAGGGTGATAGTGACTAAACAAAAGTATGCTGCACTATTATGTGCAGTTGCTTGTCTTAATCTGCTCAGCCTAGTGGCATGGCTACAAGATGAGATACACAGGTTAAAAAGTGTCACAAGGGCCAAAAAGAAGGAGCGAAGGAAACACATTCTGCCCTTTCAGAGATGGGTTCTACTGCAAGAGAAAGCAGAAGATCCAAGGCAGCCTGCATCTCTCACTGTTAGGGTGAAGGCAAGAACACAGAGGAGAGGAATGGATGGAGGCAAGTCCATGCTTAGGGCTGCAAGCAAAGCACTCTTCCTTGCCCACTCCACATTCCCAGATGCCTCCCTACAGTAAGTACAAGGCTCTGAAGGCAGAATGCCTATCTGTGGGTGATAACAGCCTAGTTATACTAGACGAGTCAAAACAAGAAAAGGGACAAAAGGAATGAGCACAACTCTGCTGAAAAGGACATGGGGGTACAGGTGGATGGGAAGCTGGACGTGATCCAGCAATGTGCCCTTATAGCCCAGAAGCCAACTATTTTAGGGAAATTAAGTGATCTTCCTTACTACAGAAGGTGACCGAATTTCTTGCCCTTATGAACGGCAGGATCAAACCCTGATGGCAGACACACAACTCTGTGTCAGAGAGCAGGCGCTTGAAACTGGGAGTTCAGGATTCATTCATAGGTAGGAGAAAACAGTTCTCCATAACTGCTCTGCTCCTGTGCTGCTGGGCGTGAGATAATGATGGAGCAAAGCCCATCTCAGCTATGGCTGCTCCTCCTCAGAGCTGCTCTGTAGCCTTGGGACTGCAGATGCACATATCCAAAGGTCATATTTAAACAAGCAAAAGGAAACACAGTGTTGTGTTATAATTACATATGAATGATGCGTTATAAAATACATTGACAAGACCCCAACTTCTCAGCAGCCCTTTGAGCAGTCATTTTTTGGATATCATTGAGCACACAGAAATCAAATTAAATCCTTCAGCACTCACAGATGTACAGTTGACATACACAATCAATAGGCAGTTACAAAGAGAGAAAAACTGCAGTTTTCTTATTGGAGATAAGGGCAGAAGGAGAAACTCCCACCTCCCCTTTAAGCAGAGAAAATAAAATTGATTCATTGGTTATAGTGCAAGGAGATTAGCATCTCCAGCAGGAATTAAGGACATAAACAAGGTCATGACTCAAAAATTTTAAGCAGCAGCAACCAGGACCAACTAAACTGACTTCAATTTCAAATGCAATTGTTGATAAAATGGTGACATTAAGAGGCAGGCTGAAGGATGGTCAAAAGGTTAATCCAAGCAAGCTGGTGGAGAGAACAGACAAAAGCATCATCTGCCACAATAAATTTCTGCAAATGGGGCTTCTGCTGCTGATGTCCTGCAGGGGAGAAAAACAGGGAACTGGGGGCAAGTAGTGTGTCCTAGTGTCTTGATCTCAGGCAGTGATTTGCAGTGTTCTACTTACAGGCTGTGTACATGTTCAGGCTGTTCTTCTGGCACTTTGGGGAAGGTTGTGTCCACTGTTGTCCTTGCTGGGCAAAATGCTGGTTACCCTGGGAAAGGCAAGTGAACCTCCAGTCTGAAGAAGCAGTCACCACTAGTCTGTTGCAGCACTGGGTTCAAATCTTCATTCAGCTTCAAAGCAGAGTGCTGCAGGCTCTGTGAGCCTACAACAGGCAACAAGGCCTATAGCGCCAACCAAGGTCTATAGTGCCAAAGATCTTGCCTGTTATTTCTGTTGCTTACCCAGAACTGCTAATGAATTTCCCAGCAATCTTTGTTCTCCGTGATTCTATGATTCCAATTTCCGTCATCCCCACAGGAGATGTTGTATTCCTTTATGTTGCAGCAAAACATTCTACAGCCACAAGAAACGAAGGCCATCTGTTCTTTGAAAACAAAGTGTTTCAGCTAGGTTTTTTTGTTTGTTTAGTATTTTTTTTTAATTAATATAACCAATATATCGGCTGCCTTGCATTTCATACATAAGCTGCAAGATAAATAGTTCAATCAATCCAAAATGACTGCTTTTTTGTTTGTTTGTTTGTTTTAATATACACTAAGTGTTGAATATTTATGTTTTCACCAGGAATCAAAACTTAATGCTTCCCACCAGGGACCTCCCCTTCCAAATCTTGCTTTTAAGAACTAGTTGCTCACAGTGCTTCTGTCCCTTAAAACAAGCATCACTTCATTACTACAAATTACAAATGTGAGGGACAGAGAGGAAATCAACTGGAATGAATCTTGTAAACTGGAAAGTGTAGTGTTTGGTTTCCTCAGCAGAAAAATCCTCTGACCACAGTGTGAAGGGTTGTGTGCCCCAAAACGCTTCCCCACAGCATTACCAGCCTGTCTGGCTCAGAGCAAGTATTGTCTGCAAGAGCGGACAAAGTCACTGGAGACGAAAGTGTCCCTTCCCAAGGCTCCCTGCAAGCCTTGGTGAGCCAATATTATAGAATCATTGAGGTTGGAAAAGACATCTGAGAACATTATGCCCAACCCCCAGGCCATTCCCACCATGCCCACTAGCCACTTTCCTCAATGCCACATCTCTGTGTTTCCTGAACGCTCCCAGGGACAGTGACAGCACCACCTCCCTGGACAGCTTGTGCCACTGCAGCACCACTTCTTTGGAGAAGAAATTCTTCCTAATATCCAACCTGAACCTCCCCTGGCACAACTTAAAGTGATCACCCCTTAACCTGTCACTGCTACCTAGGAGAAGAGGCTGACCCCCACTTCACTACAACCTTGCACTATCCTTGATGCTCTGCCCTGTCCCTCACATCCCCCATCCTTGATGGTGTTGCTGCATGTTCCTCCAAAACAAAAGCTGCCCACAGTCACAGATGGCCATGGTAACCTCTCTGACATAAAATAGATGGATCCAAGCAGACTAATGATCTGTTCTAGGACGCTTGGTTATGATGCACTGAAAGGAACAGCTGGTTGTCAGCAACATATTTACTAGGAATTTAAAAGACAGCAACAGCCATATAATCCAGAGGATTTAATGACAGAGTGGAATGAATGCTGAATAAATGCTCCTTTTGATAAACTCACAAACATTTGGGGGATGCAACAACGACTGATATTCTTCTGGGAGAAATAAACAAATTAAGGATTTAATGGCCTTGTGAAGACTGGATTTGGTGAATGTGAATTTCAGTGCACTTTCAGATTAACCTTTTCTCTCTTGGTAGTAGAGGGAAACACAACATGGAATTTTCAACTCACAGGAAGCTCCAGATTTCAAATATACAGTTTGCTTATTATTCTGCCTTCCATAAATCAGATTGAAAATAAATACATAAATAAATAAATACTTCACATTAAGAAAGTTCTCCAAGTCTGGTCTATACTAAAACCATGAAACGACCATGCCAACATTTTTAATTCTGGATATCAAAATGTTTGATTTTCACAGTGTTATAATGTTTCCTTGCAACATGGCAGAAATCATCACCATTCCCCATTCACAGCACAGGGTATAGCAGTTGCATTTAAAAATGTTATCATCTGAACCAACACAAATAGTCAGTGCTACTGATGGGTGAAATGAAACTCTTTCAAACAAAGAGCTCTGCCTGGGTTTAGCTTTTGGCTATCATCCTACAGAACTTTCAGATGTCAACAAACAAGCCATTTCCAAGAAGAATAATTCCAGAAAATGCTTTTGGCCAGCTCCAAAGTACACGCCAAATAACTGAAGGCACAAAGAGCACAAAGCTCTGGCCCTGCCTGCTCTCAAGCATTGGACCCCTTACATTTTTTCTTCTCAGTCCTCTTCTTTCTGTGCTTTCCAAAGACATGGCCACGGGCAGTATGACACGTTTGATGTGCAGTCACCTGGACATGGCCATAGCAGCAAGGAGTGCACAGTGCAGTTCTGCTTCTCAGCTGGAACTGACTACCAAGTGTGGTGGTGCAATCACTGTCCCTGGAAGAGTTCAAGAGCCAGAGATGTGGCATTGAGGGAAGTGGTCCGTGGGCATGGTGGGAATGAATTAGCAGTCAGATGTGACGATCTTAGAGATCTTCTCTAACTTCAATGATTCTGTGATTCTATTCTATGATTCTTTGACTGACAGGCAGAGGACATTGCTATTTACTGACAAAATAATTTTCCTATTTCTTGGCCTAAGAAGGAATTGCAACCTTTTGCTGAAGTCCTTCCTGAAATGCAGCTCAGTTCATCCTGTCTTATCCTATAATACCAGCCTCCAGCTGTTGGCACGCTGGCTTTTTCACTGTACTGTTATTGCTAGCAGTACGCTGATACTAGTCACCCTGTACCCAGGCAACCTACCATCAGAATTGCTGTTAATCTACCTAACACAAGACCTCAGAGAGCTCTGGTCACTAACCTGAGCCAAGACAGAGGCACACTTACCAAGCCCTGTACAAATCAATGGACTGAGACTTCTGCAGCCCTCAGCACCTGACATCCAACACTGAAAGTGCTATTAAAACTGTTCCGCCACCACTGTACTCAGCTGTGCAAAAAGGCCAGTGCTAGCAAAAAGTTCACGAACTCAGCAAGGCAATATCGTTGAAGGTTCACTGGGGTGCCTATCACTCTTTCTATCAGCTGCTGAAGGAAGCAATGATCCACATTTCCAACCAGATATTTTCCCCAGACAGTTCATGGCCTCCCCACATTTCCCATGCTGGGACCCCATGCTCCTTATCAGTTGTTGCTCTAGCACCAAATGCAAAGGGCAAGATATCACTGTATTAGGTGCTGTATGCAAAAAACAAAAGCAATCCCTACTCCCATCTGAGCATAAGGGGATGCAGCAAATACTGAGAGGTATGAGGGTGATAAGTCTTGAGTTATGGAGGATGATGTGAAAAAAAGTCCTTCTAGATTTTCATTACCAAACTCATTTGAGATAAACTGGAGGAATGATAATTTCCTGGAGAGGAAACAAACTTCACACAGTTAAGTGTGTGCTGCCGAAAGCAAAAGATAAGAATGACCTCTGCTTTTAATGTATTTGTCTTTCCATATCCATTCATAAACAGTCAGCCCAGCCTATTAGCACTATGGGCCCAACACTAAAAGTCAATTTGATTTAACCATTGTTGCTGGCACTGCAAACTGGCCGACTATCACTCAGTTAGAAAAGAAACTCAGGTGTTGCCTAGAGTCTAGCTGCTCTCACCTTTGTAATGTACCTGAAATCCTGCTTTAATTCAGTCCAGGGTTGTCAAAAGCATATAGGATCAAATGAAAATGCTAAGTAACCATGGAAGGTTTGCTCTAATGATAGGTTTGCTCTAATGATATCTGCTAATGCTGTATCATTAGAGCAAAGTTGATGTCATTTACTGCAACATCAAAACAAGTGTTATTAAGAAAAAATTAGGCATTTTTTCAATAAAAACGTTTAGTGTCATTGAAAGTATCAGAATTAACAGACTTTCAATATATTGACTAAAACACGCTCATTCAAAGGCTCTTTCCAGCACTTTAGCACTTGTTAAACTTTGAGGATGTTTCAGATCTTCCTTTGCTTGTAGTAAAGGGAGAAATGAAATTCAGAAAAGAGCTATACAGAACTGTATAAGTATATGCATTAGCTTTTGCAATCAGGCTTTGAAAGGAAAAACACTCAGAAAAGAAAGATCAGTCTTTTTACCAGGAAATGTAAAACTTAACTTCTGTGATCCCAAAAAGAAATATGAGCTGAATTCTGCTACTGAAAAAACTGTGATGATATTAATTACTGATTACCTCTTATGGGGCTATTTGTTCATTGAGAACATACATGCTGAAATTACAGGACAGTCTCCCGCATCACACTATTGACCAGACAGGCATTCTGGTTGCAGAATGAAACTTCTGAGAACTGATCTGAGTTGTTTGCAGAACCGCTAAAAAACATTATTCCTCTGTCTACTGACCTCCAAATATCTATTACAGTGTCTTGAATATCTACTACAGTGTCTTGAACATACAGATGTCTCAGCATAGAAACAGGTATGGGAAACCTCATCAATTGCACACTATGCCACAGGTATAAACAGCCTAATTTAAATGTTGACTTAAAAGCTTTTCAAATGGAAAGATGCTAATGTCAGGGAAAGGCTAATGAGCATGGCTGTGGGCTAGTTGGTATGGAGCAATGCACATGACCACAGTGCACAAGGCCCATGTCCTCAAGCATCTCATCTTCAAAAGCATCAAAAAGGATGACAGTAGAGGAACACAATGACAAGGCTGAAATCAATGACTAGGAACTACAGTCTTCCTTCCCAAATGCTTAGCACTCAGGTCAAGTAACATTTATAGGTCCTAAGCAGCTCATGCCAAGAAGACAAGACTGACATCCTCATTTACTGAAGTCCGTGTGTGATGAGCTACACAGAGTATCCTGCCAGCTGGCTTGCATGCAGGGTGAAGTAATAAAAGGTATTATGGTAACAAGGACAAATGCTTTAAGTTATGAAAGACTCCAGTATAAGTTGTGCTGAAATACACGTTGTTTGGGCTCTATGCTGCCACTTCAAGTGACACTCCTTCCAGCTGAAGGTCTAGTTTTGTTGATGGAAATCAAAGAGCTAATTGAGCTTGGCTAGCTTTTGGCCATTTAGAATCATAGAATCACTCAGGTTGGAAAAGGCCTTAAAGATCATCGAGTCCAACCACAACCTAACTGTTAGAGTAGAGCTAGAGTAAGAGTACCCTAACTCTAGCAACCCTCTTGCTAAATCATGTCCCAGAGCACCACATCCAAACAGTATTTAAACACATCCAGGAATGGTGAGTCAATCTCCCTGGGGAACCTATTCCAGTGCTTAAGAACCCTTTCTGTAAAGAAGTTTTCTGTAAAGAAGTTGCCCTTCTTTGGACCTGCTCCAGCACCTCAATGTCCTGTCTGTACTGAGGTGCCCAAAACTGAACACAGTACTCAAGGTGAAACCTTACCAATGCCGAGTACAGGGGCTGCTCACCACACCTTTCCTGATACAAGCCAGGATGCCATTGGCCTTCTTGGCCACCTGGACACACTGCTGGCTCATATTTAACCAACTGTCCATCAGTGAGGATGGACAGTCACTGTCCATTTGAGTCTCTACTTATGCATTTACAGTTATTAGAGCTAAGACAGAAGACACAAGGAAGGCTGTAAAGGGCAGGGAGAAGACAAGCCTAGTATGTGAGAAGAATGATGACATGATTGTGAAGACAAAGCTGGGTTCAAGGAAGGAGTAAGATAGAGCCATATAGTTTTTAAATGTGTAACCTTCATGGCTTTAGAAATCCTTCTTATGTTGTTTTTCTATCTGTACTGTTCATTTCTGTAACTGTACTTCTAGTTTTTCTAGTGTGTGTGACAAAATAGTAAGATCAGGAGGTGACCCACATAAGGATCTACTTTTGCCCAACAAGGGTGAGACTTTATTGCATCTGTAACAAACTAAAGTCTGCACACATCTTTCCTCAGAACAAAATACTCTCAAGAAGAAAATAAATACCCATAGGATATTAAAAAATGAGTGTCTATAACAGTATTTACATGAAGAATAAAGACAGAAAGGATTCAGTGATAATAAAAGCTGTGTAGAGGGAGGATGATTCATTAACTATACTGTTTAAAGGGAGCTCACATTATTGGATGTAGGATTTGAAATTACTGCACATGACTAAGTAATATGGGAAAGCAAAACATTACAGTTCCTGATATTTTCCTGCTATTCTGTATCTTATCACACTAAATAATGATAAGCAAGCTAAACAGAATTTCAGATTTTTCTAAAATCCAAAGCTGTTTCTTTCCTTTCCACAGATCATCCTATGCTATAATTGCCTTTGTTTTGCTTAAATAATGAATATTTATCTTGATGAAAAGTACTTACAAGACAGAGAAATATACTAACTTATTGAATGCGCAACAGCCAGGATTCAAAGGGAAAATATAAAAACTTGAAGATGCTCTCTGATTACATCACTTTTGCTCATCTTTCATATGAAACAAGAGATGCTGGCTTGAAAATACATGGCTTGTATCAAGCTCAGAGGCAGGTGTTTGTTTTATGCATATTTGATTCTGAACATTTATGCAAAAAAAACCCCAACAAAACAAAACAAAAACAACAAAAATGTTGCTTTGGTGAGAGGAGAGCATTAATTCCAATGCAGAACAATATGAGGAGACCCTCAATTGCAGTTCAGGAGATAGTTCTTGCCAGCTCTTTGCAAAAATATAAATCCAGCGGGGCATAGGTGCAGGATGATCAAAGGAATGAGAAGTTTGTAAACTAAGGGTGGGTGTTTGTCTTATTCAGCTCGGCAGAGGCCAAGAGAGATTTGATGGGGCTCTATAAATACAGCAGAGTAAGCATCAGGGAGCCAGAAGAGCAATTTAAGCTAAAGAACAATGTTGGCGCAAGACCAAATGAGCATTAATTGGCATGAATAAATTTAGGGCTGGAAGGCTGGGGGTGATTTCTAGCTATTTGAGAATGAATTCCTGGAATGGCCTTCTAATCAGGGGTAGAAAAACAAAAACAAAAGAAAAGCAACAAGAAGCAAATATCAAGGAGATTTAAGATGCAGGCTGATACATGCCTGGCTGGGATGAGACTGCATGGCCATCTGTGATAGCAGCAGACAGAATTTAAGTGATCCTTTCCTGCCCTATTTTTCTGTGTTAGTTTTCTTGGTGGGATTACTTTTTACGGAAACAACTCTGTTTTGTGGTCTGGGATCTTGCTGACAATTTCAGAGAAATGTAAACGTGTCCTGGGAGTGCAGATGCTTGCCTAGGAGATAGAAAGCCCCTGGATTTAGGATCAAATCACACGTTCCCGCACAGCGTGAGTATGCCTATCGCAATGGTGGTAAGCTCCTGCGGCCCACGTGATTCACTCACAGCCATATCTCTGCAGAGTACAAAGCAGTGCTTGTAGGATGCTAATGTCACAAACAAAAATATACAGCAGGAGGGACAGCCCTTTATTCTTTAATTAACTCATACATTTTGTCAGCCATATCGTACATCAAGCATGGCCATAAAAATGGCAATTTTATAGTGTGTAAAAAAGAGAATGAAATGATTCAGAGAGATTAAAGATCCATTTATAGCAAATGTACATGCCTTTTGGAGCACAGCAGATTCCAAACAAATACGTTACTGTCACCCATAAAACTACTTTGATAACTTATTTACTGTAACTTTGGGTGACATTGTCACAGATTGATGGTTTCATAAAATCCATAGGTGCACCAGGTCACTGCACTGTTCTTGAAGGGATTTTTTCTGTCAGATGTGTGATGTTGTTAAGTAGTGAATGGCCACTGCAATTGCTCGATGCCCACTGCTTTGTGTATGTATTGTTAGGATATAAAATGGGCTGATGAACATCAGAATCATCTGGGATATTTAAGGCAAACTTAAGTAGAATATTTCATTTCTTGCCTAAACTTTTTACCCCAAAACCTTGAGAGACAAGAGTTATCCATAATGTAAGTGCAATCAGTTAAAAAAAAAAAAAAAAAAAAAAAAAAAAAAAAAAAAAAAAGATTAAAAAAGGATAAAATTTAAAATGAAGGTAGAAATAAGTACTTAAATGAAGCAATCTGAAAAGAGAACCAGCAATCAAAGTCTAATATCCTTGTATTGTGCCAGATAATGAAACATTAAGCTGAAGATAATAAGATTTCTTTCCACTGGATGGTCTTCAGCATAGTTAAACCTACGAATGAACAGATGAAGTGTTTTATATACGCAAAAGGTTATATGCCAAGGATTCTGAGGGGTGAAAAAAATCCCAGCCAATTCACCACTAGCTAAGTAGAACTCATTCACTACTCATTTGCTTTTGAAATTGTGTCATGATTAAATGCCTTTTAAGACACAGAACTTCACCATTGTACATATCGATGGGGACTGAGGATACCATGGGCATTTTTACCTAGCTTCTCTAAGGAAACCAAGCTTAACCAGTTGTGCTGTACGTATGAGTACATCTACGCCTTCATCCTCCCCAGTAAATTCAAAGATCTGCAAATTTCTATTAAATATGACAAAAAGGCAGACATCTCAAAGCCAGCAGATTTCTAAAAACTTTCACAACACTAAGAAATTTGAGAGATACGCATGCTAGCAGTCCCCCACTGAAGGAGCAGGTAGGGATAAGTCTCTCACATCAGCCTGCAAGAAGCCAGCACTGACATAAGAAATCATAGGAAGCCAAGTTAAATTTAGCCCAGTGCCCATGGAACCCTTTAATGTGCTGGTGAGGTGTAGTAACACTAGTAAAATAATTACTGTCTTGTCCATGGTACTGGACCCTGCAGAATAACAAGGCAGAGCATGCAATCAGAGCACCCTCCTGTTTCCTAATCACTAATGCTGTAATACCATGCCCTGTAAAACAGCAGTCTTCTGTACAGCAAATAAAAAGAGAACAATCTTCCATACTATTTTCAAGGTGCATTAAATAGCTAATGCAATAAAATGAGCAATGTTTTCTCAATGAATAGTTTTGAGTGGATGTTTTCTTTCACACTGTAGTCTCTTTAACTATCACAAGTATTCACAGCACATCTGCTTCATTCAGTGTTACAAAACCGGCACAGTCTGCCCAGGGAGGTGGTGGAGTCACTGTCCCTAGAGGTGTTCAAGAACTGTAATGATGTGGCACTGAGGGACGTGGTCATGGTGGGAATGGGTTGGTGGTTGGACTGAATGATCTTAGTGGTCCTTCCAACCTTTGTGATTCTGTGATTCTAAAATCTCATCCATGTATTTCCTTTAATACACAGATATATTTTTTTTCCCTCTCCTAAACTTTTGGTTAAGTAGAATCTCACAGATGACATATTCCTTAACACATTTGCAAAATTGCTGAAGAAAATGTGCACTGAGAATGTGAATCGACACTTGTAATTGCAGTACCTTTCCAGCAAAGGCAAAGATGGGTTCTCTTGGGAGTACATTTGGTCTTTGCAGAACAGCAAACATGCTAGGGTTTTTTCTCCTCTTTCTACAACAAAACACAGTAGTGCACAAAGAATGTGGCAGATGGTTGCTTCCTAATCTGCACGTGACATATCTTTCAATTACAGAATTTGTTGCTTAATGTCTCTAAGTCCATACTGATTATACGCACTAGCAGAGGGGCAGTACTGAAGACAACCAGCTCTAGTAGCGAGGCTGAACCGTCCTCAGTGTGGAGTTTAATAGTTGTTCCTCATAAAGCAGGTGAAAAGCTGAGACAAAAAAATTTTGCCAGATGGTAACACAACATGCTGTGCTGCTCTTCCTGCTGTAAACTGCCAGGGGAAAAGCAGCACAAAGTCTCTCACGGGAGTGAGGATTTGGAATATTTATTTTTTAAGCATGGGATACAATTCATATCTGCTTTTGAGGTGACAGCATAGTCTAATAACTACCTTGTGAGACTTCCAGATAAGCTGCAGATGTTATCTGAATGCCACATGGGCCTTGTCCTGCTCTTCTGCCAGGGTTAAGTACTCAGTAGTTTAGAATCAATCACTGAAATGAAAGACAAAATGTGTATGTTTTTGATACACACATTAAGGAACCAGATTAATTATCCACCCACACCTTTGAGAAACTGCAAGCCTGTAACATAGAAACCAACTATTTTTTTTTCTTTTTTTTATGCTAGAAGGAAGAAAAATACCATGGCAACTTTTCTGTGCTATTTAATCACATTTACTGAAATTTTATTAGGTGCTTTTGAAGTAAAATGGCAGGAAATAATCTAAAAATAATGTGCTTTTAAATACAAAGGCCTTGAATTTGAGTATAAAAAGGAAACCAAATCTCTAATTTAGTGGAACCAGTATGATTAAAAATAATTACATTTGCAAAGTGAACATTTGGAGAAAAAATGATTAATGTGCTTAGTAATAACATCCATCTAATTTGTATAATGAGCATTTTCATTTAAAGCCATGTTTCCATTCAAAGATTAAAAAGAAATAACTCAGAGTCTTTAGCATCATCTACCCGTATTTACATCAGCATCACTATTCTGAGCATGACATGGCTTAATGGCTCCGTTTGCCGTTCAGTCAAACAAAAAACTGAAAGCAACAACTTTTAATTAATTTTTTTTTTTTTTTTTTTTTTAATCCATAAACTTACATACATGCCACGGAACATTAATTGCGGCAAATCAAAGGAAATACTAGGCATTTAAATACTGATCGCTCTCCACATCAGCAAAAGTACTGAAGTTAGTGATCTGTCTAGATAGAAATTAATATTCATTAGAAGTCTATTAACTTTTGTTGATAACAACCTTAGAAAACATTATTTTGCCTTTCCTTGTGCAATTATTTCTGTAGACTGTGACTCTCCAAGCCAGACTGCCCCTTCTCTTTTTTTCTACAGGGAGCTTGGTCATTATCTTCAAAATGAGTCATGGATCATGATGCCAGATCATACCCCAAACACCACAGCAATTTGAGTTAGACTCTAACAGGTCTCATAATGAGAAGTCACTTTGATCCAAAGAAACAGAGATGTTGCTGCTGACAATATGCCCTGCACCTTGTCTCTAGGACCCCATCTTTAATGTTAATGCCATCTCAATCTCACATGCCTACACCCAAGTGCCATGATCTTGGCACTCAGCAAGTATCTCACACTGTAGGCAATCCTGACTCTGCTACCAAGGCTGGTAATAAACCTGCCCCTGAAACTGAGGATCCTTTTTCAGATTAGCAGGTTTCTACAAGCTTTGAGGAATTTTGGCCTACAGCCATCATACTGTATGGTAAGTTTATAATCTGTATGTATGAGAGATGGGCAAAAAGCAGACAAAGACCATTGCCTGACTCCCCCCACAAAAAATAATACTGAGCAATTCACTAATTTTAGGAGTTGGATTTGATGATCTTTATGAACCTCCTTCCGACCTTGGATATGTCATGATTTCATGATTCCTTTTTGTTCCCTATAACCTAACTTCTCCTACCAGCATGTGTCTGTGTGATCTAGTTAGTCCACTGAATTTCAGTTCAAATTCATGAGAAGTTTCACAGGAAAACTGAGTCTATGATGTTGCATCACTTCTCCAATGCAGTTGCTGGTTAGAATCACTCACCATGCACTCTCTACAGGTTTTGGAGCAAACTATTTCCCCTTTGCTGGCTAAAAGACTGGAAAACAAGCAAACAAGGAAACAAACAAACAAAACAACAGTTCATATTCAATCCAAACAACTCTAAGGCACCAAAATGAGAAATCTTTTCCTAGTTCTCATTTTTCAAGGAGACTTCAATAGGAACTGAAAAAGAAAAATAAAGTTACTCCCTACAAACCTCCTCTAGATGTGCCATATTCAGTTTTCTGAATGTTTAATAACACTTTCAAACTCGCAGACTTATTAAACAAGACAAGGGCATTTTAATTTCTCCTGTGTCTCTAGCCTTGTTGGTGCCAGAAAAGTTTAAGTGGTTTTTATGTTGGCTGACTGAGCTGGTTATAGCTGTCTGCGCTCCCAATACTGAAAGACTGAATGCGTACAAGAGTTGCAAAAACATAATCTGATGGTTTATGTGTTAGATGCCCAAGGTCGAGGGAGCAAATCCCTTAGTCTGAGTGGTGCATCAATTGAAAATTAATGGGGCTGTTAAATGTTAAGAGGAGCTATAGTCACGTTATTGTGCTCAGTGCTGGGGCACAGGGGTGAGATGCTACGGAGGACAAAGCAAATGATCTAATGCACCCCCCTGGCCTTAAAATTTATGAAAATGAATAAAGACTGAACTTCAACTCCCATTTTGGTATAAAAGTGTATTCTTCAGTTTGAATCAAGTTGTGTGGAAGCAGTACTAAACTCATAAAAAAGAAGCCCTAGTGCAGAGATTTAACCATGCCTTAATACGAAAAATGCAAGAAACTTCTCATGTAATCAGACCAGTTAATTTTTTCTTTAAATGGTAGCTTTTTGTAGCTTAAGGTCTCTGCAGCAGAGAGCTACTAGGCCGTATACTGCCCAGTTCACCCAGTTAAATTTTCCAGCAGATGTGCTGGGGTACCACTCACTACAGCCCTGCAAGCCATCACAGTCTGCTGTCCACTCAGGGATGTAATGCGGCTATCACTTCCAGCGGGATGAGGACAAGTGTCTGGTGGTAACTGCTATGAGAACATAACCCTGGCAGAGATGGGAGGAGCAGCATCCCCAGCCACTGCACACCTACAAGATCCCACAGGGCAGAGGACATAGATCCACCACTTCTGTTGGCAGATCTGATGGGCCAAGCATACTCAGCCCCTGCCATGCCCTGATCTATCCAGAAAGTGCTGCTTTTAACTCAGTCCTTTTCTACAGTCCTTTTGATGGTATAGCCCTGGCAAGGAGCTCTTCTGCCCCAATTGAGTGGCAGTAGTCTATCTTGACTGAGGTGGGATAACTTCTCCCACCATTTCCACTGACTTGAAGAGGACATTCTTAACTCTTTGAAATGGTAGATACCAGCAGGATGAGGGAAAATGGTTATAAGTTGAAGGAGGGAAGGTTTAGGTTGGATATCATGGGGAAGTTCTTTACTATGAGAGTGGCGAGGTGTGGGAACAGGCTGCCCAGAGAGGTTGTAGATGCCCCATCCCTGGATGTGTTCAAAGCCAGGTTGGATGGGGCCCTGGGCAGTCTTGTCTAGTATTAAATGTGGAAGTTGGTGGCCCTGTCTGCGGCAGGGGGGAAGGGGTTGGAGATTCATGATCCTTCAGGTCTCTTCCAACCAGGCCATTCTGTGATTCTGTGAAGAGAACTTTCCAGCACGTTACCCACTAAGTTTTCTCCTCCTCTTTCTCCCCCTGTTCCTTTTGCAAAAAGAGAAAGAAAAAGCTCAGCTCCCGAGATCTTAGCTTCTACAGTTCTTTCGCAGAAAGAAAAGGCCATCAGGGATAGAAACTAAACTGTCATTTCTAAGGTGAGGAAATGAAGAAGCAGTCACAACCACTATTCAGCTAATCAGGGATAAGAGTGATGACCTCATTCTGTCAGGAAATATGCACAGTGGTGACCTCCTCCTTGATCAGGAACAATGAAATACGACAGCACAGCCATTGTTTCCATGTAGATCAGAACGTTTCTCCTCCTCACTCCCCTTAACAGCGATACATGCCTGTAGCTTTTTCCTGTACCTCTGATTTCACTCATCTGGTGTATTATAGTGCTAATATTAAGAATTCATAGAAATATCCTCATGATCACTTGAAATCAAGTTCCTACTTAATGAGAATTAATTGTTGATGGTAGAGCATGGTGATAATCTGGGAGCACTGGAAGCCCTGTTTAGTTAAGAAAGGACTGACAGCAAGCACGGCCTCACTGCCACTTGGCACACCAGGGAATCAAACCATCCTGCTGTGCAAACTCCTCCATTAATTGGTAGCGGCTTAGAGCTTTATTACTCTAGTTCAGAGTCCCTGACCTGCATTTCCAAAGTGATTAATAGGTTCTCTAAGCCATTTTAATAAATTTTGTGAGGCCCACTCTAATTTTACAGACTTATGATCTGCATAAAGCCAGGCCGAAGATCAATATCAAATAATCTCTGCATCGACCCTGCAATTCCTGAAGGAGCATGGGCAGTTGCTTTAGAGAGATGTCACAGGAAGAGATGGATCATTCACCCCAGCTAGAGGTTAGTTGTTCCTTCCCTGTTTAACACTTCCCCCATTATTGATAGACTCGCTCTGGCCAACTTCATTTTCCAGCCAATTATTTTCATGATGCCTTTTTTGTTGAGATTCCTAGTATTAAATGTCCTAATTGCAGTTTCTCTAACACTGAAGTCTTTTTTGTAGTTCCTGTTGGTGAGAGGCTGAGTGGCAAAACCCTCACGTGAAATTAGTGAAGCCCAGAACTAGTGAAAATGAACCCTGCCCACCACCATTACTATTATTTTTAAATCTTTAATGTACAGGAAAACAACAGGAGGACAAAGAAGCTGGAGGCATGTGTAGATAATCTCTTCATGGCTTTCACATTTTTTAATGCCATTCTCATTAAAAAGTTTTTCTTGCCAACTTCTATTTTCTTATGTCTTCAAACTGTCAGCTTTAATGATGAGCAACTCTACTGCAAGGTATTTACATGTTGTCTCGTCACTGCCACAGACAGCAATTTTATAAATTGTGAGATAGAGAAAGAGGAAAAACTTGGGGATTGATTTCACAAACTGGGCCTCTGTGCTCTCTGCAAATGACCATGTGATAACTCAGGAGAAGTGCTTCCAGTATATGGATTAGTAAAGCACCCCTATGGGCTAATTCTAATGATTAGGTAGGTAAGGTTTTACAGGGTGGATACTCACACTACACAGTTAGGGTAGCTTGCAATAAGAACGGATGTACCTTGAAAGTGTGCCTCTAGACAATGAATCCTTATTGACACTCTCCTTGGTACCCTTCATAGCTGCCCAATGTCTTGGACACACCCCATTTATGTAAAAGCGTCACCAACTCTGTACATGGAGACAACACTAGGTTCCTTACATTCTGATTATGTCCTACACTTTCAAAAGACAAGTCCTTGCATTTGATTTCAGCAGCTTCCCAGGAACTCCACTGATAACTTCTAGGGATGCTGAACTCTTATGCTCAGCACCATCAAATGAGTGCCAACTATGTCATGCATTCCCAGAAACACAATCTTGCGTTGCCTATGTGCTAAAGACTGCATGTAGTTCAAACGAAGCAATGGCACCACACAGTCTCATTTTCTCCATTGTTCCTTTCTCCAGTTTCCACTCTAGCAATTCTACTACTTTTTTCTCCTTCAGCAAAGGCGGGACGGTTTCCATCAGACCATAGGAAGTGACAGTGTAGACTAATTGGTATGCAACCATTTTGTTGCTGACTCCCTGTTTACTAATGCTTTTGCGTAGCTATCAATAAACACATTTGCAATTGGTTCAATAACAGAGATGAGAGAGAAATCAGATGAATGTCAACATGTTGAAGAAATATACCTTCATGATAACATTAGGTATACTGATGTTCAAGCTTGCTGTCAATGACAGACTTACTTTTCTTCCCAATACTAAGAGCTCATTTCAGCCCAAAGCTCTCTAAAGTAGGTGTTTGCCTTGAAGGCCTTTTAGAAGGAGACGTAATGACCACAAATGCTCACATTGCACGTCTATGGATAAGCTCAGGCCTTGATTGTCCCAAAATGCCTATGCAGAGAGAGGATGTACGGTCAGTTGCATTCGAAGTGCAAAATTCATTCTCAGTTCATCCACCTGCACTTTTGCTAAACTTTATATAAAACGTCTGCAGAATAAGCCACACAAGCAAAACTAAGCACTTCTTGAAAGACTACATCAGAACCAGAAGAAACAAAATCACTATGGACCCCAAGATCAGTTTCTTTCACATGAATTATAATGCCCCTCACCACTGTGCAGTAAAAACAGGTAGCCAATTACTTACATTCAAACATTGAGCAGGATACATCTTTTACAAGCCTAGAGGTAAAAAAGCAGAATGTTGAATGCACAGACTGCACGTGCTGCTGGCACAATTTGCTTTGAGTGATGATTTACTTAGACAGGTAAGGGATATTTTTACGGCAGTCACAGTGCTGGCTGACCTGAAAATCTGGAATTTGTTCAAATATCTGGACGGTGCCTCTTTGACTGTTGCGCCACTTCAGTTTAGTCACCTCTTTCTGGCAATTTGTGCTGGTGAAGCAGAGACAGGAGGTGATAGGTTAGAGAGAAGTACACACAAGAGATGCCTGTGTCCTGACTGGCTCCACACAGTGCAGGGATTCCCCAGTTCATGCAAAACAAAGCAAATCTGGAACTAACAGCAGAGCTGAGGGATTTTCACACTTCAGGGCAGAAGGATACACCTCTCAAGATGAAATGAAGTATCTATCTCCTGCTGCAAAGCAGGGTGAGCATACTTGGAGCTTTGGTGGGTGTTGCAGTGCATTCTGTTGAGTATGCACATGCTTGAGGAAGGCACAAATACTCTCCATGGAAAAGCATGGAATAGGTGGAGAGCTGGATGGGCACACAGATGAGAAACCTGGCTGGACGGAGAGCAGCATTTGTACAGCGCATGTGTATACATTTAATACTACCTATTTCTCTGTCACCCTGAAAATGGAAGAGTTGCACAGTACACTTCGAATACCAAGTATGTATCACTCACTGCCATGTGTAAATCCTGAAGAAATGAATTAAAAATGCAGTTAATTTTCCCCATGTTTTAGAGCTAGATTTTAACTTGCTATACAGATTCCCACGGAGGCTTGTTTGAGAGAACTAATGAAACATTAATGCCTGAAAAAGATTTTTAAGAGTGGTACTTTAGGAACTATTTGGCTTTGATAAAGGGTTTGACTGTGTGATAACCCCAGAGCCTGCAGTTATAGTACAATATTTATAAATGGAAGAGACATTTACAGCCTCATAAAAGCTTCTGTTTATTGTTATAAAATTGCAGTGTTGCACTGAAACATTAGTATCTAGGTTAACCTGCTCCTTGTAGCATTGCTACCAGAACAGATTAAGCAGCTGAACAGGCATAATAAGCAAAAAAACCCAGCAACTGCCAAACGACAGCAATAACGTGGGACAATGAAGGAAGGTAGTCCAAGCTACCACCAAATCTGCACTCTGCCTTTGGCTCTTGAAATACATAGTTCAGGAGCACAGGCAAATCTGGAGTGGAAGCTGAGCAATGAGCTGTCCATGATGTCTTTAAAGACTTCCAGAAATCAGACTAGTTTCAGCTAAGAATCCGATGCCCCAGAAATGCTGAAAACACCACAGCAGGACAATGGAAGGAGGATGAGGATGTGAAAGCTTTTGCTGTTCCTCCTGATTAAGTAGCACATTTGACATAGATCAGTAGCCTCTGCCGGTACGAGTGCTGGTGAATCAGAAATAATGTGATACTTTATTTTTCCTTTCTGATGGATGTGCACCCATGGCAGTCTCTGAACAAAAGTATTTCAATTTAAAACATTATGAGTTCAAAAGGAATGCAGAACTGAAACTGATGCTTTCCTGTTCAAATCAGCTCAGCATATAACCTCTCTACTTGAAGCAAAGTCTTGAGCAAATAGAGCTTGCAATGTGATGTGGAGGTTAATAAGCACAGTCTCCTTGTCTGGTTGAAACTGACAGAAAAAAAAGCTACAGGGGTTGCTTCCTCCTTGGAGATTCCTAAAGAAGTTTGTGGAAGTAGCTTGTGTCTGAAGCTCCAAGGGATCTACATCTTCCCTTAAGAGCTATGCTTGTGGCAGGCTGGGCTCTACAGCTCAGTTATGTGTCTTTTAGCACAGCGTCTTCTTACATCAGTTCCACAGAGAGCCCTGTCTAGAGAAGATGGAAAGGACTGGAAATACAAGTTGCCAGAAGAACGCACATTCTAACCTCTTACTGAATTAGCTGGCAATGAAACTCTATAGCTTCCTAAAAGTTCAAATATTGAAGATGACCTTAAATGGACTTTCCAGTATCTCTTGTTTAAATGAATGTCCTTATTATATTTTTTGCTGAAATTTCTGATCAGCTCTTTGAATTCTTAATGGATGCCTGAGAAGCCACTTTTCCTTAGTCTTATAACTATCTTGAAAAGCTTCATTTCATTTTTTAATGAAATCTGGTGCTCCATACTTCAATCATTTTTTTTCACTCTGACCTGTTAGGCACAACATCAGTGAGATGTGATAAAGATCCTCAAAGGCTTTTCAGCTCATACATCTCATATGGGAGGTATTTACTTTAATGGAGGAAGCACACAGGATGCTGAGCATTGCATTTTCCACATTTGACACTCAGGATTACAAGCAGCCCTACAGGCCAGGAGTGCAACAGCCTGCAGAAGTACTCCTGGGTACGTATGTAAGGAGCTGAGCAAAGTAACTGTAGCAAATGGTATGCCTCAAACCTTCCCATAATTAAACGGCAAGAAAACAAAAACTGGGAAATATTTTTTACATTATCTCAGTTGAAGTAATTCAGTATTCTCCATAGAAGGACAAAGGTTCTAGGAATACTGTAAATACATATAAATATATCATAGAAACAAAGCATGGTTATTCTTGGAAGGGATCTTAAAGATGATCTTGTTCCAACACACTGCCACGGGCAGGAAAAGATCCCACTAGATCAGGTTGTTTAAAGTTCCATTCAATCTGACCTTGAACAATTCCAGGGATGGGCATCAACAACTTCTCTGAGCAATCTGTTCCAGAGCCTCACCACCCTAATAGAGAATGATTTCTTCATTATATCTAATGCAAAACTACTCTTTTTCAGTTTAAAGCTGTTACCTCCTGCCCTGTAGCTATATTCTTTTATAAAGTGTCCCCCTCCAGCTTTCTTGTAGGCCACCCTTAGGTACTAGTCGGCTGCTATAAGGTCTCCAAGGAACCTTTTCTTCATAGACTAAACAACCCCAACTTTTTCAGCTTGTCTTCATAGGAGTGGTTCTCCAGCCCTCTGCCTCTTGTCTGGATCCACTCCAATAGGTCCATATTCTACACTGGGGGTCTCAAAATAGTGGAGTAGAGGGGAAGAATCAAACCCCTTCCCTGAGGGTCACGTTTCTTTTAATGCAGCCCAGAGAAGTGTGGAGTTGCCTATTCCACAGTGGGTTAAACCTAGCTAAAACAAAAGGGTTTAATTACCGGTCTTCATCTACAGTAGAGAAGACAGCAACCTTCAAATCATGTCCGTGGACATATATGACTGGATCTGGTCAGGAACCTACTAATTTAGAGGAGCAATCCCATTGTTTCCACTTTGAGTGTGGATGATCATGATGAGCTTTAGATTTATAGGACTGCAGGAAATAAAGTTGGAAGAAAATCCAAGAAATTGTTTATCCCACTTCTCTCCCATCCATCTGACAATGCCCCTCAACTATGAAATGCCTGAATCTCATCCTTGTCTTCATGCTTAAGGCTCAGCATCTCTACTTCCCTTTCTTGGGAATCTAATGACTTAATATGAACCATATAAGACAAAAAATAAAAGAAACCATGTAAGATTCTTTTGACAACGATAATGCAGACACATAAATCTTAACTGCTTTTTCAATTCACGTACTGCATCCCATCAGATGTGCTCCCTGCTGAAATCAGCATGATAGCGACACATTTAAAATTGGTTCTTAATCTGAAGACCTTTGAGTTTTGAGACTACACACTTGCATTTTCAAACTCTGTGACATTTATACCAAGGCACCAGGGTTATTTGAACTTATTCTTTCATTATCAGTAAAAAAAAATGTCTTCAATATATTATGTCATGATTAATTTGAACACAACTCCCTGGAACAGAAGGAAAAAAAAGAACACTCCTACTCTGTAGCATTAGCACTAAGCAGGATATTTTTTTGTAATGGAAATGTATCCTACCTTTTCTACAACTGACTTCTCCATTTTTGGCCTACAAAATGTACCCATGCAGAGCACAGAAGCTGCCCTGGACCAGGAAAGTGTAACATGGGTGCTTACCTCACTCAGGGCAAAGGGTTCTGCAAGCTGCAGTGGGATGGCTTGCTCAGCCTGGGTGACAGGAGCAGTGACACAGAAGTGGCATGCCTGGCAGATGGCTCCATCACCGTTCATTGCCACTGCCAGCACCATGCCACTTTATGCCACATACACTGGCTTCAGCAAGCACTATGGACAGTACAGGAAAAGCTTAGCTAGCAGCAGGGCGAGCTGAAACTGTGCCTGGGTCCTGCAAGCAAAGAATGGAGATGGAAATATGATGGGACTGCAACAGGCTCCACCTCGCACATTTCTCCAGGAGGAGCTGGCTAACAGTTACTGCACTTTACAGCTGCCAGCCCAAAACATAATTAATGTGCAGCCAAAGCCAGAAGGCTATCTTAAGGGAGAACATGGTCTACTTAGCTCACTTACAATAGTAAAAGGGTCTTTATTTTTGGGATCACTGCTAATGGCAGACAGTTTCTTAGGGACCATCAAGACTTAAGCAGATGTGGGAGCAGATGGCAAGACAATAATGCTTTTTTGGATGATTGACTAATACCTTTTGCCAAACACCAGTGGTAATAAAGATATTTTGCCCATCTTAGAACAAGTGACAAAGAATTTTCATTCCAACATTGGCAGGAGTTGAGTTTTACTTTTCTTTGTGTGTTTGTAAGCACCAAGAAACACCCATAAGCTCAAAAGAGATTTAATCTTCTTTCCCTCCACCCAAGAAATTGCAGTTCTCTATACATTTTGAAGAGGTAATACAAATGTTTAATCAGTTTTGTCATGTCCTGACTCTGTTGAAAGCAGGATGACATATATACCAAAGCAAGGGAGTAAAATCTGTCCAGCAGAAGGGAAAATTTATGGCTGCAATTTTGCAAAAGGGTCCCTCTGATGCAGTAAACTGCAAGAATGAAGCATGAAGAGTTTATTAAAGCCATAAGAATCCTGAGATGAGATTACAGCCTTTATACTCTGCCACGCTTCAAATTTGATAACGCATATCCCCCACCCACCTCCTCCCCCCTGCCACCGCTTTGGGAAAGGCAGAGAGGGGATAAAACCCACAGCGGATTGATTTTGATTTCACATGTAGTATTCTCATTAATTTTCAAGGCATCAGCTCACGCAGATCAAAGTGGCAGAAGACGCTGACATCAGCTTTCATATCTGAGAGCTTATCACTCCCTGATGATAAAATTGCAGGATTATCAGGGAGTGCATCTGCAAGTCTATAGCTACTGTAAAAAGCATTGTGACATATAAATGCACAATGTGACACCACTACTGTATCATCTTTACTGGAATACTTAGCAAAACACTGTCATTGTCACCAAATGACAGTCATGCCATTGATTGTACTTTGCAGTTTGGGAGCCCTGGAAATTGTAACTTGGGGGACAGAAAAATATTTTTGTTGCCCTGGCTGCCCCCAACTCTGTCATAATCACCTGCCATCTTTACTCCTCCTTTCTTCACACATGGGGTTGATAGGAGTCCTAAGCTCTTAAGTCACTAAGTAAGCGGAAGTAATTTCCCTACAGCAGAGCCTTGTACTTGTACTCCTGGCACTTGGCCTTGGCCAAAAGGGAGAGGTTGTTATTGCTGTGTTTAGCAGGGATAACACAGTTGCATTCCCATACCACCCTTCTTCCTTCTAGTACGTCTAGTTATTCAACATTGCAGTCTTAGGGATGACTTCACAACAGGGAAAAGGCTACCTGATAAACTTGGACATTTAGCTAGGACTTCACTAGATGCATGGTTGTGCTGATCTAAGTAAGCTTAGTGAAAACAAAGTTGCAACATTTCTGAGACCTTTTTTTCCCTCCACTCTAGGAACAATAGGGGTAGACAAACCCTTTCTTGATAATCCTCAGATCTCACTCAAAATCAAGAAGTGTTGGAGAATTGCAAAGATTGGAAAATCAAGAGGAGAAAGCACACTCAGAGCATACTTCATGTCACGCTTCTCATTAACCACTGGGGAAAAAAGGTTATATTCTTGTATCCCTTAAATTCAAATCACTACAGCAATGATCACTAAGAAATACTACATGAAGAGTCAACTCCAAATCAATATTCTAAAACACCGAGCTGTTCCGAAACTGCTAACACACATAGCCCCCATTTCCAAGGAAAGGGATTATACTTTTAACAAGGAATGAACAGAAAGCCAGTTGGCTAATTAATGGGAATAGCAGTGTCATTTGGGATTAGAAAGAACAGTTAGCAGTCCATAAAAAAATGAGCACTACATTAAGAAAATCTGAATGGGAATTGCATAGAATTCCTTTTTTTGAAGGTAACAGACAGACTCCTTTATATACAGTGCAATGTCACTACGCTGAAGCACTGAGTAACGGATACCTCTCTTTTCTCCATTTATAGAAAAACCTGTGATACAAAACCAATACACAGACTCCTTAAATATGTTCTAGACAGAGCTCAGACTGAGGACATAATGAAGAAATGCCACGCAGCAAAAATAATTATGCAACCTGTCAGTGCTGGTGACAGTTCAAAATCAATTTCTCCTCTAGAACTGGGAAGAAAATACTATTGTTCAGTGGGATCTTCTGACATTTTGAAATGAAGGTGTACTGTAAAATAGTATAAGAGTTGAGATTCCTCTTGAAGTATTGCAGGGCTGTGTTTTGATACCAGTGAACTATTGTGTTTAAAGAGAGAATGTCTTAAATCAACACTGAAGTAATAGAAGAGATATAAAGCATTTTAGCATAAAATGGATGTCGGAGGAGAGAAATCTCAATGGAATTAAATGAAATAGCATGAAAATTAAATGTTTTAACTAACTGAGATGCAAATCAGCATTATAAAGATGACACAAGTAAGCTATTTGCTTCTACAACTTTCTATTGGAAACAGTATCAGAATGTGCCTAGGAAATTTATTTTGCTGAAACTGAATTGTTCCAGTTGAAAACACTGTTGTGCAACATTTTTGTTTGTTTTTCAAGATATTATGTGGGAACCAGCTGCAGAAAAAAGCTCTACTTCTCTGTTCATGGATATGCAAACTTTTGGGAATGGTTCCCCTTTTAGCTTGGCATGTAACATGCTGAAAAATCCCATTTGATGGGACCAGATGCCAGTACACATCTCTAAACAACCACACTGGACTGTGTTCTTCCCCAATACAAAAAATAACACAATTAAGCACAATACAGCCTACTGTAATGCTTTGTTTACAACCTCTCACTTTTCCTGACCTGTCATTTCAGATGAGGCTTTTTACAGTTATCCAGTGACCCTTCACCAATAAATCCAAGCAGCTTACCCATGTTCTTAAACTCTTTTCTTCCTGTAGAGATTCCAGACACTTAAACACCTCTGATGCCCACTTAATGGGGAAAAGGTTGTATTTATCAGCTGGGGCAGGTGAGTGTCTGCTAAGTTGAATGAAAATCAAAGTTGCTGCTGAAGACACCGCATGGAATTTTAATATCTAGACCACTCCAAGGCTCTTCTAGCTATCAGAAGGTTATCATTAAATCACACACATTTAGCAGGTTAAAGATCAACCTTTTAAAGGAGTGCACATAAGTCTGTTGAGTTATTGTCCTTATTAGATGAAATATTCTGGCCCATAAATATTCATAGCTAAGCAACAGAGTAAAGATATTTGCTACTTACATGGTGACCTGTTTGTGCACACATCCTATGCACATGAGGTGGTAAACAGCATGATTCCAACAACAGAAAAAACAAAGTGTGGGAGCCTTGCAGCAGTGATGATGGAAACCAGGACCCATCAGTCCTGGCAGCTACCCCTTCTGAAACACAAGCCCTTAGCCAACATGCCACTCTGATCTTGATGGCATGAAGGAGTTTTGACACCTGCATTCCTATTCTTTCTTATCTCCTTTCCTGTTATGCTTATTTATTATTATTTTTTTTTTTACAAGATCTTTCAGGTTTCACACTGGTTTAATGACTTCCCCCCACCTCTTTTTTTCCCCCCTGTGTGAGATTTTTCAACAAATGTTTGGTGATCTTAACTAGACTTGACAGGATTCCTTAGATGCGCCTCCTTAGATAATTCAGTTACACTGTTTTAGGTGCTCTCAGTACTATTCCTTATAATTACTTCTGAAATAATAAATCTCCTGTAAACTTGGCTTTTGTTTTCATTTTCCTGCCTGTTCCACAGCCAGTCACACTGAAATGATCTCGTCAGTCTTTGCAAACCAAGAAGGAAAATACAATTAAATATGTATTTCATCATCTTGATCCAAGCCATGTATTTCCAAATTAATCTAACTCCCTTGAAGATTGTGTGGCAGTGTCCTGGTCAGTCACCCTTCCAGACTTCTCAGTTCAGCAGCCTGGCTGTACAACCTCACTGTAGCAGCTCCTTTCTCTTTGGACTGATGTCTAAGAATGGAGAAATCAAAATGACGGTTTGATTCCCATCCAACACCTTCCCTTCCAGCAGCCAGCTGTCACATCTTGGGTAGCATACTCAGTGCACCATGAAGGGCAGAGAGGGATGTATCACTGCTGTGACCAGTCCACACACAAAATAATGGGCATTATGTCACGTCATATTTCCATAAACAACAAAAAAAGGCAGATCAAATTCAAAATGAATGCTGCTTCAAGTGCCCCAGTTTTCTCAGCCTGGTACCACATACTAATCTGTTCCAAGGCTTACTGGAACACCAGCTAGGACCAAACCAAGTCTACTTGTGATACACACAAACATACAAATGAGCCCATTCTCCAGACCCAAACTCAGCCATCATAGTCTGCACTGTACTTGCAGGCAAGAAAAAAGAAAATGATTATTTGCTGCCTGCGATAATCTCTTCCATTTTGTTTCTTTTCCTGCTTAAACATTCCTAAGGCATCTGACATCTCCACAGATCCTAGAAGATACTGCCAGGAAATATCACCTTCTGAGTTCTTGTAGCGGGACTGGCAGTGATGAACTGATCTTCCACTAAAGAAGGGCTACCAGGCAGCTACTGGCAAGGACCTCCTTTGGACAGGCATAGTGGAGAAAGGATCACCCTCATGCTGTCTTGACACCAGCCACAGCAGCAAAAAGACCAGCAAGTGATGGTATAGAGATGTTCCACCTCCTCTTTTCATTTCTGTTTGCATTTATTGCCCCAGAGGTATCACAGCTCAGATACACAATGAAGCAGTACATGGAATTTCCTGCAGAGAGAGCCAGGAAACCATGGTATGCCTCAAGAGTCAACTGTCGGTGCATACAGAAAATCTCAGACCTTTCTTTATCCAAGCAAGCCTGCTGTGGGTCTTCTATAAATGTTCAAGTGCATACTGAAAGCCTTGTATATTTCACACCCCAAATGCAAATATGCACTCACTCATACGCTCCAGTCTGAAGCCCTTAAGCGTACTGTCACAATCTTGGTTTTTCCAGGTAATTCACATTTAAGCAGTTGCCCCTGCAAGAAGCGGATCACAACTAGAAATAATACCACTTTGCAGCAACTCCTGCTTTCTTTATGCTGAGGAAAATCCTGAGCAGAAAAAAAGACCAATAAAAACTTTAAATACTGATGCTACACGAGACAGTAAACAAAACAGTCACATAGTAAAGCCTGTGATAGTAAAGACAGTCCACATGTGGCTGCAGCCCCTACTCAGGCAAACTCCCTAGCTGCTCTTAATGACATGAATTGAGAATGACATAATGTGTCAGACCATTCAAAGTGGAACAGCTGTAATTGGATTGGTGAAGAAAAAGCAACTCAATCTAGAAGTTGGTAAATCAAGTGTTTGCAAGTATGCAATGACAACAGCCCAACTCACAGCTGGGACATGGATGACATTTCCTAGACTTTCTGTATACCCGGATCCTGAGTACACAGTACAGTAGCTCTAGAGTCATGCAGACACCCTGCAATAAATGCACACTCTTCAACTTGATTTCTTCTTCCCCAACTCTATGAACACATAGGCTGCACATCCCCTCTGTTTTGTTGCAAGTAACTATCCATACATCTTCTCTCAGCTGATGAACAGGTCTACACATTAAGGCTTTAACTGATGACATCAATATTTGAGAAGACGTTCCAGTATGTATGTAAACCCAATTCCTTGCTGTGGTTCAGGTACTGTTTTTATCAGCAACTTCTTCAGAAGTCAGTCTTAAATATTTCTCCCTGGGCTGGACGTTTATGAAGTGCTAGGTTGCTAGCCAATTGTTCGCCTGCGGGGGGCACAGCATACTGCTACTTCTTACTACTTTAGTCATGTAAATGTTTGCAGTAAGGTTATTTTATGTTCTTGAGACAAAGATAAACATTGAATAGGAGAGAAAAGTGCATGAGCATCTTCCCTTGTGCTGTCAAAATCAGAGGAAAATCAGGAGAGAACGGACTGGTCAAACAAGTGAAAGCAAGTGTATAGGACTCGGGTTTTGTTCACTGGACCAAACAATCATCTGTGCTACAGCTCTCACCTACCACATTCCTGCAGTAGCGACTTACTCAGGTACTGTGCTCCAGACAACAAATTTACAACAGCATCTCATGGAAATGGCAGCTGCTCAAAATTCATCAGCAAGTGTTTGAAAGAAATGATATTCAACTAGAAACACCAATACGGTTTTGTTTTGATTTTCATTAAATGTGTTCCGTTTGCAATGCAAAACTGAAGATTTAAGACTTTCTGGACTTCCTGCAGGGAGGCAACTACATTATGATTGTTTGTTTGTCAGTGAAAACACTAACATTTAACAGAAAAACAGATCTGTGAAAACAGAAGTGATTTTTGAGAGTTAAATAATTTCTTAAACACCTTTAAAATATGCTAAAACTGTACAAATTCAAAAGGTAATGAGCATCATTAGTGGGAAGAATTCAAGCCTTGAAGTCAATGGATTTGCTTGTGTGAGTAATTGATCTACTGTAATACTCTTTTGTCTATAATGAGTATGCCATCCTCTCAGGTTGAAAAAAAATCACCTTCTCTTTAAGACAACATAAAAAGAGAGCTGCAGTAGATGCGTGATCTGCAATTTGGGTAAGTATGCTGTAAAACAGTAACATTTCTGCTACTATGGAGAATGTGACTCAGATGAAGGCACTGAAACTGCATACTGAGAAAGCAACCAGACTTATCCCTACCTGCTTCAGCCATCATGGGCTGTTGCAAGAATATGTTAGTAGAATGAACACACAAAACACTGTTCAGGGTCATTGTGCACAAAACACAGAAATTTGTAGCCAGCAAACTTTTTTCCTGCCATGCGTCCTTGCATGGCTTTGTTACTGGAGCCATTCTCCCACATGTCTGACACTATGTTTCCTGTCCTCTGCA
Organism: Excalfactoria chinensis; assembly: GCF_039878825.1. Lineage (NCBI taxonomy): Eukaryota > Metazoa > Chordata > Aves > Galliformes > Phasianidae > Excalfactoria > Excalfactoria chinensis. The sequence continues at coordinate 40,510,425 of NC_092828.1, forward strand.
ACCACTGTAAGGATAAGTGACAAAAAAAATTGAGATTCAGCTTTTTCAATAAAAATAGCTCTCTAAGACTGTGGAAAAAATGTGTTTGGAATGTTTGTCTATTTTTCTACCGCTTGTGTCCTTCAGAATGCATTGTCTCTTCAAAAGTACATCCTGTAGCCCTTTGAGAAGTAGATATCCAGACTTTAAAGAACAGTTAAGAGAAAGTAGACGCTGAACATGCAGGTAATTGACGTTAACATTTGCATTTGCAAGATCTGCAGGCATTTCAACTCTTCCAGGTAGAGACTTCAGTACTTACACCTACTTAGTAACACATTCCCTGCCAATCCACGTGTACATTCAAAAAATATTTCCATATCTAGTTAAAGAAGGCATCTGACTATGCACAAGTATGGCTTAAATGGGACACAGCATAAATGCTGTGGATGACCTGTAGTTATAGAGTCATGGACTTACTTTTTAGTTCTCCATCATCAGTCATTGAAATGTGTTGTTTCATCACAAGACAACTTCTTCGGTCAGTGTTTCCCTTTTTCTGCACAGAAGCTCACTAACCAATCTGTTGAACAAAGAAAGTACTTAATAAATAAGAAAACCTTTATCTGATCAATAACACTGGTTCATTCAGTGACATGGAGCACATCCAAAACAGGGCCACAGAAATGATCCCAGGGATGAAATACCTCCCCTACAAGGACAGCCTGAGATAGCTGGGATTGTTCAGCATGGAGAAGAAAAGGCTTCAGGGATATCTGAGACCGGCCTTTCAGTATCTAAAGAGGAACTATAAGAAAGAAGGGGATGGACTCTTTAGCAGGGTTGTTTTGATGGGACAAAGGGAAATGGTTTTGAACTAAAATAAAGGAGATTTAGAATTGATATAAGGAAGAAGTTTTTTACAATCAGAGTTGTGTCATACAATCTGCTCTAGCATTACAATCTATTTTATCACAGGGTTTGATGCCAATGAACAGCTTCCGGCTTACTGGTCCTAACTACTTCAGGGCTTCCCCTTCTGCACACCACAAATGATCTCCCACACTTCACAACACTAAGAAATCTCGCCTCTTCCAACAGCTACTTAAACCCCCACCTTGAGGTGATGTAAATTAAGGAGTCTACCTACACAGCACATTTTACCTCTGCTTGCATACTGATACGCTGAGATAGACAGCAACCACCACGAGGCAATGAAAACAAAATACTTATGTTCATTGGAATGAATTACCCTGCAGTCCCTAATCATGTGCCCATGGAGGAAACAGCTGCTTGCTGGGGTTTTCTTCATGTAGTCTATAACAGCACAGTGGGATTACTTGGCAGAAAGGTGAGCTGAATGCACATTGGAGAGCACTGTGTGCTGTTCTCTAGTAGGGAATAAAATTAACAGACACATCCTAATTAAGGGATGAGTTTTTTTTTTTCTCTTTGAAACATTTAAATAAGGATCCTATGTTTCATTCTCAAAGACAGAATCTCTTTGCAAACTACAAGCTCCGAGAAGGATTTACTAGGTCTGATCTATTAGTAACGCTGATGGGTCAGACTAGAATGGTCTTGTATGGCTTTGAAATCTTGAATATAGGAATAAATAACAGGCTCACATCATCCATGTTCACTGTTAACCTTCATTATTTCTTTCGTACACTTTAGCCCTGTGACTCCTTCACTGGCACACTTGAAAGATCAGAAGCTAAATGAGTGTCAGCCTTTCAGTTCATGCAGTACAGTCAAATCCATCATCGGTTTCTCCACTCACTGGAAATCATTTGCAAATCTCCAAATACTGGCTAACAACTGACAACAAAGCTGAAGTCCGGAAGAATAGAGGGCATTCCTACCCAGCCTGAGAACCAAAGTACAAGGAAAAGTGAAGGCTCCCCTGTGCTTGCACCTGAGTCTGTCAAAATCTGAACTATTGTGACATCTTCAAAACACCAAATTTGCACGGCTAACAAACCTGCAATGATTCCTACTCACAAATCCAAAGCCCCTTGGACAAAGGTATAAGAGAAAGATATTCCTTACTCATTGACCTCTCCTCCCTTTCTTATCAGATCAAGTTTCAACTGTAAGTGCAGAACAAGAACGATAAGCAATATGCCTTTGATAGTCATTTGGGGGTACAGGGAAGAAGTTTTTAAGTCTTAACTAACGGTAGTTTCAAAACAGATTTTACACTGGAACAATAAAAACTAAGAAATTTATTGATATTGATTCTGTGTCCTAGGCAGGAAAGGAAGGCAAGAAAAAGAACAAAAAGACAATGACTTCATTTCTGTGAGTAATTCTGATCTATCGGGTACAAATCAAAAGAGAAAAACCTGACGTGCCCTTTGAAGAGTAATTGATGAATAGATTAATCCATTAATTCAATCATGGTGTTTTCTATCTTCTTCTGCTATTAAGTTTTCTTCTATCTCAGTAGCTCTCATTTTGCAAAATTACTTTCCACTCAGTTGAAGAGTTACCTTTCTGGTTAACTAAGACTTGAGATGCCACATGACAAACACAGTAAAATATTTCTGAGGTTAGCATATTTTTTGAATGGCCAAAACCCACAGGAGACTGGTAAGTGTAAACAGCAGAAACTTAATATACAGGATTGTGAGCATTTCAGATTTGCATTGGGAAATCTCACTGACAACACAAAGCCTGATTTGCAGAGATAATGGGACACACAACTTGACCTCCATCAGGTTTCCTGGAAAGCTAGGCTTTTAAAGGAGGCTTGTCCCTCGGGAACCATGATTGACATTGCCTGTGATCTGTATTTACTTATGTGGCCCGCTTCTCCCATCTCCCTGGGTGCTGCCAGCAGGTAAGCACTTCTGAAAAATCACACTACTTTTTTAAAGCCCAAAGAGTGAAGCTTTGAAATACTTTCTAGGCACAGAATGGAAAGGAAAAAGTAATATTTGAGAGTAGAAGCCAGAACACATTGTGCTATTCCAAAATCACAGCATTGGTTTGCTATCAACATCACTCATAGCAACTAACTTTGCATGTTCAATTTCCTGTCTAATCAAATACTGGAGTTATCTCCATCTCTTCGAGTTGCTGGAAAACTCTGTAGCTTTCAAGCCCAGATCTGGAGTACAAAAACAAAGTTTAAAAGATTTAACCTTTCATTAAAGATATCACAGATGGTACTTATCTATCAGCAGCACTGTAGCTGCAAAATGAAATCCATACCATGAATCTCATTAATATCACACTGCTAACCAGCTTTCCCTGTTCATGCTATTTCACAGCATCCAGCTTCATTACTTTGCAAGTTCAGAAGGTACATAACAAATACCGTGCATCTATATTATGGTTTGTACCATGCAGAATCGCTTACTCCTCCAGATTTTGCCAGTTGTGTGATGTGCATAGCTGCTTATCTTGGCATCTGCCGGACTGTTACAAATAGGATCAAGGTTTCTTTCTCACTAACTAGCTGGGAATGTTGCTATTTTCAGAGGAGACCACAGCTAGGAAAACTGAAAGCACCCTGGAACCAAAATATAAATCTTTACCTGGGCTATGTATCGACATAAAAATCAAGTATGTACCTTAAATCAGGGAAAAAAAAAATAAATAATAAAGCATTAAAGATAAACCTCAGCTTTTGTTACATAACAGCTGTTCACAAGAACTGTTGGGAATGACATATCTTTGCTCAAAAGAGAAGCATCTAGAACCTTGCATTTGAATCTGAATATCAGGTAAGCCAGTGTCCTGGCAATGTGCAGGAGTAACATGCGTGCTTAAGAAGAGGCATTCTGAGTAGTGGGGTTGTTTTTAAATGTTTTCGTTGCTGTTGCCCCTTTATGGGTTTTTTGTTTGTTTGCTTTTTTTATTTTTAAAACACACATCAGTGTTAATGGGATGCACTGCTATTTGGGCAGAGACACCTCACAAACTACTATGTATAAGAAGGTTTAAAATAAAGACATTTGATTCACTGAGCACTTATGAGAGAGGACATTACCTTTGCAGGCAGCCCAGTCTTACTACATTTACATTTCAAAATAAATCAAGTTTGCTTAATCTACAGTTAGCATCTACACATCATGCATTTTGTTCCTAAACTAAGATAAAATGCCACGTACAACGAACTAATGGTTTAGAAAGAGCTTTCACATTAATCACCCAAGTAAGAAAATGGTGCCAATCCATTAATCTTGGCTGTGTTACTTTTCGAAGAAGGATAGAAAAGTAAACAGCCACAAAATATGGAGGTGCTTAGCTCAAGCAGAATAAACTCTAACACTGGTGAAAAGGAAAATATGAAAGAGGCCATTAAACACATGCTCATGCTAATTTATTTACATTTAAAGAACAAGGGGGCCATTTGCTGTAACTAAATGTAAGATAATTAAAAGTGGGAATTACCAATTAGAATCTATATATTAGCAGTAAGTACTTCTAAAAAACACCATGATGCTGAGTATATGCCAATACAAACAGACCATTTTTATTTTCCAAGCATTTCCAAGAGCTTCACACTGAATTCATAGTGTACAGCATAGTTCACTGATTTCTTATGGCAAAGCAGGCTGAATTTCCCCTTGCATTAAATATCTGGTAACAGGCAGCACAATGCTAAGCAGCGCTGCTTCCTCTCACTCTGCATTGACCTCAACACATATGTGCACGTGTCCAGGAAATTTTATGAATGTATGCGCAGGCTGAACATAACCTCTGTCAGAAACTACATTAATACAACAAGAACCCATTAAACAACTACAGCACACACACAGAAGCAGTCAGGACTAATGTTTGTGGGCTGGTTCTGAAAAATGAGAGTCCCCTTTCTTCTTCATCCAGTTTCTCCAGTAAGATCTATCTCTCTTTTCCATGACTCTCTCCATATACTCCCTAACACCAGGGGACATTGACAATGTATAAATAAGTGTTTTTCAAATAAATAGGGTCTCTTGTTCTTGCAGAGAGAGCACAGATAAAGGAGTATCAGGTGATGACTCCTTTTTGCACTAATACAGTCACGTGTACCTTCCATTAGCAAAAACCAGTTTTATATACATATATGCCAAGAAGAGACTCTATCCTCATAACATATATTGAAAGGAGAACAAAAGAAATGAATGAATGGCAACCCTAAATACAACAGAGTATGTGTATAATTGGCAAGCAACATAATATGCCTGCAGCCAAAGAAACACTTTTTTATTATCTGTAGGTAAAAGCAAGCAAATACGGTTTATTACAAATTCCTATTTACACATTTCATAAAACCTTGATTCCCTGTAGACCTGTCCAGAAAAGCACTCCAAATTCATTTCTGTTAGTAACCCCATCCGCTGTTATTGACAACAGGCTCTAGTCTTTGAAAAACAACATAACTGCAAATACTGCAAGGTCTTTCTCCTTCAGACAAAGGAAATCTCATCCATAATGATCTCCTGGATGACAGTTCTCAACACGACACAGATGCATATGAAAAAGCTGATGCAGGTCAAGGAAAAAACACTGATAAAGAACAGTAGGAATTGTGAGTAGGGAGAATTATCTACCTCTTCTACTATTAATGGCTTTAAAAAACTTTATTAACTATGCTTTCAGTTGGCATACAAGTCTTCCCCTAATGTTTACAAGCCCTAAGCGTTCAAATTCTCCATGCCCCTTTCTGAGACCTCGTATTTCTTCTCCTTATCTCTCAACTTATTTCTTTCCTTACAAACCAACTCATGACGACATTTGGCTGTGAATGTAATGCTCTAGTTAGCAAGGAAGAAGCTTGTTATCTAACATTTATTATGAATACTCTTCACTCAGCAGGCAATGGACTATACAGACATTTCACTGAGAGATAAATTGAAGCAAATAATTTTAGGTATTTTTTATCCACTTGAAGTAGTCAATCTGAATTGAATGCAACAGAATGATTTTCATGGCGACAGCTGTAGCGAAAAAGGCCCCTATAAAAGATATGTCTGTATATAAAAAATTAGTTAATAGAAAATGCTGCTTGTAGAGAGAAGGGAATACATATTACTGTATAAATGCTAGGTGGAACAATAAAGCTCTTCTTGTCATGCCAGGCAAATTGCTGCTAGTCAGATTCACTATACGTGAGGCCCTAGCACCATCTGAAACATCTTCAATAGTGAAAAAAGGAAGGAAAACTAAACTATGCAGCTTATAGGGTAACATATAGCGCCTACACAAATTTGGTCCCTTAATGCCTATTGAAATCATGATGCTAGTTTTCTGAAAATCGTACTAGGTATTTATTTGTTTCTCTGGGGACCTGTACACATAGCAGTGCCTGGCCCTTCAGAAGGTGTATAGTGTTCCTAAATCCATTAAGGACCCCTGAAAATCACAGAGTATTTCCAAATTGTCATCTTCATAACAGATTTCCTAGAGGGAGCTCTGAGTCAAAACAAGTTCTGCTAGAAGTGCCAAAAGAAAAACATTACGATAATGAATGGAGCATTAATTGCACTGCAAAAAGAAACAAAATAATGGAATCACACTGTAATGATTTCCAAAACTATTAACTTTGTTAATGAGTGATTAAAAATTTAGTCCCTGAACTGATTAAATGAGAAAAAAACAATCATTAAAACTTCATCCAAAAGGCTTTTAAACCAGCTGTCTTCTGAAATGTATGGACAATGAATATGCTTGGTTTTAAACTACAAAACTGTCTTTTCCAACCTTAATGTTTCTATGAAATCCCTGCATTTAGGGATAGTGTCACTTAATTTTCCAGGAACAGTAGTCTCATTTTCAAGGGTTTGGTGTTTGGGATGATAGTTGACCAACTTCTTGCCAACAGTGCTGCCAAATCCTCTGATTTCACCACAAATTCAGAAGTACTTCATGCTCAAGTGTTGGCTTCTGGAGCCCTCTGTTACATGCAGGAAATTCCCAGCTTTACTTTCATTCATCAGTGACACATTTCAGCTGGCAAAAGAAAGCTGGAAAATGGAAACCCTGAGGATGAACACATACACGCAGTGGAGTATCAAGATTTTAAGTCAACCTCATGACTTAAAGGATCTTTGCATAGAATTTCACTAGTTTAGCAAGTAGCACACAGTTCTGAAGTTATCTATGAATATGCAATTATAGTATTAACACCAGGTGCCAGTGTATTTTAAATTAGCACATTTTTCTTTGAAATGCAGTGAATCAATACTCAGTGGTACCATAATAAAAGTCAGTAGGGAATAAAGAGGCTTCTCAAGAGCACACCAAAGGGAAGGCAGCACATCTTCAGGCATGCTGACTTCCAGCACGCTACCAGTTCTGTTTTGCTACAGTTTAGAATCCCACATCAAAAGTCCTTCCATACTTTCTCCATAGATGGAGATGGGAGCATCTGCCAGATTTCTCTAGTTAGACAGGTCAAAAGAGATGATTTGGATAGAGAAAAAGGAAGACACTTTTCAAATCAAGGAATGCTAACGACAAAGAAAACCTATGGCCATCCTCAGTTCGTTTTACTGTTTCAGCACAAGTGAGAAGATGAAATACCTGACTGCAAGAATAACATTGCAGGCATCAGTGCGGACTCATTAAAACCTTGCTAACCTCCACCACTCTGGTATGCTTTTAAACCGGTTCTCTTCAGATCTTCTATAAGAAAATCAACAGTTTTCAATGAAGCCTCTGGGAGTATGATCTCAGAAATACACCTAAGCTTACATATATATAAAGCTTTAGTAAAGAGAGCATGAATTATTAAAAGGAAGGATAGTTTTACATACTAGTTTCATTGAAAGGGTTGCAGATCTGTAGAAAACCCAATAAGACTACAACACTCTCTCATGATATTCAGTAGGTGCTGGCAGTTCTTCCAAACCAAGCTGGAATGGTTCTATGTATTTTCCAGTAAAAAAAAAAAAAACCAACACAACAAATAAATCGAAATAGAAGAATATATATGTTCAGAAAAATGCAGAAGAAACATGCAAAAGACAGCAAGAATCTCATGCCGTGGCAGGTAGTATGAAATGGAAGGAGTACTCCAGTCACCTAAAGATCATGCTACAAAGAGGAGCTGTCTTAATCATTTTGATAAATGCATAAAATATAATGAATTACTCATCTAAACAGCTCAGGTCAAAGATGAAGAGAATAAACATTACTAAAGATTTTTCTGGTCAGATTAACAATGAGGCAGATGAGGCTGTTGCCATTGTCTTTTGGGCTCATGGGTGAATGCATATTACTTCAGTGAATAAATATACTAATTTTTAGTGTTTCTGTAGGAGTCTTTAGAGACAGGCAACCTCATAAACCCTATTTCAGTCTACTAGAACCCTTTTTAGGAGCTGCATACTATAAGCTGATAGGAAAGGTTTCAAAGTCTCTTCATGATAACTTTTATCCACTCCTCTCCAAAGCCCAGAGGACTGCATCTCTCAAAGATGCACACCTTTCCCAGTGCGCCAGAAGTTTTCCAGCTGCTAAGCTGCTTTTTGGAGATGTCTGACAATACATGGATAAGAGTTTAAGTATACTGAAGGAGACACTTTTACATTTTTTCCAACAAACACTGGAAACAAGGCAGATATCATGCTCATAAATAATAATTAAATGATAACTTATTTAGTTGCCATGTTTTCCAACACATTCCATTTTTCTTTGCTGTGTTTTAAATTCCTCTGTGTTCTCATTGTCAGTGCATGAGCTGCTCTTGTCAATGACAGGAAAGCTGGTCCTGGAAGATGCTCAGAGCAAGTGTTGAGATCCTGGGCACCTCTAGTTTGTATCAACACCACATGGGAACTCAAGTAGGCTGAGCACACAGATTTTTCTATTACTTTGAGAGCAGTTTTATCCTTCTTTATCTTCCTTTAATTGCCTTCACAGTATTTCCTAATATGAGCAAAGTGAAGAAGATTTTAGAAATATATACTTTAATTTCTAAGCGCAATGTTAATTGTTGATAAGCCTTGAACTGTTTTGTTCTGCGTGGAAGAAAGACTGCTTGCTCTGGACCATTTCAAAACATGAAAAAGGCAGATGTTTCCTAGTTACTATGTTCTGAATCCTCTGCAGATGAAAGGTAATCACAAGATTAAAGTATCCTACTGGAAACCAAGATTCTACTGTCTGTTTTGGGGCTGCATTTGCAACTCCATGGATAAAAAGGGAGTCTCTTCTCCCCTGTCTCCATTGGTCAATCCAGCAACATAAAAAAATAAATAAATTCCCTCAGTACTTTTGTCATATCTCGCACTGTCTTGCACTATTGTGTACAAGTGATGCAGCATCACAAGATATCAAATTCTTGACTTGGCTGTTGACCTAAAGCTGCTAGATGAGTATAAGGAACAGGAATCAATGGCCAGATCTAAATAACTTTTGAAAACTGATCTCGCTGTATCAGCGCTAAAGAAAAACAACCCTACTGCTTCTTTGTTGGAATAAGTTAGCTCATCATCATCCAATATCCTCTTCCTAAAAATTTCACTACAAATTACAAAGTCATTTTTTTTTTTTTCTTTCTACTATGAAGGCTGCTACATTAGCTCCAACATAAACAGAACTAACGGACATCAGACCATGTCCCCCAAAACATGTTCCAGTTGGACTTTCAGTTTTAAACACTCAAAACACATGTCCCAAGATGTCAAAATGATGACTATAAAATCATCAGAGAAAGGGAGAGCAAATGATGGTTGCTTTGGTCTGAGATCAAAAACTGAGCATTGTCTTTGTGCATTAAATTCACGCTTCCCAACTCTCCATACAGCATTTCAGTTTGATTTCAGTATAGTTTTAACCTTCAATAACAGAAACTATTCCCATTTCCTAAACTTAATCTCAAGACATGGTTCTAAACAATCAAAATATTTCTTCTCTGAAAATGCCACCTCTATTTCAGCAATTTTAAGCATAAACAAAAGGGCAAGATAAGAATAAATTATCTGCAGATTCAGGCTGAGTTCAGTTGGTAGTTACAGTTAACAAAAAACAACATTTTTTCATGAGATAAACTGTTCAGCCGAAGCACTGTGCACATATCTGCTGTGAACACTTTAATTTGCTGCTTCTTTATTGGGTTTTGGAAGGAGTTATTGAGTTTCCTTATTGATTTTTAGTGAGCGAAACAGTAGTATTTGTTGGGATCTTGACTGAGCTAATTGATAAGCTCTTGGTAATAAACAATAGCAATAGCGAAAACGTAAATGAAACAATCAATGCAAGTCAGAGAAAAAAAAAAAAAAAAAGAAAAAAAGAAGCCTTCAGAAGCTTGCGAAATGGTATCATTATCGTTACAAGCCAAGTGCTGCTGCAGAAACCCTTGAGAGCCGCCAGAGTAATGAGTGCTACTAGAAATCTAATGACAGCACACTGAGTAATTAACATGTTACATGAATCTCTGATACATCTAAGGATGCATGTTTATTTTAGCTTGCTAGGCAAGATAATAAACTATTTATAATTTACTCAGTATGGAGTTTCTGCTCCCTACAGCTTGGTTATAGCTTAAAATTAAAGATGTGATTGCTGATATATGCTCTCCGTTCACAGTTAAAACAGTACCTTTCACCTTAAGAGCCATAGTGAAGACTATAGCTTCTCTTACTGCAAACTATCAAAAACTATTGACCCCATTCTCAAACAACTTGTGAAAGACATAACACCATACAAATATGTAGTCCATTGGTCTTATATCTCTTAAGTAATGCCCAATGCAACCTTAACTAATTTGATCAACAAGCAAAAAAGTTCAAGTCTAAGGGGAAAATAGTCACTTTACTCAAATATGATACAGATGTGACATAGCTGTTCATTCATTTATAATCATTCAGTTTCGGCTTCTGATCCACACAGGTGCCCGAACACCATACCAGCACCTTCTCCTAGTAAGCAAAGCACTTACAAAATTGTTGCTTCACTCCAGAGATCTCTGAAGGGCTCAGCATGTCCCTCATCTCCATACACTGCTCAAGGAAACCCTTAGGTGATGGCACCGAGCATTAAGGAGCACAAAGATATTTTGGTTTTACTCACAGTGAAGGCTTCAACCCCAAATGAAGCAAGATTAGGCACAACTACAGGCAGATCTGGCTTTTAATGCAGCAGCTCTTCAGCTATTTGCATTCAAGGTGAGGCTTCTACATTTTTGAAAACACTCTTAATATGATTTACTGACTTGCAGGGAGGAGGAGAATCACAGCTGTAACTATGGCAATAAGATCATTGCTGGTGCAGAAGATCTAACCTTTCCCAGTGCTTCAGCAACCTTCATGCATGATGCCAATTACACAAATTCTTTGTGATTCCTTCAGTATTGAATGCAGAAGCTCAGCCTCTAACAAACAAGATTCACTTAAAATTATGTGACATAACCATTGTTGTAAAGAATGTTAAACAAATATGATCATTATACTTCCATGCTGCATATCGCTTTCGATTTTTTGACACCATCTTGTAGGATGTAGTTATTGAAGGCTGAATGAGATGCATGCCTATGTTGTACTGCACCATATAGCATAGCATACTCTTCCAGATGACCCTGTACATATCTTCATGATGCTGAGGGAATAGATAGATAGCTCCCAAAGGGTGCTGAATCATTCAGAAATCTGGTCACTTTATTTTGAGTACAGAACTCTTTAAACTGTCATTCCTGTCACGGGTGTTGAAGGTGCCTGAAAGCCAGGCCTACAAGATGATTAACCAGATAGATATTTGATAGTCCCATGGACATGTGCTTCTCCAAGCCTACAACGACTAGGTGCACATTCACTTTCCCTGCCACTAATGGGTTCAGTGATACTCTTTTGACAGTTCCTTTGTGTGAAACAGAAAGCACATGCAAATATCTGTAAAGGCTTGTAGCTAAAATTGAGTTGCTCTTTTCCAGCAAACTCCTCCTATTAGAAACAGCTAATGGCTGGAATTGAAAGGTTTCATGGGAACATATCACTGCTGATGAAGAATGATCACTTGCCTTTCTCCCTGCATGGCTGGCTTAGTTTACCAGGTCCTCAGCTGCCCTCCTGTAAGCTATCAGACTCCTCATTTCTCAGTACAAACACACAGAAAATTTTCAAGAACCACAGATCCTGGCTGTGGTTCTACTCACCCTGTTCATCTGCTGTCAGTGAGGAAGCCACTGTCCCATTGCCCCTTGGTTTTCTTAAAAGCTAGTCATGGCCCCAGGCTTAACACTGGTATCTCCAACCACTTCTCCTTTTTCTAGTTTAGCAGTTGCCTGCAATTTCTGTCCAGTGCCCATTTCTGTATTTTGTTTGGAGTTTTACAGATAAAAGAGGGGAAAGAAGAGGGAAGGCTTTCCACTGCCTATACATCAACTTTCTGCCACAGCTTTATCCAACCACCAACAATTACTTTTTTAGTCCTGCCTGAAGCTGCTATACCACCTTGCCATGCTGTTAAGTACCTTTGTACATCATCTCAAAAGCAGATTTCAACCACAAGCTAAGCAAAAATATATATATATATATATATATATATATATTTCCCCTTAAAAATACCCTGAGACTACTGAGAAGGCTAAATATACATGGCTTACAGAATGCTTTGATGCTAATCATCAGATGAAATAGGAATGCCATATAATAAATCAGAAACAACCTTCAAAAGAAAATAAAGAGCAGGATTTCACAGTTTTGAGTGACATAATTTCTCCCAAGTCTCCGCAGATAGAATTCATGCAAGGGCAGGACACTGTAGGTGGGGGTAAGTGGGGCAAAGACAATGGCACTGTAATCAATGCTTAAAAAGTTATGTATAGCAAGGGCAGCAACCTCAAAAGCTAACATAAAGTCAAATCCCTTTGTTTCATTATTCTGAAAGATGATAGCAGAATTCAGGAAGGCATTTTCAAGCAAAAGAGGATTAAAATGATAGAGGTGCTATGATTTAATTGCAGAAAGGAAACTTAGCTCTCATCAGGCTTGTCAGTATTACTGAACTAATGTCTACGTAGAGCTAGGTAGATTGTACTACCACCAAAGCTAGCAGAATTACTGTGTTGGAGTCAGGAGTAAAAATGTCCCCAAAACTGAGAGGAACAGCTTGCAAACACATCCTATAATTGTGCATGTTAAATAAAATGAATGCCGCGTTTACTGTGAATTCCCAGCAATAACTTCATTACGATAGAAGTCTTGTTCTGGCAATTTCAACAGTTGTTCAAATTTACTATCATATACATCTCCCTTTCAGAGCAGATTTTCCCTCTTTTCGTGCAAAAGTTTGCTGATGCAGGCAGACTTACTAAATGTTTTGTTTTGTTTGTTTTTCTGTGTAAAGTTTTTTGGCTTGGTACTGTTTGACATGCAGACAGCTGTTTGTAATCCCAAAGCTCAACAATTACATTAATTTTAAACAAAAGGTTGAAGCCATAAATTCTCCCCAGTATTTCCTGCAGCTAAAGAAACTCAGTAATCAACAAAAGGAAAACACTAATGATATTTCACGACTGTTTTATTTTCTTGTCACACTTGCAGCAGTAACATACAGAGGTAAACAAGTGCCTGCTTCTCAGATTTCATTTTGAACACAGAAATCACTGTAGGGCACACAATAAAATTTGGTTTTTTGACAAATGCTCCACAATCAATAGTTAATTCTCAGCTGAGCATTTGATACAAGGTGATCTGCTTTAGCTTTTTTTTTCTGCTGCCTCTTGCATTTTTTCGTGCTATTTGATTGCAATTAAGCCATGACCAAATTCATTAGCTCTGAGCAAGATACCTTTCCTTGAACTCAGGAAGGCACTTTGCCTTCTGGTCTTCAACAAGAGCTCCCTGAGGGGCGTCTCTAGTGTTGTAAATGGGCACCAAGACAGCTCACAAGCACCTCTGAATAGTGCATGGCAGTCTCAGAGAGGAAGAGTGGGGCCACCACACACAGACACAGCTCAAATGCAATCCCTGACAACAGCACAACTACTACTGCTCAGAATAACAACCTGCTCCTGGGAAGGATGATAAAAACTAAGCTTTTTGACCAGTACAGTACAAATAAACAGCATTCAAAACCTCACCTTAGCTGAATTTGACTGTCGGATCTATTTTCCCTGGCAAAACTTTCTTTAGAGACACGGCTAAAATTTTCAGAAGCAAAAAACAAATAATAAATTGTGTTATGTTTCAATTAAATAAATGCTAGGCAAAAGACCACGAATATATACACACACTAGTATGAAAAATTATGCCAGTTACCAAATTAGTATTTCTTAAAAATTATTTTTCTGTGGACCGTGACGTCTCTGTATATCTCTTTATACATCAGAGTTACTATTGCTATGATGTGGTTGCTTATTTTAATCAGGTCCTTGGGTATCTCTGTCTAATGAGTTCTGCTAAAGATGCACAACTTGGATGGAAAGGTTGCCCAGCCCTAGCGAGAGCTCTGTAGACAACCAGTGAGAGAGACATATCCAAACTACCACACTAACTGTTTCCTTTGCCCTTTACGTCTACAAGCACATAAACTAATATATTTCTGTTTTTCTATACCTATATTTCATTCTACGATTCTATAATTTCCTTTAAAATATTCAGGGATGCTCCATATCTGGAATCCACTGAGTCCACATTGAAGATTCCCCTACAGACGCCATAATTAAGCCAACATAAATGCTTTGAGTAAGCCTCACAAGTAATGACCACCAAGAGCAGCAAAGGGATGCTCCTACTGCCTACATTAGATGCTTAAGCCAGCAGCCTGGCTCCTGGAGTCAACACCAAAGGAGATGGGAGGAGAGACTGTTTCAAGCTAAAAGAGGAGAGATTTAGGCTGGATATAAGAAAGAAGTTCTTCACTGTAAGAGTTGTGAGGCACTGGCATGGGCTGCTCAGAAAGGTGGTGGGGATGCCTCATCCCTGGAGATGCTCAAGGTCAGGTTGGACAGGGCTCCAAGAAACCTAATTTAGCTGTAGGTACCCCTGTTCATTGCGGGAGAGTCAGACCAGATGACCTTTTAGGGCCTCTTCCAACTCAAACAATTCTATGAAGCAAGGATGGTACAATAGTACCACCACTGTGACGAGATTGAACAACACTTCATCTTGTGTCTGTATGTTCAAATGCCATAGCAGATGACTTAAGAAAAACAGAAGAGGAACAAAATAAACAACAACAAAATCAATGTTGCCTCACATACAATCATTAAAACTCCACAGACCAAACTGCAGCATGTCAAAATCACATCAAGTTTGTTGACTCTTGCTGCAAAAGTTTCCAATTAAGAAACACACTTCGACTGAGGAAGATCTATTCTTTTGTGTGATTGATTTTGCCCTTTTTGGTTGAAATAAGATGAAAAGTCTAGTTTTTAACTAGCAGAAACACCTGAAAGTGAATATTCCTTCTGCTGCTACATAATCCCCATCATCTGTAGCCAATATTTTTCTATGGAATGCTGTAAAGAAGTGCTACAAAATACTGCAGTCACTACAGAAGACTATGTGATGCTACAGAGAGTTCTATCATTCCTGTTTTTCTACTTGCACAAGTGAAACAACCACCACCACCAAGAATCTCCTTGAGAACAGCCCTGTGGAGAAGGACTTGGGGGTCCTGGTGGATGAGAAGCTGCACGTGACCCAGCAGTGTGTGCCTGCAACCTAGAAAGCCACCTGTGTTCTGGGCTGCATTAAAAAAGGGGTGGCCAGCAGGGAGTGAGATGTGATTGTCCCCCTCTACTCAGCTTTTGTGAGGCCCCATCTGGAGAACTGCATCCAGGCCTGCGGCCCTCAGTACAGGAAAGACATAGAGCTCTAAGAGTGGGTCCAGAGGAGGGCCAGTAAGATGATCATTGTGGTCCTTTGCTACACAGGCCATTCTATGACTATGATTTTATCCTTCCAGTCATAGAGTCTGCTCCTCAGATCAGTATCCAGCTTTGTTAGACAGTACTTCCCCTCCTGCTTTAATGTGCATACAGAGGCATACAAACATGATTGCTCTCTTGTTGATTTGGGTTTTGTTTTATAAATGCCATGGAAAGTTCACACAAATTTCATGAGGTAGACTAAACAAACAAAAAATCAACCAAGCACTGAAGAGTTGTGCTGCACTCTAATACATGCTTATTGGTTTGTTAGGAAAACACTGCCTTGCAGATATCAGCATGCCTTCAGAATCCAGAGTAATGACATAAGCAGCATAAAGGGGGAACAATTATGTTGCATGGGCTTTGCTTCTATCTTTTGCCCATTTTCTGGAGCACATTACTTACAACTGTCAGCAAGAAGAAAGGCCTTGTGAATTTTTTGGAAGTTAATTACTTAACAGTAGACTAAACATTTTAGTTAGCCTCAGCCTGAAGTAACTTAATATTGGGGTTGTTTGGTTTAGAGAAGAGGAAGCTCCAAGGAGACCTCACAGTGGCCTTCCAGTTCTTAAATGGAGCCTACAGAAAATCTGGGGATGGACTCTACTGGGGAATGTAGTGAAAGGGTAAGGATGAATGGCTTTAGAACTAAAAGAGGGTAAGTTTAAATTTTATATAAGGAAAAAAGTCTTCACCATGGGGGCAGTAAGGCACAGCACAGGCTGCCCAGAGAGGCTGTGGATGCCCCATTCCTGGAGGTTTTGAAGGCCAGGTTGGATAGGGCCCTAGGAAGTCTGGTTTGGCATGTGGCAACCAACTCACAGCACATGGTTGGGATTGGGTGGACTTTAAGATCCCATCCAACCCCAATCATTCTATTATTGTACGATTACATTGGGGCAAAGAATTAATTGTCTTAATTATGGCAAAAGAGATTAAATCTTCTCTCTGACAAAAGAGCATTGATGTACCTTGGGCATTCCTTGTGACTTTTGCATCAGCTCCTAAGGAAGGCTGGGCATTTCTTGACATCTGCCTACCACAAATGTATGCAGCTTAAAGAGAAAGGCTGTCTTTAATCATTAACACACTCAGTCCCTCACATGCCAAAAAACTGTTCTCAATTGAGATCTTAAAGCATTATTATAAAAATCGGAGGAAGGAAAACATGCAGTGAAAAGAATTGGTTAAAAGTTTCCAAATGTTATGTGCTTTTTTTCCCTTCAACTGTTCTCCTGTATCAGGTCGTTTGACAGAAACAAGATGGTATTTCTGCCTGAAATTGTCTTCTGCCTGAAGTTAGAGGTGACAAAGCATTAATGTATGCAAATATACAGCTTACAGCTTGTTCACTGGGAAATTGAGTAGAGGAGGATATGTAGGCTAAATGTCACTAAGACATATAAAACTCTGCATGGCTATATAAAATGCTTCATCGTACTAGAAACAGGAACGTGTAAAGTATAAAAAGGAGTGAATATGCAACTGTTCCATTCCCAGATGTCTCACAATGGGCAAGCGTGACACGAGGCACACATGAAGACTACCCTTCAGTGAAGGGCTGGCTTTCTGTGGCCAGTTTGAACGTATTAAGAACAACTAAAACCTCCTGCAAGATTTCCCTGTTTTGCAGGGACTCCTTATTTTGCCAAGTTTGTTGTACTTTGCATTGCCTTGACTTAGACTTCCTCATTTCTTGCCAGCGTAGGCTCAGGTTCGCTCACCGGTTGTAACACAAGCAGCACTGTGAATGCTACAGCACAGCAGATGCAGCGAGCCCCAAAGGACTATAGCAGGTGCAAGGAATACGTGAATTCCAGTCTCAGATTATCACTTCTATACTGCAACCTTGGGCTTTGCTTCTTCTCTCAGCAGGTACCTGCTGAAGAAATTGGACTTGATTTTCCCCTCATCAGGCTACCTCACCATTTCCTATTCCAATCAGTAACTCATCTGTAAAGCTCTACCAAGTTCATGGCTACACGCAAAACAAGATTTGCAAGTCTGAAAAAGCCAACACATTCTGATTATTGATAAATAGGGGTGAAAAAATTATACAGATATTTGCCAGTAATACGATGAAAAATCATCAGAAACATGATTTTGTTGCTATTCAAAGTTCAGAAACACAATATCAAGTGCCATGTGCAGTAATCTAATTGCTTCATTTTAGCCTTTTTGGAACAAAACCCATTTCAGCATAGTATGCATTTAATTGATACAAATCAGCCCAAAGTTTTAGTAGTGCTGTAGTATCATTTCACAGTGGGGAACAGCAGAAAATCTCTGGTCACCTTATACATGACCATGCTGATTCTCATTGTCTTGGTTTCAGTCCCGCATGCTCATGCAATGCTGACAGCACAGCTCACAGTTCCCAAGCCAAGTTTCACCAAATGGCTGCTTTACCCATTTGCATCACTCATTTTGCTAAAATCATGAAGCCAGGCTTGCATTTGCTGAACAGAAGAGTTCCTTTATTAAGCATATTAACCTCAATTTTAAAAATGTGGTAAAAAGCAACACAGCACCACACAAACCAAAACAACTCTGACAGCTCCAACACTAATTCTTTATCAAAAATTCATTTCTGAATTCTTTACATTATTCCATTTGGAATAATTTCAAACTACAGAGCATAACAAAATCTATGCTCAAAGTCTGCCTAACGCAAGCAGTGCAATAGCAGTAAAGCAAAGAACATATCCACACTTAGTATTTGACTTTTAGATAAGATAGGGAAGAAATACTTGCATTTGACAGTTAATGAGCATTTCTGTTCTTAGGATGAGCTTCAAGCTTTGTTCTGGGGATCACAGAGAGTTATAAATCAGGAAAGCAGTGAAATTCAGACAGTATCTGGCATTTCTTGTAAAGCTCTACCTATTGCTTTTGGGATAATAGAGTGGGACGGAGGGAAATTTCATATATAGTAGAAGTTGGATGCTTTAAAAAAAAAAAAAAACAACACAAAAACAAAACACACAAAACCCAACACTATTACAACTGAGAAAAAAAGCCTCATGATCTTCAATGGCACCATGTCCAGAAAATACTTCCCCTCCTCCCTCTCCTCCAAAACCAAAACCAAATCCTACCATAAAAATCAGTAATCAAAAGATTAGAAGCTTCTTTTATGTGTGTCATAACAATTTTTGGGGAGGTGACATCTGTATGACACGCCTATTTTTTTTCACTAAACGAAACGCCAAATCACAGACATATTTCAGCATCTTTATCTTATTAATCCACATAGCCAGCAGATGGAGCTGAGGTTCCGCTTTACACAAAGTGGAGAACAGTTATTTCTGAAAGGATTTCAGTGAACAATTTGAGTGTGTATAATACACAGACAGTGCACACAGATACACACTGCACTGTATGAATTGGGTATATTGAAACTGAGAAGATATTTAGGAAGCAGTAAAATAAGTTGACCAGTTGCTCTTCTGTGTATAATCAATCGGATTTTCTTAACTGTGACTTCAATATGAGCCACTAATACCCAAACTGTTGGGAGTGCAGTCCCTTTGATGCCTTTACACTTCTTACAAATATCATAGAAATTAGCCAGTAAAAAGCTGTTAGACTACACAGATGGATATTCAGGTATAGACAGAAGAATTATCTAAACCCTAACAGCTGTCTTAGAGATCAAAATGTAACATATCTAAGTAACATAAGCACCAAAACCTGAACCTTTGCATCACAGGACTTTGCATACTTGGAAGTATAAACTTTTCCCTACGTGTATACATACACATACATACATAGAGAACAAGTAAAATTCTGCTACAAAGAAAAACCAGCTTCTTAGAATGCTGCACTGCTTCCTCCGCACATTCATGCCATGCGCCAGAAGACCCAAACTAAAGTACCAGGACAACAGTAAGTG